>NC_090440.1:86665912-86975745 GCF_031143425.1 Pleurodeles waltl | reverse complement strand
TCTGCAGGCCCTGGACACAATTAGTCTAATGTACAAGGGACCTATATGTAAATTAAATGTGCCAGTTTAGTTATATACCAATCATGCCATGTTTTAGGGAGAGAGCAGAATCTCGTTACCACTAGTTAGCACTGGTAGAGTGCACAGAGCCCTGGGGCTAACAAAAACAAATTCATCAAAGTTGGCGGCAAGCAGGCAAAATGTTTCGGGGAAGACCACCCTAAGGCTGTCAAGTCTAACAATGGTAGATTTTAATTTTGCATAATGTCTCATAATTTCCCTTAATTTTCTCAAACTTTTGTGTAATTATGCAACATCAAATTACATCAGTGATCCACACCCCTAGTTACTAGACTGAATAATACAGTCATCATTGCATGAGCATTTTTCATCATGCTCAGGTTCCTTTATCTTATCATTTCAACTGATGACATCTTCAAGGTGAGGGGCAGAGCAGCAATATGTTTGATGTGTGATAATATTCAACCCCAATCAGAGTCTATTTTTTAGCTTCGCCATAAGTTCATCTTCTACCATCTACCAGCACCGATAGGCTTAAATAAAGGAAACATACAATTTTTGCCTTCACTTTTTGCAGATTGAATTTAACAAGCTGCACAATAACTCCCTTATTAGTTTTGACCCCCTAATACTCACATAAGACAGAAGTCCAATGGGCCATGGTCATCACCGAGTACTGTAACAGTCCACAGCTACAATTCACCAATCACCAATTCATCAGACAATGATTAACTGAAGCGATCTGCGACATACCGCTGGCCAATGGAGGAGTCCTATTTAGTTCACTGCAGGTCCCAACCAGCGACATCCTACGACCTCCTCTTCAAATCTCATAGTGATAGTCATACGCAGGATGATAATAACAAAGTCCATCTCAAAGCTGGCAGCTCACTGAAAGCCACAAACTGCATAGCTATCTCTTACATTTCATCTCTGACACTAGTGAGCACTGTGTCTCATAACATGATAACCGCACATCGGTGGTCATAACGCCCAAAATGAAAACACTTCCCACATAGGATCAAAACAAAGACAACATCCTTCTTACCACACACCATGCACAATGTAACATTCTATCCATGTAGATAAGTGATGCAGCATGCCATATATTGTGGACCCAGTGCTTAATTTGTAAATAAAAACGTGCCAGTGCCCAAAGCTCTCCTCCGAAACATGCGTCTGTTGCAATTAAATGTGTGAGCACAAACTACTGCGTAATCCTGGAGCCATCTCGGGCCTCTTTAATCAATTTACAGGCACCCCCTGTCACTTCAGCTCACTCCTGCAGCTTTTTGCTTTCTCCCTTTGTGACGCTTTTTCGTTTTTCTCTTCCTCCGTCATTCTAATGTGTATTTTGCTCAAAGTAAACACTTGAGGCAGAAAAATAAGTGCCAGCCCTAAAAAATAAGTGCTGGTGCCACCAGCTCAAATTAAGCACTGGGTGGGCCCAGAGGTATCATTGGAGCGGTTATTTGCCATGGCAATTGATGACATTAGAAAGCGATGCAGGGTCAACTAACTCAATAGCATGTAGTGGTCGAGAGCGACTTTTAGCAGGGACGCTAAGGGGTTCTCCTGCTGGGAAAATATAGAAAAAATTGAGCCAAACGGTGCATTTCAATGCAGATAAAATATTTTAAAGATTCTGAACCAAAGAGCAGACTGGAAATAATGACCAGCCCTTATAAGTAGTACAATTGTGATGTGAGGTGCTAAATAAAAATAAGGCAATAATAATAATAATGTGTGATGTTCTGGTGATGATGATTATCATTATTCTAGACGTAGCACATCTTCTGTGTATTGTAACATGTACAGTGGCCACGTAATTAATTAGATTTTGTATATCTGTATTTTATTTCACTGCTGTTGCTTTTGAGGCTTTTTTAGCCACTGGAGATATATTAATAGAACCTGGAGCTACATGTTATTTTTTCCTTTTAAACGGTGTCAGAAAGTTGATCCCTCCCTTAAACAGTAGAAAGCAGATATGGAAAACTATGGATCCTAAAGACAAGTATTGGTTCAACTATTGGGCCTATGTTGAATTAAGGGCCAGATTTAAGAAAAGTGGTGCTGCACGGAGGGCAGCGCCACTTTTCTTGCACCCCTCAGCGCCCCCCTAACTCCACCATGTGTGCGCCGTATCTAAGATACAGCCCACAATGGCGGTAGTTAGGGAACTAGTGTCAGAATTTTTGATGTTTGTTCAGAGCTTTGCAGGGTTAGCGTAAAAAATGTTGACGTTAATCCTCCAAAACCCATTAATGCCCATTGTAAACAATGGTGTGCCTCCTTTTAATGCCTGGTCTGAGCAGGTGTTAAAAGTGCAGAAAAAAATGACGCAACAAATTCTCTTAGATTTCTTTGTGCCATTTTTGTGCCCCCCCACCCAAGCAGGGGAACGCTATCTTTGAATACATCATACCTGGCGCAGGCATAATGTAGCACAAAAGGTTCCAAAGTGGCGCAATGCATGCATTGCGCCACTTTGTAAATTTGGCTCATCGATTTTGGCTTCGTTTGGCCACATTAGTGAGAAAAAATGATGCTCTGAAGGCCCTAGGGGCTGTTAAATCTGTCCCTAACTGTTTTATAGTGCACCTTTACAGCCTGTGAGTTATTAGTGCGCTTTACATGGAACAACAAACAGGATAGGAACACAAGAAAACTTTGTAGTCAGTAGTAGAAGGCTATGCTTAGAATGAACTTGCAGCCGGGGTGAATGCAGAGAAGTAGCATGCTGTGCAAAGTGTTACAAGTGAATTTCTTAATTCCTCCTGAAAGCCAGTGATATTGGTTAAGTCGAACATGCGAAGATGCAGCAGGTGAAGGGCTGTTTTGGTACAAGGCGGTTAAGAGTCACAAACATACCTAGACAGATAACTCAATATCCCAAAATCAGGATTGCCAAATTATGCGGTACATTGAAATGCAAATAGGCATTCCACCGTCTACCGGGTAATCCCTCAGAGCATTGCATGCCCCGCCTAAATGTTTTGATTTAAGAGCCAAGAATGAATTGATGTGGAGCGTGTGGCATTCAGTGAGTCAACAACGTGGTTTTGGGCTGGAGAGGCGTTCACGGCGGAGTCAGTGGCCCAGATACCACTGACGTCAGCTGTGATTAAATGTCCTCATATGTGGCGTACACACAAAGGTGGACAAGTGTCAGATCACTGGGTTTAACTTGGTGCAAGTAACTTCCCATGGAGACAGATTGCGGAAGAGGACACACCCCTCCAGGTCACCGATAACAATGGTATTGTAAACAGGTACCGGTAGTCAGAATCTCTGAGAGCTGCAGGCGAAAAAGGAGTACTGGACTACATCACTTGAGGCCAGAAATCCAAGCGAGAGGCAGTTAGGACTAACCTAATTTGTCATGCAGCTTTCGCATGAGAACCCCAAAAACTGAAGGCACCTGTATCCAGTGAGATATAACACACACACAAAAGAGTCAGAGCTGGCTTTAAGAACAAGATTGTAATCCAAGGCAATGTATTGCAGAAAAGAGACCAAATATTCGAAAACAATTATATTACCTAGAGCAAAGTCGCCTTTTTTGTGCGGTCACCCCAGATTTAGTGCCTTTTCCAGGAACATATATTAGTGAGATGATGGTGTAAGGCACCGATATCGACTAGTGTTGTGGAGGTTAAATGTAATTTGTAGGCTGCAGTGTGTATTGAAGCTACCCACAAAAGTGATAAACATATGTAGCAGCAAGAAGCATGAAACAAAGTCGAGGACACCAGGGGGCAGATTTAAGAAAAGTGGTTCTGCACCCAGTGCAGCGCCACTTTCCTTGCGCCCCTTAGCACCCCCTACCTCCACCATGTGCGCGTCATATTTAAAATACGTCGCACCATGGCACAGGGTAGGGGGCAATAGCGGCAGAATTGTTGACGCTATTGATGTACTATTCAGGGTTAAAAGTTTGGTGCTAACCCTGAACAGTACACAGAGGCCCATTATAAGCAATGCTTGCTCTGAGCAGGTGTTAACAATGCCGAAACAAATGGCGCAAATAAATCTTTTATAATTCTTTGCACCATTTTTTTGGCCTCTCTAATGGGAGAACGTCAGCTTGCATACATTATGCCTGACCCAGGCTCAAAGTGGCGCAAGGGGTTACAAAGTGGCGCGATGCATGCATTGCGCCACTTTGTAGATCTGGCGCAGTGATTTTTGCCTCAGTGGGCCATATTAGCGTAAAAAGAATTATGTTAATGTGGAGCAAGGAGGCACTAGGCTCTCTTAAATTTGGGACGAGGTATCTTCTGTAGAGATTTATTTATCGTGCAGTGTAAGGAAGAGGAAGCCACAGGCCAGCGAGCCTGTAACCGCCTCTCTTCCACGTTCTCCTTTTCACCACTAACAGCCGCTGCAAATGGTGCCTATATCATGATATAGCACACCTTCTTCCCCAAATAACAGAAACACATCCAAAAGTGATATAATGACATGTGATGCTCAAAATAGAAATAACCAAATGTATACACTAGCAATTAAAGGCAAGCATTACATAAAAATCAGCAAAATAAAATAACCTATGTACATAACATGCGAGCAAAATGTATGCATACAGTGAAAACATATATAAACGAATCTTCCCAGTTACCCATAAATGTTCCATAATGAAATCATGGTACCAGCCAGGAAGATGGCAAATTCTTTCCTGCTTCACCTTCATGGTCTCCCGGCCACCCTGGGTCACCTCGTCATTTTTTGGTCACTTTTTTTTCAAATAAGCAGTCAGGCAACTTCACCACTTTTATTGTTCCACACATTTCCATTCTCCAGTAACACACTGTAGCGAATTGCTTTCTTGACCTGTAAGGGTTTGGAAAATCTAGCTAAACCCTTACACTTCTTCCAGCCTTTTCTTACTCGTACCCAATGGCTACTTCAAATAGTTCCTCAATAGCTCCCTCAAATTCCTTTCTACTATTACATTCTTCCTTCACCACACACTTCACCACATTCTTCACCAGCATGGCGTAAGCTTTTCTCCCTCTCATGACAACAAACTGTATTTTCCATGGGACACTAAACCGAGTGGTGCAATAAGCCCATATCAGTTTATCACAGCATCACTCCATTGTTCTCCTAGACACAAGGCTAACTGTATACCCGTTTTAAGCATTCTGTTCCACATTTCCACCAGGCCATTACTTTAGGGGTAATAAACTGATGACCTGATATGCACTACACCATGCTTCCTCAAAACAATAATTCATAGCACAAAATGCACTCCGTTGTCCATTACTATGATTTCAGGGACTCCCTAACTTTTCCAGAGCTCCTCCAAAAATGTGATTGCATCCTGTGGAGTTACTTGATCAACAAACTTGACTTCTGGCCACCTCAAAAAGTAATCAACAACAACCATGGGATACTTGGAATTAGTACCTAAGATATTGTATGGTCTAGAGATGTCAAGACCAAGAACGTCCATTTTATCGTTCCATGGGAGGATATTTGCTCTTTGAGATTTAACGCTCCACACACACGCTAAACATTCTTTCACCATCCTTTCCACATCTTTGTCCAATCCTGGTCACCAGTATTCTGCTATCACTCTGCGTTTGGTTACACTCATGCCTCAGTGGCCTTCATGAGCCAGCACTAAACACATGCTCTCAACAATTCTGGCACCACCAGCAACTCACCCCTGAACAAAATTCCACCTTCCACTGACATTTCTGCACTTACATTCCCGAAGAATTCTGCTCCTGCAGAAATTCTTCCTTTGACTGACCACCCCACAGTCATGTACTTCATAGCCTCTTGTAAAGTTGCATCATTTTTAACAGCCTGCAACCCTTCCTCATTCCCAAAGCGCCCTTCTGTGACAGTGTACACATTGGCAAACAATTCCCCATCATCACCTTCATCATCATCGCCTGGATTACATACCGGTAGTCTCGCAAGCAGTCAGCAGCTACATTTTATTTACCAGGCTATACTGAATGGCATACAAAAACTTCATCATCCTCAAAACCCACTGCAAGATTCAGGATGATGCTTGACCCGTCCCTCTATTAGTAAATACATCAACTAAGGGGCGGAGATCAATGCGGATTAAAAATTCTGTTCCTTACACAAATTGTTTGATGTGACACAGTGCCCCCCAACACGCCAAGGCTTCCCTTGTGTAATAAATTCGCTTAGCATCCTTAAGTGGTCTCAAACTGTACGCAAAAGTGACTTATTTCCCCTGTTTTTGCTGTAACAGTACCGCACTCAAACCTATGGCACTAGCATCAGTACATATTATGTCTTTTCACATGTGTCATAAGGCATAAGTGCAGGAGCTGATGCAATTTCCTTTTTAAGATGTTTAAATTCTTGTTCACATTCAGTACACCACTCAAACGTGGCATTTTTTGTCATCAGCTTACACATGCATACTGTCTTGTCTGCAAAATTTGGAATAAAACATGAATAAGACTTGGCTAGTCCCAAGAATGACTTCAATTGCTCCTTGTCCAGTGGCGATGGTGGGTCTTTGATAGCTCTCACCAATTTCAGTTTGGGTGATACACTGTTTTCATCTAACCAGTGTCCTAGACATTCCACCCCTCTGACACCAATCTTACATTTATCTAGCTTTATGGTTAATCCACTCTGTTGTAACATTTCAACACTTTTGACAAAACTACATCATGCCTCATCTTATTCTCTACAAAAATCAGAATGTCATATTGAAAGTATATTGCATTACTCAGCCCCTTAAATAGCTGATGCATTGCTTTCTGGAACACAGCTGAGGCTGATGGCAGACCAAAGGGCATACAGTTGAACCTTAATAACCCTTCAGGAGTGATGAATGACGTAGGTTGCCTCATTTCAAGATGTAATGCTATCTGGTGGTAAGCCGATGACAAATCCAAGGTAGGGAATACTTTTGCCCACTTGATTGTTGTTAACATCTCATCCATATAAGGTAATGGATGTCAATCTACCCAACTAGCCTTATTCAGGGCATGCAAGTCTACACATATCCTCAGCTCCCCATTTTTTTTTTAGCTAGCACCACTGGGGCCAACCACTCCGAGGCCTCGATCTCCACAATGATGTCAGCCTTACACAATATGTCCAACTCCTTTTTCAAGGATTCTCTCAAAACTAAAGGCACAGTGCATACCTTATGCACAACAGGAAAAGCCCCATCCTTCAGGACAATACTATGGGTAAAACCCTCGAGCAACCCCAAATCACTTTTGAACACCTCGGGAAACTTGTCACGTCATTCTCATCACACACTACATTCATGTTTGACATTGCCCCAACACCTGATCAAGATGATTAGGATCAAGTTTTATCAATAAGTCCCTTTGTTGAGGCCACCCCAACAGACACAACCCATCCTTGGTAATATACACTTTAGAATGCATCTCTTTGCCCTGGTGTAATCCAGTAGTTCTATCAGTTTGCTCCCATATGCTACAAGCTTGACATCCAGTTTGAACATCCTTTAATCAGGGAAATTACTCAAATATTCTTCACCCATCAGGGTATAACGGGCACCTGAATCAGCCATAACACACTCCATCCACTTTAGTGCTATAATAAGGATGTATAGCATCAGTAGCAACACCCACGTCAGTGATTTGCAAAATAAATTATTCCTCTTGTTCCTCCAAGCTTTCCTCATTCACCATGCAAACTGACCCTTTGTCCCTAGCAAAATTACCTCCCATCCCTTTGTAAACCCTTGCAAAGTGTCCTTTCACTTTGCACTTCCCACACATTTGTGTGAGCACGCAAAGTGACCAAAAAACTGTGCTTCGCTACGCTGAGTTCCTCAAGCGGCGGAGTGCATTAGTTTGTGCTATTCGTGCTGATTTGTAGCGCTGGGTGTTTGTCCCACAGTGTAAAATCAGCACGAACAGCACCCTGTACAGCGCAAAAGGGTGCTTCATATTTTCTGTTGCTCGAGTAGATTTTCTACTTGAGTGGCAGCTTCCTGAACACGAACGGAAGGTTTCTCAACGCAAGTGGTAGCAACCATCCGTGACTGCCCACGTTAAGAAATCTCGCCAGGAGGTGGTCTGGGGTATGATTTTCCTCGCTTGTGGTTGCCAACTTAACATTGGCTAGCTCGAATGAGAAAAAAAACATGGCCTACCCCTAGAAACATCCACTTCAGATAAAAGAATGAAAGTGGGAAGAATTTTTGTGCGGGAAGTAGGGTGGCACAGATGTACTCTTTGGAGGAGATAATGTAATTTTGCAACCTTCCACTACAAGTCAAGCAATAGCTTAGGCTCTCAACCAAGGTATGCGCTTCTGGGTTTCTGTTTGCACCCCCCAATGTGAACTTTTCAGACACCTTATTTAGCTGCTCCTGGAGCAGATGCAATAGCAGGATAGCTTGGCCCATTGTACTGTCTTCCTTGCTAATTTCCCAGGTGAAATCCTGAAAAGGGAGCAGCTTCTGTGTGAGGCATTTGACTAGCACCCATTTGTCCGCATCCATGGTCATAGCTGTTCCAATTTCATCTCCTCCTCTTTGAATGACATAGTCATTGATCTGTTTGTACTGCTCAAACAGACGTTCCAACATATAATAGGTTGAGTTCCATTGTGTTGGCACCTTCTGTATCAGGGCTTTAAACTGGTACTCTGTTACCTCGTTGCATAATCCGCGACTGTTTCCGGGCTTTAAAAGAGTGGCGAAATGAGTACAGATAGGTCTGCAGGTGGTCAGTATGCTGCTGCCTATCGGCCTTGTTACTAGTATGGCAGTCCGAGGACTGCCACACTCACATTGACGGTCGGACTGGCGCACTCCAGTCTGTCCGACCACCCAATTACAACTTTGGCAGGTGGACCCGCCTAAAGAACACGCCCCCTACGAGGATTATAGCCATGGCAGCGCTGAACTCAGTCCCACCTGGCTGATTACAACCCCACCTTCCACCAGCCTTTTCATGACAGAGCCATGAAAAGCCTGGCTGAAAGCCAGTGCAGGGGGCTACAGGGGTGCCCCTTCACTGCCCATGTATATCAGCCAGGTCAGCCGAAAGGGAACATTGTAATACACTCAGGGGAACGTCACTGTGATGTTGGTGGCACCCTCCCTGTGAGTTTGGCGGTCCTGTGGTGGGACTGCCAAACTCATAATGAGCCCAAAAGTCTTCTTTTTTAAGAAAGTCTTGCACAACTAGGTTGATGCAGTGCGCAAAACACAGGACCCTGAAATAGCCACTGACTGCCATGGCGTTGACTATGTTACTGCCATTGTCTGTGGCAACAAATCCGATTAGAATACCTCTGAGTTGTAGCCATTCAGACACCTTGCTATTAAATTTGTCCAAGATGTTTGCAACTGTGGGTGATTTCTCCATGGCGAAATCACACACCGCCAAATGCTCTTAAAAATGTCTTCAAGGCCATGACCTGTAGACAACTTTTGCTTTACCCCGATCAAAGAGATTTAGGGGGTCATTCCGACCCCGGCGGTCAAGGACCGCCGGGGCCGGGGTCAGCGGGAGCACCGCCAACAGGCTGGCGGTGCTCCACAGGGTATTCTGACCACGGCGGTTCAGCCGCGGCCAGAAAGGGAAAACCGGCGGTCTCCCGCCGGTTTTCCGCTGCCCTGTTGAATCCTCATGGGGATTCTGACCCCCATACCGCCATCCTGTTCCTGGTGGCTTCGGCCGCCAGGAACAGGATGGCGGTATGGGGTGTCGTGGGGCCCCTGGGGGCCCCTGCAGTGCCCATGCCAATGGCATGGGCACTGCAGGGGCCCCAGTAAGAGGGCCCCACCCTGAATTTCAGTGTCTGCTTAGCAGACACTGAAATTCGCGACGGGTGCCACTGCACCCGTCGCACATCCTCCACTCCGCCGGCTCCATTCGGAGCCGGCATCCTCATGGAGGGGTGTTTCCCACTGGGCTGGCGGGCGGCCTGTTGGCGGTCGCCCGCCAGCCCAGTGGGAAACCCAGAATACCCGCGGCGGTCTTTTGACCGCGCAGCGGTATTCTGGCGGTTCCCTCCAGGCGGGCGGCGGGAGCCGCCCGCCGCGGTCAGAATGACCCCCTTAGTGTGCAGTGAAGCACATGTAATCAGTCACCTGACAACTGGTCTACAGGTCCGTCATCAGGTGTATAGCGTAGACAACACTTTTCTGCAAAGCTTGTCCAACCAATTGGAGCATATCATGATTCAGTGCTGAAACAGTGACTCTGGCGAAATAGGTTCAACTTGGAACTTCCATTTCGGGCAGATGGCTGCCACAAACTCTAAGAATCCCACTCCTTCCTCAAAATTAAAAGGGAGGAGGTCCAGCGCTAGCATTTTTGCCAGCTTCCCATTGTACAAATGTGTCATTGGGTGGTTGCGGTTGTAGGACCCCTCCTGCCTAAACATGCCCGTAATAGTAACCTACATTTTCTTCTTTTCTGGGGCCACTGACACAGGCAACTTTCGAGAAGTAGTAGGTGGTGGCAGACTTACCCCTCATTATGAGTTTGGTGGGTGGAAAAGGCCGCCCGCCAAACTCCTGCAGTCGGGTTACCGCCTGTGCGGTCCCCTTCCCGCAGCCCCTATACAAAGTTTCCCGCTGGGTCAGTGGGCGGAGCAGGTTGGATAGTAATGTAATGTGCCAGCTTCCACAATCACTGGCTCATCGTCATCATCCTCATCATCCCATTCTAAGATTTTGAGGCGTTCTGGAACTTTTCTTTTCCCTTGCCTCTCCTGGCGTCTCCTGGACTCTGCCGGGGTCCACTCCATGTTCCTATCATCTTCATCAAACGTGGCACTTGGAGAAGATAATGGAGTAGTACCCTTCCTTTTTTTGCTAGAGATCTGGGAGCCCTTGATTCCAAAAGAGGAGGTTATTGCTCATCAGAATTCTCAATCTCCTGTTCTGTTCAAACTTCAGGAAGATCTGCTATTGCTGGCTGCGGCTTCTGTCCACTTTGCTTTGTGTCTTGAAATGAGTGGGTACTACTTTGTGAAAGGGACAAATCCAATTCTACATCATTGCTCGTCGGCAAATCCATGATTGCAGTGGCTGCTTCACTGACAAACATGGTCTTGGGCTTAGGTTGGGTTGTGCTGTTGATGTGGGAGTGCTGCTCCCAGGTTCCCCTCCCCAGAGGCCGGTGTGGCAGGCATGCATCTCTCAAAAAACATTGCGGTTGGCATGCCACTGACAGAAAGCTGTTTCTTCTCACTGGCCACTTTCTTTGAGCAACTATCTTTGGGTCCATCTTAAGCTCTAGGTTGGCAGTGACACTAAGATGCACAAGTAAAAGAGTTTCGAGGGCCAAAGTAACTGTATGGCCTTCTCTTTGGCAGTACTGAAGGTGATGAAGGGTCTCTTCTCATGTGCAGCTAAAAACAACCAAGCAAGTAAACATGTAGTTAGTGAAATGTGGCATTGTTGCAGGTTGAAGTATTACAGACAAATGCAATCTTAGTAAATAAATACCATATTAATCAAACATTGTAAAGCCAAACCACACCACCTCACCATAAAAATAATTACATTTCAGACAGCACAACATGCAGATCTACCTCTTTGCTTTATCTCCATCTGTTTTGAAGGAGACACCTGGGTTAGTCAGAGAAAGGTGCATGGATAAATGGAATCATCCTTTAAAAAACCTATGACTGCAAGGTGGTCATGGGGAAATGGAATATCGTTAACAAAATGAAAAATGCTGTTGATTTGTCTGCAGTGCTCCCCAGCCAGTAATTCCTGAAGGAAACAGAATTACACCTAAAGAAAGGGAATGCTGTACTGTAGCTGTACGTCTTTGGTGGATGGATGGATGTATGGATGGACGGAGGAACGGATGGATGTAGATGGATTGATAAAGACAAAATGCAGAATTAAATTAAAATTAAAATAAAAAGTACAAATATTTTTGAATTTTTTAAAACTTAAATATAAAAATTAAAATAAAGAAATTAAAAAAATAAGAAAAATAAAAATAAAATATAAAAATTAAAATAAAACAATAAAATAGAGGATTAAAATAAAAAAGCAAACTAGAAAATAACAATAAAAAAATACAAATAAAAATAGAAACTTAAAAAACATATAAATAATAATTAACAATTAATGTTTGTATATAAGCATATGGCAAAGAAACACCGCACAAAATGGCTGCCAGCCAGCCACATGGTCAAACAAAAACAGCAAGGAGTAATGGCAAATGAAGAACACATGCAAGCCTATGGCAAGGACCACTGGCTGGATGGACAAAAATGCTGCTAGCCAGCCACATAGTCAAAAGACAACAACAAGGAGGAAGGAAGCATGGCAAATAAAGGACGCATGCAAGCCTATGGTAAAGGGACACTGGCTGGATGGACAAAATGGTCGTCAGCCACATGGTCAAACAACAACTGAGAACAATGAGGCATGGAGAACAAAGAACACATACAAACCTATGGACATAAAATGGGCCCTGGCCACACTGCATGGAGAAAAGAAATGGTGGACGATGACAAACACACAAACACACACACACAAACACACACACACAGGCCATAAGGAGGCATGGTGGTGGTAACACTGAAGAAAAGAGAACATCATTAATTCAGCAATGCAAAACATGAAAATTAACTGAGCTATAAAATAATACACAACACACATCCTCCTATGCCATCAAATTATCCCCAGAGCATATACACTTTTTGCGGAAAAAAAACATGAAATGCAGATAATAGTCAACATTTTTAACTAATCCAATGCAATCCCTGCCCTAAATAAAGTTTCCAAAAAATATACTACTGAAACATTTATTTCATACACTGATGACTACTAGTGCTGGCTCCTACTCGCTAGATGGCTGTTTGGAAATCTAGGCTACACACTAAAATAATATTGCAAATGTTACAGACATGTAGAAAAGGTACTCAGCTGTGCAACAATTTGCCTTTACAAAAGGTGAAAAATCAATTAAATGCAAATTGAATAAAAACTAGGCCCATACTAAAACTCCAAGCCAACCACCTTTATAACATTTTAAAATCTAATTAAAGTAGAAATAAATACTGGTGCATGCCCAAGCAAACAAACAACACCCTTATACAATAGTTTTTGAACTTACTTGTGTGATTCAACAAAAACAAAGTCCTTAAATCCAAAGGTATATCCAGGAGACAACGAGAGTGACCGTTCCACCTCACAATCCAAGTGAAAAGTGACCAGGAGATGGACAAAGCACTGAAAGGAGCCTGCTGGACAGGAACAGGAAGTGAGAGTCTCTGACGCACTTCCTTCCTGTTTGACAAAAGAAAAAAAGCTTCTCAATCTGAAAAACAAGTTGCAGGGTCCATTGGAGAATAAAATCTAGTGAAAATCTCTTTTTGACTTGGTTTAGTGGCTCTGGAGGACAAAATCTATTGCAGAAGTGAGTTCGGAAGCATCACTGTTTCAGCCACCGGTATGGCCGGAAGCAGCACAAGTGAATGTGAAGTCTCGCACTTGCTCGCTAGTGGCCCAGGAGTATCATCGTGCTTGCTAGAGAGGACCAAAACCCAATCTCGCATGCGTGAACGAACTCCGCTCCGCACAAGAGTGCATAATTTGGGAACTCCACACTATTCTGCGTAGCACGAAGTGCCTGAATTCTGTAACCTCGGCTGGCAGAGCGGAGTTCTATGCACCGGCCTACTCCTCACAACCTTCTCCCTTTCCCCACATACCCGTTCTAAATGGAATGTAGGGACATTCTGCCTAAATCATAATATAAAAAAGCACCACTGTGTTCTGGCTAGGCTATAGCTTTAAGGTTCTACAGTGACAAATGTAAAGAGAAAGAGCCTGACTTAGATCTTGGTGGAGGGAATACTTCATCACAAACGTGTTGAATATCCCCTCTGCCGTATTACGATCCTAATAGGATACAATGTGATTGTAAAACGGTGGATGGGATATCCATCACATTTGTGACAGAGTATTCCCCTCCGCCATGATTTAAATCATGCCCAAAGTACTTTTGCCATGTGAGGAAACCTATTTGTATGTATGAATAAGTAACTCCTAAAGTAAGTCCTATCACACAGTCCACCTGGGGTAGGTGCTTTATATATACAATTATATATAGTATGTATCACAGTACATACTGGAACTATGTGCCCTCAGAGTGACTAAGGGCCTTATTTATACTTTTTGGTGCAAAACTGCACTAACGCAGTTTTTCACCAAAAGGTTTTGCAGCGGCTTGCACCATTTTTTAGCACCAGCTGGGCACCATATTTATGGAATGGTGCAAGCCGTTGCAAAGGGTAGGCTAGCTTAAAAAAACATGACGGTAGGCAGGTTTGAGTCATAATAAATGATTCGTACCAGATTAGCATAATTTATTTACGCTAAGGGGCATATTTATACTCTGTTTGCACTGAATTAGCGTCATTTTTTTAAAACTCTAATTCAGTGCAAAACTAACTCCATATTTATACTTTGGTGCTAGACCCGTCTAGCGCCAAATTTATGGAGTTAAAGTCATTTTTGGAAGTGAAAACCTACCTTGCCTTAATGAGATGCAAGGTAGGCGTTCCCGTGCAAAAAATGACTCTATGGCCTTAACGCCATATTTAAACTCCCATGCAAAAATGGTGCAAGGGAGGGAGGAGGGGTCAAAAAATGGGGCAAAGCTTGCTTTGCCCCATTTTTTATTGCCTGGGTCAGGGCAGGCGTTAGGGGACCTGTGGGCCTATTTCCATGGTGGAACACCATGGAATATTCCCACAGGTGCCCTCCCCAGGCCCCAGGGGCACCCCCACCCACACTAGAGGGACTGCGGAGGATGGGGGACCCCATCCCAGGTAAGTACAGGTAAGATTGCATTTTATTTTTTAAAGTGCTATTCGGGGCCCTGAAATGGGCCCCCATACATGGCACAGGGTGCAATGGCCATGCCCAGGGGACCCTGTCCTCTGTGCTGGCCATTTGGGTGGTGGGCATGACTCCTGCCTTCTCTAAGGCAGGAGTCATATGGCATGGTAGGTTTAGCACCATAAAATGACGCTAATCTGGTTAGAGTCATTTTTTTTTACTCTAACCTGCCTAAAGTCATTTTTTGGTGCTAAACCCTCTTCTTTTATACTGCCAGCCCCACCTGACTAAAGTAATTTTTTTTACTCTAGCCTACCCTTTGCACCGGCTTGCACCAGTCCATAAATATGGTGCCCGGCTGGTGCATAGAAATGGTGCAAGCCGGTGCCAAAGTTTTTGGTGCAAAACTGAGTTAGTGCAGTTTTGCAGCAAAAAGTATGAATAAGGGCCAATATTTTCTATGTTTGCGCCACTTTTGCATCAAAAAATGACGTTAATGCGGCGCAAAAAAGTATAAATCAGGGCCTTGGTGCTAGACGGGTCTAGTACCAAAGTATAAATATGGAGTTAGATTTGCACCGAATTAGAGTTAAAAAAATGACGCTAATGTGGTGCAAACAGAGTATAAATATGCCGCAGAGTATAAATATGCCCCTAAATATGGCGTTAAGACCATAGAGTCATTGTTTGCATGGGAACGCCTACCTTGCATCTCAGTAAGGCAAGGTAGGTCTCCACTTTCAAAAAATGACTTTAACTCCATAAATTTGGCGCTAGAGGGGTCTAGCACCAAAGTATAAATATGGATTTAGTTTTGCACCGAATAAGAGTTTTAAAAAAATGACACTAATTCGGTGCAAACAGAGTATAAATATGCCCCTAAATATCCAAAAGCTGTTTTCACAGTGAAGGTTAAACTCTATAAATGCCTGGATATAACTAAACCCTTACTTTAAATATTCTCATGAGAAAATGCTAGAGAAACAGATTATTCAGAGTGATTCTCCAGTTAGACATCTAATTAAATGCTAAACATTGATTTTTGATAATTTTATTGGAAAAGTAACTTTATGAAAATGTACTTTTGGTTGCCTCAACGAAAACTCGCTCATTAGAAGTCGGGAGGAATCATACAGCCTCGGAATAGAATTTTGAAGCGTTTTCATTAAAATCTCCCAGATAATTTAAGTCTCCTTAAAGTCCTTCTTTGCAATGAAAAGAAAACAAACAGCTCTTTCCCATAACTCATGTTTTCCCAGCTTTAGCATCAAGCTCAGAGAAGCTGTTAACCTTGGGAAAGAAAAAAAAACACAGGTGGAATTAATGGCTGCTCTGTGTCTATTATCTATTATTGTGCCACCGCCACTGATACAGTGAGTGGTGGACTCTTTCTGTAGTGCTCGTCCGTCCCCTGCTTCCTTATCATTAATTGCCTAGTGGAATGTGCTCTTTTCCCCCTTTCACCACCACCTAAAAAGTTGTGCAAATCGGAAAAGGTGCACATGCCTGTGGCCACAAATACAACATCTACAGTGCCGTTGCTGTGGTTCCCATGACATCCTCCTGCCTCTCCTGGCCACCAGGTTTCCACACAGTTGGTTGGGCTACTTGGAGCCAGTCAGCGCTACCCTTGTGGTTTCCTCTGATGCTTCCCGCAGACCTGGATGTTTGCCAAACAGCCCAGACTTCTTTGCCGTCTTTGCTCCCGCTCATAGTCTGTTGGTGTTTCCTTCCTCCTCCTGAGCTTAGTCCTCGTTCCTCTGTCTCTCTCTTCCACACATTGTCTCCTTGTTCCTCTGTCTCTCTCACTCCCACGTCATCTCCTCTTCCAGGATTTCCTCCTTACGGAGTCTCTTCATCATCCGCCCACGTCACCACAACATAGCTGCCCTCCTGACTGAAACTGTTTTTTCTGGCGGCCATGTTGAATTCCCTGCTTGCCTCCTGTGATTCCTCACCTGGCATAAACCAGTTTTGCTATTCATCTCACGTCCAGAGGCCCAATATATATTCTAGGGCAGGAGTTAACAACCCTGCCTTCTAGAGGACAATGAACTGGCCTGTCACCCAAAAAGGCAGGACCATCATTAACAGCTGGCCACTAAACAGGGATTAGTAATCTGGGAGGGGGTCAGGAAAGTTCCAAGAACAAAGAACATCCTTCATGCTGACTCTTTTCACTTAGAAAGATCCAGGAGGGCTGACAAGATCTGCTCCAATTTTTCCCGGTGTCCTACTTGACTCTCTGACTCCAGTCTACTTTGGTAATAGCCCTTTCCTGACCTTGACAGGGTGAGGAGACCTCATAATAAATAGCGGAGTTGTTTGGGGAGAGTCAGAACCACTTCTGATAGATGTAGGAGTTAGCCATTTTAGATTTTGGGCTTCTGCAAATTTTGACAGTCATGCAAAGAGGAGATGTAGGCATAGGACAAGAAAATAGACAGAATTAGCAGTAGCAAACAGAAGGTAGGCAATGGACACGTGTTGGTGCACAGGATAAGACTGGCACCTCACCACCACCTCCTCAGAACACACCTTCACCTCGGAAAACAACAGCCGAAGAAGGCCCTCCTGGAAAAAAGAAGGCTCAGGAATTCCTAGCTCCTGCTGGAATCCAGGGACTGAAAGTTGTCTCCAAGGTTCAGATGATTGACCTCTTGTTTGCCTGCTCCAAGAGCACAAAATGCAGAAGGACTCCTGACTTTCAGGAGCCCCAGATTATCACAGAAGAGTAGGAGTCCGAACTGAAGAGAGGCCTTGTTCTTAAAAGCCTGCCATAAGGTCTTGGGTTTTCTGGTCATATTCCTCACTCCAGATCTGGAAGTCCCAAATTGAGACTGTTTCTCACTCAAGCATCATATTGTGGATACTCCCTGACGTCCACCCACCGTCACTTTACGCACCCCAGGCTACTGCTGCCAAAATGTACTTGACAGAGGCACTTTAGATACCTACGCCAGTTCTTTTGCTACCGGCAACTACAAGCCTTCATCAATGCTTTCATATAAGGCAGCTACCACAATGCTTCAGTAAACCACGTATACATTTCTCTGCATCGGTCAAAGTACCATTATCATTTGGAGATATCTCTTTAACAAGTACTCCTGTCCTGAAGAAATTGCCTTAGAAACAACCTTCCGTCAAACAATAGTCTCAACATATCCTGTTATTTTAAAATATGCATAGTGAATTTACCTTTAAATAGCTATACTCTCCAGATGCATTTTTAACTTTTTGTCACACCTGTTACAAGTTTGATATCATGCATCATGTACGTCTTTGAAGTTAGAATAAGTTACTAGTTAGAGTTCTTCCTCCTTCTTCACACTCATGGCATATAGTGCATGCTCTAAAGTGACTATTAGTACCTATTCTCTTCCACCTGCTACCAACTGGTGGTGACACCAGTGAAGCCCAGAATTCAGCGAATTGCATATATGCATATCAATTGTGTTGCTCCAGAGAAGATTCTCTTTTAACAAGGTTATGTCCCTTGCATCTTGCTGCTTCAGTGGTACTGAAAATGTATTTGATTATACTAAATTGATCGGTAACACTTAGGTCCTATCTTTATAATAAGTGATTACAAATGTGAAGGAGATTTCTCCTACCTTATGGTTCACTTTTTTTACATTATATTTAAGCTCCCTAATTGGGCTCCTCATTGTATTTAAGTTCATATAGGCAAGGCTTCCCAGTCAAGCTTTTTTCTCTAATTTTTCACTAGACTGCAGGAGTGACCAGGAAGAGCTTTTCTGGCATTTGGAGAAAAAACAAACTCATTCATTTTTTCTACCTTCTTAGAACAGGGTAACAGTGCTGATGATGGCTCAGAGGGATCAGATCCAGGTGGGCAAGACAACCAGGTTTATCCTGCTTGGAGCTTTTTGGAATGCTGAAAGCAGGTTCAGCAGCACCTCAAAGTAAATTTATCTGGCCTCATGAAATCCTACCTGGCCAGAGCTTCCAGCCTTTCCTAACTGGATGACTTTGAGAACCAAAAAATAAATTAAGGTCCTCATTACGAGTGTGCCGGTCCGAGGACCACCACACTCACGTGGACGGTCGGACCGCCACACTCCGGGGTGTCCGACTGCCCAATTACAACCCTGGCATTTGGACGTGCCAGGGGACCTCTGTCCCTGTCGGGGACATGGTTCCTGACAACATAACGGCGGTCAGAGTTGTACTCAGCCATGGTGGCACTGAACTCAGCCAGGGTGGCGCTACAACTCCCCTCACTGCCAGCCTTTCCACAGTGGTTTCACCGACAAGGAAAGGTTGGCGGTGAGTGTGTGCTGGGGGCCACAGGGGCCATGACATGTGCAATGCAGGGGCCCCTCTGTCCAGCACCCTCAGAATGCACACTGTCTGCTTTGCTTTGCAGAGAGTGCGCATTCCGAGGGTGCTGGTCAGCCCACTCTGTGCTGCGAGATAGCACTCGGCTCCTCTAAGAGAGCCAAGTGCTAGTACGTAGAACTGTTCCTGCCGGTCTGACTGGCGTGAACACTCTATTGCAATGTTTCTGCCAGTCAGACCAGCAGGAACATTGTAATAGGGCGGGGGGATGCCACTGCCATGGTGGTGGCATCCTCCCCGCACGTTTGGCGATCCAGTGGTGGGACTGCCAAACTCGTAATGAGGCTGTAATTCTGAAGGTAATTCCTCACACTGTGGCAAGACACCAAATATAACAATTTACAAAGTCCCACTTAACCAAAATTTCTTCCTGTATGCTTCTACAAATGCTGTCGGTTTTGATCCACCAGTAGGCAAAAATTCCTTGAACAAATTAATTTATCAAACTTTATTTATTATCTTTTTTAACATAATTTATTATCTTTTGTTTATATAATTTCATCCATAAATATCAATAACACCATTCCTCAAATATCTGACATAATTTCACTAAATATTTTCTCTAAAAACCTATTTACAAACAAAATACAAGACAATAAACATACTAAAAAGACAAACAAAGAAAAACGCATTAATACAAATTCAAATACCTCCATAATTCACTCACTCCTACTCGCATACCAAACATTCCCTATCATACTCCCATTCATATCCCAATCCAGCCATTCTACACATACAGGACACCATAAATGGAAAAACAATTTTAATTTTTAGCTGCTGCAATATTGTGAGCTGGAATCCCTCCAAACTGTTGTCAATGTGTGTTTCGGTGTGGAAAGAGTTGTAAATCCAGGCACCTTCTTCAGGACCACACTATACTGTGGTTACTTCAAAACAGTGGATGGGGGCAGAGTACTGACCTTCTATTAAGCGTTTCGTAAGGGGTGAGGCACACTAACCATCCTTTGTGATCCTTCTGTGTAAATAATTATTTCTCCCGAAGATGGAGGGACTAAACAATCAAGGCAACATCATCATATCTAATTGTATATGGAAAATATTCTCCTCACTCTGCAAGGGTGAAAAGTGGGGGCTGCTAACAAGTCCTTTAAGATTGATACAGTGTCCTAGTGGATTAAGCCACGGGAAAACGTTTTTGAAATCCTTAGAATGGCAGTATGGAAAACAACGTCACAACATGTGTAGCCCTGTACTTCTACCAGCATATCAAGACACCAAATCTACCCAGCAGCAAATTCACCTAGGTGGCTACAAAATCCAGCTTTGCCTCACTCAGAGCTTTAGCAGCCCAAACCAATGGTTTCAGCAGAGTTTGACTACAATGTATCCTACTTTAAGGGAACCTTGCCAGCTTCAATCTTGGAGCTGGTTGTTGCCCAGCCTTGACTTCCAAAAAGTAGATGTAGTATGAAGTTAAAAACTTTGATTGGGATGACACACTTGATGTATCAGACCTTTGTTCCATCACAGTTGGCACGAAGTCTAGGCCAACAGCACACTGATATTTTTCTCTAGTGCTTCACATTCTCTAGCCAATGTTTGCTTTAAAACTTTAAGAATTTGTCTCTAGTTCCCTTTGTCCATTTTTAATTGCTTTGGTGCCCTCAAGTTTAGTGAACTGATCTTTATTGTTCTGAAATGGTTTACAATTTTTGTGCTATTTTCTAGACTTAAAAATGATGGTACTGCAAATATTGAATATGCATTTCTCTGGGAACTGCTTGCTGTTTGTACCAAAGCTATCAGAGGTTCAGCAGTGCTTCAGTGAGACTTGTGTTGAGACATATCCAGGGTGTGTTTCTTAAATTGGGAAGGTTTTCCCTGTCCAAATTAATAACCCACTTCCTGATATTACTCTAAAGTAATTCCAACCTAAAGAAAAACATGCATTGGCATGCCAATAGGTCTGGCTTACTTTTGTACATCAATGGAGTGAGGCACTAACTACATCAGTATGCATTTAGTTGTCATTCCTCTTTGCACTCATGTATCCATTTATCCAGCCACTGACTCACCATTGCATTCACATTCTGATGCGACCACAATAAAAGACATGCAAACTCAAAATGCGCAATATAAATAAAAGTAAAAATCATGCTGCAATAAAGAAACTAAACATAGCAGTGAGTGTCTGTTTTGTAGACGTATTGTAAATAGTCTGTTGTTGATCAAGCTAACTGTCAAGAGTAATTGTGGAATCTTAGGAGAGCTCTGCTCTGGGCTGTCTTTACCACTGCCTTTTCTGTGCCCAATGCGTGTGCTCTAACTCTCTGCAAGAGGTGGCACACGACCCCCAGCTGCCCGAGAAGTACACGGAGTCAGTAATGAGTAAGGAGCACACCCTTTCCAGCTGGCACTGCCCATAGGCTCTGTGTGGCTTTGCGACCATCCTGCACTAAGTGGGTCCAGTCAGAGCAAGAGGCTGTCACTATTCTGTAGTGGTGTAGCATACACTGCATGCCCTTCCTCTTAACATCAGTGGTGTGAAGCCATGAGGCAGTTCTTGACTCTGGCTCCTTTGTTCTGCACAGTGGGACTCCCAGCCTCAGAAATGTGCCAGAGGCCATAGAAAGGGGACTCTCACCCCTACCAAGCTGTGGCCATCTTGTAGATGTGTATGCAGCTGAACAGTCCTACCTGGCCATGGCTATGGCAGTATTTAATCAATAGTAAGTCACACTACATGTTTCCACACTTGCCCTGGGGGCTCTCTGGACCTTGGTGCATATATCACAGTAAATCCCTAGCACCTAAAGACTCGCATTAGACCCTCACATGAATGGGTGTTGATATGGGGAACCACTGTAGCATGTCTTCATCCTGGGCGCAACCTGTCACCAGGTCCCAATCCCTACCGACACAGACTACTGGCAGCAACACCCTGAGTTCAGCCATAACCGCTCTGGGGAACTACTTACTGGAGGGAGATTCCATACTTTCAGCAAGTAGCATTTCAGCATTGGTCAGTCTCTCCAGATTTCACCTTCCCAGGGAGACTCTACTGCAGATAGATGAAGGTACTATCACATGTACTGGTCGCCTGATTACTACCACACTCAGCCAGGGCACAATGTGCCTTTGGTGACTGCAGTATCTGTGAGTGTCATACCTGATGCCCATTCAGTGAAAAGGGACACTAAACCCCATTGAACTATCCTTGTAGTCACCAACCACTTATGCCTAAACCATCTTTCCAGCTCTTTTTTACAGAGGCAGTCTTGGGAAAGGCATCATAGCTGCCGAAAGAACAAAGTAATATGTCCAGATTTTAGCACTGGATAAAATTCGTAAAGAACCTGCTTTCCATAGATCCTCTGCTGCTGCCGTTTAGGATAACACTTCCAAAATATCCTAAAACCTCTCCTCACTTAGGGCCTCATTACGACCCTGGCTTCCGGCGGTACACCGGCAGTAACACTGCCAACAGGCTGGCGGTGTATGCCAGTGGATTATGACCATGGCGCATTAGCCACGGCCATATTGCCGGCCCCTCCAACATACCTCCAGGCTTCCGCCTGGCGGTCATAATCCCCAGGGCAGCGGTGCAAGCACCGCTGCCCTGGGGATTATGAGTCCCCAACCGCCAGCCTGTCCATGACAGTAAACACCGCCATGGAAAGGCTGGTGGTAAGGGGGACTCGGGGTGCCCCTGGGGGCCCCTGCACTGCCCATGCACTTGCCCCATCACTCATTTCCCCACCCGAATTGCACCCGCTGCATATCAACATTGCCGCTGGCTCTAATATGAGCCGGCGGCAATGTTGATGTGACTTTTCCGCTGGCCCAGCGGAAAAGTCATAATAGGGAGCCACATATACCGTCAGCACTGGCGGTATAGTGGCGCCCGCGGCTTCGGCGGTCTTCTAGTAAGACCGCTGAAGTCATAATGAGGGCCTTAGTGTTGACCTCAAAGAATTTAAGATCTGGCTCGCTAAATAACGACTGTTTAGTAGGTGCTCTCTGCAGCTACGGACTGGGAACAGGACCATTAGTTTAGCAGGAGAAGTTGACCAAGCTGGAAGTCAGGAAGAGGAGAGATAACTTGAGCTTTTCTGGTATCCTGGAAAAACTATAAGGGAATAGCATGCTGGCCTTTATACTGCATTTAATCCGATCCATCACCAAACTGGTCTTCCAACCACTGTTGGAGTCGCATAGAGCCCATAGAATCACTTGAGGTACGGATGACACAATAGGTAATTGCCTGCTTTCTACCACATCAACAAGCTAGAGAGGTTGTCCAACTGGCCTTAAAGCAAGGGCCTTTCTTTCTGGAGGATCATAACATACATATGAACAAATACTTTTCCCAGAAAACTATGCTCAGTCTGTAGTGTTTCCTCTCAATATGATCTAAATTGTATTGCTTCAATTTGTACTTCTACAACCCCCAGCAGACATTGCGGCATGAGGGCCACCTTGGTCTTGCACATGTGCCTGGAGGCACATAAAACCAGCATACTGATCTTGCTACGCAGGATGCCTGTACTTCGGACTGTGGGGAGCCTGAAATTACAACCCCCAGCTGACATTGAGGCAGGAGGGCCGCCTTGGGATTGCGCACGTGCCCGGAGGCGCATACAACCAGTGTACTGATCTCCCTGTGTTGGATGCCTGCACTTGAGACCGTAAGGAGCCTTTGACTACAATCCCCAGCTGATATTGCGGCAAAAGGGCTGCCTTGGTGTTGCACACACCCCCGGAGGTTCATAAAACCAGCGTACTGATCCAGCTGCGTGGGATGCGCCCGGGCAAGTGCCCTGCCAAAGACCGGGCCAGGTTCAGGCCTGTCTGTGCCTGTCAGCGACAGAAAGAGACAGAGAAAGGGCAACTCTCCTTGGTTCCGCAGACGGACTGTCAAAGACATTTTCCATGTAAAGGTACTGTTATTTTTGCCTTGTGTTTCCAGGTTTGTGGGTTGGTGTAGTAGCTTCCTGGACCATTAAGAGGGATAAACGTGGTCCATTTTCAATTTGGTTGGCGTAGTACTAGGACCTTATCTTTTGCCACCGGAAGAGGCTTTTTGGACTATTGATGTTAAGACTTTTTTAATCTTAGATATTTGTTTGAGCTTCAATTAGGTCTCAAGGGCGTCGGGTGTTGGGTTTATTGCGGGGGACTGATCAATGGGGGAGTAATCATAGCACACCAGCAGTCCGGTGTTGACATTGCCCCACATCTGTGTTGACCTTTGCCCTGTAGGTCTGTTGCAGGGATGTGTCTAACAAGTTTTTTTTATATAGGTTAAGATGGGGAAAAGGAAAGCTCTGGATGGTCAGCTGGCTCACATGCCTCCTGCAAAGCCTACTTCCACTGATAGAATGTTGCACAGAGCTATTGGAGTCATTAGCACCAAGGTTGCACTCACTGAACAGCGTCTGTCACTACAATCTGATGACGCTATTGAGTCTAGGATAGAGCTTGCCATTTCTCCCACACCCACACCAGACAATGGGCCTGATTCTAACTTTGGAGGACGGTGTTAAACCGTCCCAAAAGTGGCGGATATACCACCTACCGTATTACGAGTCCATTATATCCTATGGAACTCGTAATACGGTAGGTGGTATATCCGCCACTTTTGGGACGGTTTAACACCGTCCTCCAAAGTTAGAATCAGGCCCAATGTGTCTATGACATGCTGTGCTAGTCAACTTGATTCTATATGTGTTAGAGACCCTTGCCCAATCAGTGCCGACCAACCCAAAAAGAGGGGAAAAGGCCTTTACTAAGCAATGGGAACCAGACATTTCCTTAACAATGCAGTCTCAACAGTGAATGCTTCTTTACCACGCATTCCTGAACCATACAGATCTTTACAACGACTTGGTTTAGGGGCTCTGGACTTTGGAATAGTATAATTTTCTATTCCAACTCCAGTCTCTGCTACAGTAGGGAAGGCGTTAGACATAAAATCCAACACCAGTCCAACAACACATTCCCTAAAAGCACATGTTAAAAAGTCCTGCATGGTTCTGACATACAACCCAAAAGGAGAGCCAAGAAGAGTAGGCAGCCAGATGCTTGTAAGAAAACAAGCTGTATCGCCTTCTCCAGCTTTAATTCAGGTGCACTGAAGGGAGGAGCTGCCTGACCCACCGCAGTTTTTGCCCAGAGAGAAGGATGTACCTGACTTTTATAGGCTATTTCTGGATGATCTAATATGTAAGGTTGAGGATCTTTTGGAAGAGCATTTATTTCCAATTTGTTCCCACTTAACGACTATAGGGAACCAATTGAGCGATGGCAGTATGGCGCAGGCTAAGTCCATAGTATCTAAATCTATGCTAACTACAGAAAATAATGGTCCAGCAATTCAGAGGGTGAAGAAGCCTCCCATTCGTGCTCAAGGGATGCTACCAAATCCATTATGTAATAGTAGGAAAAAAATATATATACTTTACTACAACAATGAAACTATAAATCAATCATTGTGGAATATAATTTGTTTATGTATGTCTTTTCATATTTTAATCAACCTATAGCATAGCTGACATTAGACATATCACAATATATTTACCAAAAAATTAATGTAATATAAACATAAATTGTACACATAAAAATAGGGTCAATTTACAATTTTCTGAAGGTTTATTACATTTGCAGGTTTAAATCTTCTCAACCCAGCGCTCGGTAGAAGATACTGCCCTTTGTACACCTTTTTGCATTACCACTAGAAAGACGTGAAGGTGTTTACATGCAACTTACCAAAGCTATCTTGGAGCAATCTTTTCCTTCTTATACACTGAACATCCGGATGTAGTGTTCATCCAAGAAACACAACTCTACAACTCAGAGAGCTAGAAACTGGTAGTCACGGAATACTATGCTTGTAAGAGTTACAGACAAGGAAATGGTGCTTCCTCCTTTAGGTCCTACGATAAAGAGGGGAGGCAATCCTAGTCCAGAAAGGACTGCAGTTGCAGGTTCACAAAATGTGGGTTGACCCAGAGGGTCACTACTTACATCTCAAAGCAAGCATTCAGAGTGCATCACTGATTCTTGGCTCTATATATGCCCTGATTAGGGACAAAGGCCAGATCGACAGATCGATAGATTGCATCCTCTTTGCCCTGCCTTGAGCTAAAGTAGTTCTTGGAGGAGAGCGGAGCCTAGTTTTGGACCCAGTTATGGATAAATCAGATCAATATGTGTTCCACAATAAGAAAGACTGGTATAACCTTACTGATTTAATATCCAACCACTCACTGACTGTCCCCTAGTGTCTGGCTCTCTCCACCACACGTGACTATACATTCACTTCCTGTACACATGGCACACATCTTAGAATTTACTATTAATTCATAGCAGCAAACCTTCTTCTGTATGTGGAGGACACAGAGATTACCGTGAATGGCACTTCTGATTATGTTGTAGTGTGAAATTCGGCTGGCCATAAGACTTTCCACTCCCACATTATGCGTATGGAACTTTAATGCCACTAGATATGGGAACACGGAAGCTAAAAGTACAGTGCAAGCATTACTACACACCTACCTGGAAGAGAGCACTTGACCCGTATCCTCCTCCCATTTGCTATGGGAAGCGTGAAAGCAACCCTCAGAGGGAAATTAATTAATGAGATACTCGGCCGCTATGAAAAGACTGGAGTGTGATGGATAGCTAGCATTAAAAACAGATGTGGCCCAAATCAATAAAGGCTATACTGAAACTCATTCTCAAGACACACTATGGTAACTGCTTCAAAAGACATCTAAATTTAATAGCATCAACTACCCAAGACAAGCAGAAAAATCTCTCTTTAGTCTAAAGCACATGCATTATGAAAGAGGTGAGAAGGCAGGGCACCTCCGCGCTTATCAATCACAGCAATTATAAACAACTCAAGAGACTTGCTGACACTTCACAATGACATTGTCTCAGAGTTAACCTTTAACTACAAAAAACTATACCTATGGGAAGGTCCCACTTGCACAAGGACGGAGGAGGAATTTCTCCAGAATTTGCCCATACTGAAACTGTCCCCAGATATGACAGCCCAACACGCAGAGGACTATACTGAAGACGAGAATGGCCAGGTCATAAATGACTTCAATGCCTTCAAAGCCCCAGGAATAGATGGCTAATCAGGTGAATTAAAAAAAATCAACAACAAATGATTGTTTGTCCTCCCGTGCACATTCGGGGCAGTTATCCCTTTTCACTAACGCTAATAAAGTTAGAATATCTGTCATACTGAAGCCCAACAAAGACACGCCAGTTTCACTGATTAATGTTTATTTGCAAATCTTAGATAAGGTGTTAGCCACTAGATTGTTGCACTCACTGATACACCGCGATCAGGTAGGTTTCATCCAACACCAACACCAGTCAGTGGCATCTCAATTATGAACTTTGGCACATGGGCTATGGCAAACCCAAGATGAGATGGGAAAGAAGATGTTGGTTTGTCTTCATGCAGCGAAGGCTTTTGACCAAGTGGAATGGGGCTATTTATTCAGGTTATTGGAATCCATGGGTGTTGACTTGAGTTTCCTGACAACAGTGAAATAGTTATACATTGGTCCTACTGCAGTAGATTCTTGCAATAGTCATGTCTCCCGATCCTTCCCCATTTATAGGGGGGAAAATGGAAGGATACCCTCTCTTGCCCTGCTTTTTGTGCTCGCCCTGGATCTCCTGGTGATAGCCATTCAATGGCACTTCAAGATCCATGGAATCCCCACCCCAGCAGGGGAAAAGAAGGCATCACTCTATGCAGACGACATCCTCTTGACTCTGACTACTCCAGCTACTTCCTTAGTTTATCTCTCTACCTTGATATCTGATTTCTCTGCCTTCTCCAGATGCCAAATCTACTGGGGTGAATGTGAAGCTATGCCCTGAATCTATGTTAATACAGATGCTTTGCTAGGATCCCATCCTTTCCAATTACAAACACAAAGCCTTTAGTATCTAGTAATTTTACTGAGCCCAGGACTTTCTAACATAATAGAAGATAACCCGCATGCCTTGCTGTTCAAAATCAAGCAATGGAGAGTTGGTCAGCCTAAAACCTGTTGCTACGGGGCACAGCGCAAGGTATTGAAATGAAGGTGTTGCCAAGAGTTAACTATGTCTTCGCACATAAATGAACACACAAAACAGATATTTACTACGACAAACATGAATAAATAAATAACTGTACTTCAATCATCCTCTAATTTTGTCTGGATGTGGGTACTGGCACTACTTAAAATCTAAATCCATATGGAAAATGGTTGTATCATATACCCATCTTTAAACAGCAATTATAGAGATGTGTTTCATAAGCAATGATTTTAGAGATACTGAAAACAATTCTTGTGGACTTGTCCCAAATATTCAAACTGTTCATCTGTGAAGGGGAAGGAACCAGGACTGAAAATGAGCAAATTACATTCCAGCATGGAATGTGGAGGTCTCTATCTGCCAAACCCTGAATATTACTGAATAGCATTCCAAATGGTGCATCTTCATTTGTTCATGCATTCCACACCGGACCACCCCAAGAACACCATTGAAGATGAACTGTTGAGCACTGTTGGGTAATCTGGCAGGTATGGGAGAAACAGAAACATATTCACACTGACTTGATTTTACAGGCCACACATCAGGCATGGCATAAGGCACATCGTCTATTGCATGCAGAATTTGGGTATATTGTGGGTAGAGAGCCTTTCTGGTCGGACCTCATACAGAAACTAGAACATGTATTGCAGAAGTCTGCACAAGATACAAGCTTTTCCCCCACTTCTTATCTTGGTTTCACCAATTGACACATTTCCTCACAGCTTCCATTGGGCCATGTCCTGTTACTCTGTTGGAGTCTCAATTATGATCTGATCTTCAGACATGAGGAACCTACAAAGGAGTGATCTCTGGGTTGTCTACCCTACTACTTAATTCAATCTTTTCATCCCAGACATGGACTGAGCTAAAAGACTGGTGGTCCAATAGACTTAACTTTGACTTTACAGATGATGGCGCGGCTGTCCTCTTACTGTATCATGACAAACACAAGGGCAGGCTGAAGCTGGGATATCATAAGATACTACACAGGCGGCTTTGGTCTCCGCACAAGGTAGTATAGATTCAGATCTTGGGTGCCTCTTAATGCTGTCCAGACACCGAAAAAGACCATGTTGTGTGGGAAGGCCAAATGTTGAGACCCTATTGGAATGCTGTCTGGTCCAAAATACAGACCATGGCATGTTTCACAGGGAAATTAGAAGACTCTATAGCACTGCTTCATGACACCTCTCCTTCTGTAGAGATGATGCCTCTATTTAGCTGGTAGTACACACAGATCTGGTAGTAACCAAACTGTATATTCTTTGAGCCTGTAGAATGGGCACTCTCCCCACAGTGCAATTATGGCTCAGGGAAATGTTCTTAATGGTGTTCCATGAACATACCATCTACAAACTGGAAGACCGTCTGCTGGTCATCAACAGAATTTGGGGTCCCTTTCTCCTGTCTTAGGGTGAGCGCACTGTTTTTCTTACATTTTAAGGATGGTGAGGCTGAATTCAGTGTTTTTTTACGCCCCGTTTGCTAACTTCCTGAAGACTGATGACCTCGACCCAAAGTAAGGTAGGGTCCAATGAATATTGCGGGTCCCCTTCGATTTAGGCCAGGGTGGACACTCCTATAGCTACTTTCACACAATGTGGGGGCTTAGTGGAGTGATACATGATATATCCCTACCATGGGTCTGTCTTTCCTTTTTCTCCCTTTGCTCTTTTACCCTTTTTGGTCGCACTGTTTAAAAGAGATGTATGTGAACGCGGGACATTAGGGGTGGTGGTGACTGGAAAAGGAGGAGTATTGTACTGGTTGATTATGGTGCAATTTTTCATAAAAAAGTACTTTAATGACTTGGATCTTGTGATCACTCTGACGCTGTAACAGAACCCATGACTTCCATTAAATAGCCTTACTACCTAAAGTTATTATTGTTTGGCTTGATCCTCGTGTGTAAATGTACCTAATCAAAATTGAGCAGGTGTGTCAACATTCACATGGCTGGTTCAATAATTATTTGTTTTGATACATGTTTTGCATGATGTGGTTCAATAAAAACAGCTGGCATAAAAGATATATTGATTTCTAATTCCAGTTGTGCCACCACATTTAGAACCAATGTATTGGCCATCTTTTAAAAGTAAAACAATGATACACGATGAACAACAGTATTCCGTAATGGTATCATGGTTTAGAGGAGTTGGCCACATGGGTTGTTGCATACTGTAGCTTAAATGAGCAGCAAGCAAGCTGCCCAGAAAGCTGTTGAAGCCTCTTAAGAAACATTAAAATACATATAGGAGAAGCACATAAATGAAAGGGGTCTGTAAAGGTAGAACATTAAAAACTAAAGGACTGGCCAACCAACCCTGATACTGATGCACGCTCATTCTCAGGAGTATCTGAGGTGACTAACCTTTCTAGCTCAGGGGGAGAATCCCTATATAGAGAATTCTGCAAACTGAGACTAGAAGAGGCCAGACTGAGGCTGCAGCAGAAACAGTTAGCCCTAGATAGGGAGTCTTTGGCAGTGGAGAGGGAAAGACTTCTATGACTCCAGGAATCTAAGCGAAACAGTCCCCCCTTACAAGGTTGGAGATGACATCCACAAGTGGATCACTGCCTTAGAAAGAGTCTGTACAGTACAGAAGCTCCCTCAAAGACCGTGGGCAGCCGTCTTGTGGCTTTCCTTCACTGACAAGGGTAGGGACAAACTCCTCACTGTCAGGGAGGAAGATGCAGACAACTATAAGAGACTTAAGGATGCTCTCATCGAGGGGTTTGGGTTGACCACAAAAGAGTATAGAATAAAATTCAGGGAAACCAGGAACAAGTCCTCTGAGGATTGGGTGAATTCTGTCAAGGCCCTGGGAGGCTGGTTACATGGCAGTAATGTGCATGATTATCAGGGCTTGTACAAACTTCTTATGAGAAAGCACATTCTTAATAATTGCATTTCTGACAAACTGCCTCAGTATCTGGTGGACTTAGATCTGAACACTCCCCAAGAATTGGGTAAGATGGCAGACAAATCGGTTTGCACCAGAGGGGGTAAAAAAACTCACACCGGGGGTGACCAGAAGTATTCTTCCAAGAATCAGGACAAATCTAAATACAAGAAAGAGTCTTCATCAGCCCCGCCAAACTCTTCTGGGGGTGGGTCTGAATCCTCTTCTTCTTCATCCTCCCAAAAGGAACCTTGGTGCTACATTGGTAGACAAAAATGCCATAGGGCAGATGAAGCACCTGTCCTAAAAAGAGCACCAAGTTTGCTACTACCACTACTACTTCTACCCCTAGCAATAGCACTGGTAGTAGTAGTCAGTCCAAGGGTGTACCTGGGTTCACCTTCGGAACTGCAGTGGGCTCTGGGGTAGTCAGGGAAACCACTAAGGCAGTTTTGGTCTCTGAGGGTGGTATTGATCTTTGCACCCTAGCTGTTTGTCCCCTTAATATGGTTAAGTACAGACAGCATCCCCTTATAAATTGTGTTGAGGCTGAGGCTTACAGGGACACACGTGGTTGTGTCACAATGGTGACAGAAAAACTGTTCGCTGTTGTTGACCTTAGCTGGGTGGGGGGGGGTTACTGGCCCAGAGAAAGTTGTAGTAACCTCTGATACTTTGGAGACTTCAGCCTGGGCTGACGTGGAGTTGGAAGCCCATGCATCCATGCTGGGCATCCCTGGGCATATCTTTGCATTGACCAGAGCACAAGCCAAGAGACAGGAAGAGCAGAGAGCACTGGAGCCTGCAAAAATGGCCCAGGAGACTCCCAAAAAGAATGGCAGGCATGGTAAAAAATCATCTCCGTCCAGGCTTCAAGTGAGGATCCCACTCTTCAGGGAGAGGAATCCACCCCTTGGGTGGAACCTACACCAGAGGAGCTTAAAGCTGATACAGCTGAGCTCTTAGGTGAATGAGGACCAACCAAGGAGGAACTTAGCCTGGGATAAAAGTCCTGTCCTTCTCTGGAAAGCCTGAGACAGCAATATGCTGCTCAGGAAGCAGGGGATATCAAGGGGATCTATAGGGTCTACTGGGACAATGGCCTTCTTTATTCTGAGGCAAGGAACCCCAAACCTGGTGCCACCAGGAGGTTGGTCATTCCTCAAAGGTTTAGGTAGTTCTTATTGATCTTAGCACATAACATTCCCCTTGCAAGCCAACTGGGGCAAAGCAGGACCTGAGACAGACTTGTCTCTCACTTTCACCGGCCTCATATGTCTGAAGACACAAAGGAGTTTTGTTGCTCCTGTGTTATCTGTCAAGTCAGTGGCAAGAAAGGTGGCACTCCAGGGACCCCCCTAATTCCACTGTCAGTGGTTGGGGTTCCCTTTGAGGCGGTGGGGATAGACATCGTTGGGCCCTTAGACTCTCCAACTGAACTGCATCTGGGCACAGATTCATACTAGTGGTAGTGGACCATGCCACCAGGTACCCAGAAGCAATTCCCCTTAGAACCACTACAGCCCCTGCAGTGATAAAGGCCCTCCTGGGAATTTTCTCCAGGGTAGGTTTTCCTAAGGAGGTGGTGTCCAACCAACTTCATGTCTGCATACCTGAAAGCTATGTGGAAGGAGTGTGGGGGACATACATTCACCACCCCTTCCCATCATCAAATGGTTTGCTGAAAGATTCAACAAAACCTCAAAAGGCATGATCATGGGACTCTCTGAGGAGATGGGATGTCCTACCATCTTGCCTCCTCTTCCCCTACAGGGAAGTTCCACAGAAGGGAGTGGGCTGAAGTCCATTTGAGCTTCTGTTTGGACACCCAGTGAGGGGTCCACTTGCTCTTGTAAAGAGTGCTGGGAGCAACCTCTCACTCCCCCCCTCAAGTATGACATAGTAGATTATGTACTAGGCCTAAGATCTAGAATGGCAGAGTACATGAAGAGGGCAACCAAAAACCTTGAGGCCATCCAAGAACTGAAACAGCAGTGGCATGACCAAAATGGCTGTACTGACTGTTTACCAGCCAGGCCAGAAAGTGTGGGTCCTGGAACCTGTGGCTCCTAGGGACTTCGATGATATGTGGAGTGACCTACATACTATTGTGGAGAAGAAGGGTGAGGTCACCTATCTGGTTGCCCTAGGCACTCCTAGAAGCCCCCCAGGGTGTTTCATGTGTATCTCCTGAAGCCTTATTATGACAAGGCTGACATGACTTTACACCTGGCCACTGATGAAGGTCAGGAAGAAGAGAGTGATCCTCTCCTTGACCTCTTCTTCCACAACCCAGTTGAGGGTTCAGTGGAGGGAGTAGTCCTTGCTGACTGTCTCTCTGACCAGCAACAATCTGACTGCAAAAATGTCCTCAGTCAGTTCTCACAATTTTTTTCTATGACCCCTGGACAAACCACCTGGTGTGAACATGATATTGACAAAGGTGACAGTCTGCCTGTAAATAGTGAAATATATAGGCAGCCTGACCCTGCCATAGAGTGCATCAAAGCAGAAGTGCAAAAGATGCTGGAGTCATTAAGCTTTCAGACAGCCTTTGGGCTAGTCCTGTAGTCTTGGTACCCAAGCCTCACTCCCAAAATTGAAAAGGAGAAATTAGGTTTTGTGTTGATCACTGAGGACTCAATGCAGTGACCATGACTGATGCCCATCCAATTCCAAAGGCAGATGGACTAATAGATACTTTGGCTTCAGCCAAGTATCTCAGTGCATTTGACTTGACTGCAGGATATTGGTAGATCAAGTTATCTGATGCAGCAAAAGCCAAAACAGCATTCTCTACACCTAGTGGGCATTATCACTTCACAGTGATGCCCTTTGGTTTGAAGAATGTCCCTAAAACATTCCAAAGATTTTCCAAGTTCTCCAAAGCCTGGAAAGCTTCAATACAGCTTATCTAGATGATATCGCTGTCTTTAGCTCCACCTGTGAGGATCACCTGGTGCACCTTGGAACTGTATTGGAGGCCTTAGAAAAGGTAGGCCTCACTATCAAGGCTTCCAAATGCCAGATGGGGCAGGGAAAAGTGGTTTATTTGGGCCACGTTGTAGATGGAGGCCAAATTTAGCCACTACAGGGCAAAACCCAAACCGTCATGGGTTTGGTTGTCCCCACCATTCAAACCCAAGTCGGAGCCTTCTCAGGTCTGGCTGGGTACTACAGAAGGTTCATAAAATGATATTGGTCCATTGTACCTCCTTAACCTCCTTAAATTACCTCACATCCAAAACTATGCCCAAGAAAGTCTTATCGACTGCTAGCTGCTAGAAAGCCTTTGATGATCTGAAAGAGGCCATGTGCTCTGCTCTCATTCTAAGAAGCCCTCACTATTTAAAACAATTAATTGTCCAGACAGCTGCTTCTAAGGTAGGGATAGGGGGAGTACTTTCCCAGCTTAATGATGTGGGCCAGGATCAGCCTGTTGCTTTTATACGTAGAAGGTTGACCCCCCCAGAGAAAAGCGTCTGTCAGCCATTGAGAAGGAGGCCTTTGCTGGGGCCTGGGCCTTGAAGAATTGAGACCACAACTGTTTGGCACTCACTTCCTTGTTCAGACAGACCACAAGACCCTTCTATGGCTTAAGCAGGTGAAAGATGAAAATCTCAAATTGTTAAGGTGGTCCATGTCTCTACAGGGAATGGACTATACAGTGGAGCATAGACCTGGGAGTAACCACTCCAATGTAGATGAACTCTCCAGAAATTTCCACTTAGATAATGAAGACTCAACTGGGCACAGTTAGTCTTATAATCCTTTGTTTGGGAAGTGTAGGAAAGTCCCTCTTTCTGGCATGGTTACTCCTACATTTTGCCTGTTGTCAGTGTGCTTAGAATTTTTTTTCACTGAGATCCTGCTAACCAGGACCCCAATGATTGTGCTGTCTCCTCTAAATTTGGTTGTCGTGGTACCCTTCAAATCCCACAATTGGCATACTGGTGTACCCCTGTAAGTCCTTAGTATATGGTACATAGGTACCTAGGGCATTGGTACACCAGGGGTCCCCCATGGGCTGCAGCATGTATTATGCCACCCATGGGAGCCCATGCAAACAGTGTTGTTAGGCCTGCCATTTGAAGACTATGTGTAAAGGTACATGCACCCTTTCACTGCATCTGGTCACTGTAAGTCACGCCTATGGTAGGCCCTTCCAGCTCTAAGGGCAGGGTGCTGGTCCCTGTGTGTGGGGGCACCCCTTCAAGAGCAAAGGTATCCCTACGAACTCCAGTTCTGATTCCCTGGACTTTATACGTGAGGGGAAGCCACTTTAGCTATGTATTGGCCATAGGTCACTACTTATAGTCCTGCTACATAATGGTAACTCCGAACCTCAGCATATTTAACATCAAACATGTCAGAATCATAACTTAACATGTATTTGTAAAGCGCACGTTCACCCATAGGCCTCTTGGCGCTGAATAAGAGATGTTTATTGTTACCCAACTCAATGATACTCATTTTATCAACCTCAGGACTTGGATGAGCGGCTGAGTGGACCAGCTGGGATTTGAACCTGTGACCATGAGGTCAAACCCAGGCCCCTACAGTGGACGCATTAGTCCAATGAGCCACCAGCCCTGGTATTCCAGTACTGGTGGTATGATTCTATGCACTCTGGGGGCTCCTTAGAGGACCCCTTACCCCCCCCCCCCCCCCCCCAGGATTGGTCCTACCAGTCTTTTAGGGTCCTCAAGCATTGCATTCAACTTTTTTAGTATATGGTTTGTCCCTCTGTAAGGTCCTTGCTATTTTATGCTATTTCCCTATACTTATTTGTGTATATTTTGTTTGTACATACCTCCAGTAGGGGATGCCTATAATAATCTAGTTTGATGTTCCTATAGTAAAATACCTTTATTTTTGCAGCACTGTGTGGTTCCTTGCATGTGTGATAAGTTACTATGTGACTACTGTGGTATTGCAAGTGCTTTACACGTCTCCTAGATAAGTCTTGGCTGCTCATCACAGATACCACTAGAGAGCCCTGGCTTCTTAGACACTGTAACACTATCTAAGTGTTGCCCGGACCCAGTATAAGGCTTAAACAGCATAGGTGTCCATCAAACACTGGGTAAGCCTCCTACAGATGCACTGGCATACTCAGTCTGTGAATTAGCATTCATCCTCAAACTCAGGTGGTTCACCCAGAAGCTGGTCAGCAAACTCACTTGATTTTGACCAGACACACTCTTCCTCCTCCTGTAGTGTTTGGGGAACCATTTTAAATATGGTTAATCTCTCTCGCATTTTGAAGTGAGCAACTGGTCTTTCTCACTGTTACAACTGCACCAGCTGCACTGAACACTTGTTCAGGAGACACACTGGCCATAGGATAAGCCAGATACTAAATCGCCAGCCTGCTGAGCTCTGCCCTACAGCACATCTTCCCATAAAAATACACCAATGGGTTTTGATCCAGATACACCTCTTTGGTGTCCTCCTAATACTCCTGGAACATCCTCTGAAGTGTCATTGGTGCTACCACTTGCTCAATTTGGTCCAATTGTTCTGATGCTGTTGTTGCAGGTTTTCTTGTTGCTGGTTTTGGCTGCTGTGAGACAAGACTGCCCTCTTTGGAAGTTGAAGGCAGTACTGTGGAGTGGAACTCTTAGTTCCAGCCAGTCTTCTTCCAGTTCTCTAATTTGCTGACAATCCATCTCTTGTATTTTGAAATATCCACATCAGAGAAAGGAATGAAACTTTGAAGAATTTCTTTGTAGAGTAGATCAAGTAGGCTGTCACTTATGTTCTCTTTGGCCAAGATAATGTCATTTTGCAGCCTTGCACTACAAGCCAAGTGACAGATTAAGCTCTCAATCAAGGCTTGCCCTTCTTGGTTTTCGTTCACACCTCCTGTAGCAGATGCAACTGGATAGCTTGGTCCATTCTAGTTTCCTCTATGCTAACTTCCCGCATGAAAACCTTATAAGGGTGCAACATCTGTGTCAAGCATTTGACTCGCCCAATTTGTCTGCATCCATGGTCATACCTTTCCTAATTGCATCCCCTCTTAGAATGACATAGTCATTGATCTGTTTGTACTGCTCAAACAGACGTTGCAACATATAATAGGTTGAGTTCCAATGTGCTGGTACCTGCTGTATCAGGACTTTAACTGGTACTCTAGTACCATGCTGAATAATCCACAATTGCTTCTGGGCTTTAACAGAATGGCTAAAATGAGTGCAGATTCATCTGCAGGTGGTCAGTATGTTGCTCACTGTATCTTCTTTTTTGAGAAAGTCTTGCACAACCAGGTTGATGCAGTGCGCCAAACACAGGACCTTGAAATAGCCACCGTCTGCCATGGCCTTGACAATGTTACTACCATTGTCCATGGAGAAAAAACAATTTCAGAGACCTCTGGGTCACAGCCATTCAGACACCTTGCTATTAAATTTGTCCAAGATGTTTGCAGCTGTGTGTGATTTCTCCATGGCGAGCATGGCTATTGTTGTGTGCCACCGAACGCTCTTAATAATTTCTTCATAAACAAGACCTGTAGATAGCTTTTGCTCTACCCCTGCAAAACAGATCCATTGTGGAGTGATGCACATATAATCAGTAGCCTGACAACTGGTCCACATGTCTGCCATCAGGTGGATAGTGTGGGCAGCACTTTGCTGCAAAGCTTAATCAGCCAAATGGAGCACATTGTGATGCAGTACTGGAACAGGAACTCGGGCAAAATAGGTGTGACTTGGAATCTTCCACTTTTAGCAGCTGGCTTCCATAACTCTAAGAATACTACTCTTTCCATATAACCAAAATGAGGAGGTCCAAGGCTAAAAAATTTGCCAGCTTCTCATTGAACAAATGTGACATTGGGTGGTTGCGGTTGTAGGGCCCCTCGTGCCTAAACATGCCAGTGACTTTTGAGATGTTGGTGGTGGCAGACGCAATGTGTGTTGTGATGCAGTCACTGTATGATGTGATGTCTCCATCTGACTCTGAGTCTTCCTGTGTCATTGTGAAGTTGCTGAGGCAGGTGATTTTGGCACACTGCTGGGGACAGGGCTGCTTTGCATGAGGATGTCACCCTCTTCTTCCTCACCTTCTACAGTGATTCAACCAATTGTAGCTGAGGTTTCCCGGCTCTCCTCACCTTCACCACTGCAACAACATTCAGCAATTTTTTTAGATACTCCTCCCACCAGATTGCATGATGTTTTTTCATATGGTTCATCTGGCCAGGCTTACCTCGACGAACATTTGTGTGGCAAATGGAGCATAATGCAGTGTTCTCCTCCTGTTTGCTAATTGTAAAAAAAGTCCCAAACTAGGGAGGAGTACTTTCTGCCAATGCCTTAAAAAGAACAGGAGACAGTTGGGTGTGTTGTCTACTGAACTACTGGTTGGTGCAGGTCTCTGCTGGGGCCTTACAAATATGGGAGCTGGATGTGCTGCCTGTGCCACATCCCTCTGAACAGGTTGGATAGTAATGTCGGACTCCTCTGTGCTAGCTTCCACAATGACTGGCTCGTTGTCATCATCCTCTTCAACGTCATCACTTTCTGGAACTTTTCTTTTCCCTTGCCTCTCCTGGCATCAGAGTGGTGCTTGGAGAATATGGCGGAGTAGTATCCTTCCTTTTTCCTGCTGGAGATCTGGAAGCCATTCTTTCCATAATAAAAGGGTCTTTCTCAGCAGGAAGCTCAACTTCCTGTTCTGCGGCAATTTTGGGAAGATCTGCTATTGCTGGCTGCAGCTGCTGTCCACTTTGCTCTGTCTCCTGAAATGATTAGGTACTATTTTGCAAAAAGGACAAATCCAATTCCCCATCACTGCTTCTCAGTGTCACCATGATTGCAGTGGCTGCATCACTGACAGACAGGGTCTTGGGCTTAGGTTGGGTTGGTGCTGTAGATGCAGGAGTTCTGCTCCCAGGCTCCTCTCTAGAGACCGGTGTGGCAGGCAAACGTCTCCCAAAAAAAGGTTGCAGTTGGCACACCACCGGTGGAAAGATTCTTCTTCTAACTGACCACTTTATTGGAAGCAACTTTCTTTGAGGCCATCTTAAAGCTCTCAGTTGGCAGTGGCACTAGGCTGCACAAGTGGAAGAGATTTGAGCACTTAACTGTACAGCCCTTCTCTTTGGCAGTACTGCAGGAGATGTGACATCTCTTCTCTTGTGCACCTAAAAGCAAACAACAAGAAAAACATGCAGTTAGTGAAAACTGGTATTGCTGCAGGTTGAAATAGTGCACACAATTGTAATATTACTGCAATTCGTTACTTAAATACCAATTTAACCAAATATTGTAAAGTCAACCCATACCACCACACCATAAAATTTCATTTCAAATCAAGCACCACAACATGCAGATACATGTCTTTGCTTTAACTCTATCTGTTTAAAGGAGACAGGTGGTAGTCAGAGAGAGGTGCATGGCTAAATAGAATAATCCTTAAAAACCTATGGTGACAAGGTAGTCTAGGGGAAATGGAATAATCATTAAAAATAATAATGCTGCAGTGATTTGTCTGTAGTGAGCACAATACAGGGTGTCCAGGAGGAAATGGAATTACTATAAACTTAAAGAAACTGAATGCTGTAGTGCAGCTGTGCACCTTTCGTGGACAGATGGATGAGTGGATGGATAGATGCATGGATGAATGGATGTTGATGGATGGAGCAAGGCAAAATGCAGAATTAAATACAATAACATAAGAAATTAAGAAATAAAGAAACCTAAAAAATGTTTAAAAAAATAAAATGAAAATGAAATAACAAGAAATTTTAAAATAAAAATATTTTTTTTTTACAAAAGTCAAATAAAAACCTAAAATAAAAAATAAAATAAAACACATTGAAATAAAATAATGGATTTAAAAATTGATAAAAAAATAATAGAATAAAAAATTAAAAGTAAAATAGAAAATAAAAATAAACAAGCATTTGCAATGCAATAGGTCTCGCATTTGCTTGAGTTAGAACTATTGGCACTGTAAATGCATAGCTAAACTTTTCTTGCCACATAAATTGGTCAACCCTGGCACATAATTTGGTCCTCTGCATCGTAATTCCAGTGGCCCCGCATATAACTAAAGCACTTCCATATATCTTCTTCCTCTACCTGCTGCAAAAAATGAAAATATTGGCAAGAGTTTTATATTTATTATTATTTCCGTTTTCATGGTGGTCCTATTATCGTAGGACCACCAAGCGGGGAGTAGAAAACAAAAATGTTTGTTTACGAGTTCAGCGAATATTGTAGTATCTTGACTGTAATACTTGAGACAGCCCCTAGAGGGCACCACAAGGCAGACTTGTGAAATGGAAAATGAAATTTAAGTTACTGACTTTCTGATTTTACTCCTACAGACAATCAAGTTATACAGCCCATATTGTTTGGCCTACCCAGGCACTCCATGTTGCTTCTCCCCGACCCCCTTTTTGAAAAAAACACCTTTGTGCTACTTTTTTTATATAGCAATACATTTTGGAATGGTAAATAAAAAAAGAAAATCTAGCAGCGTCAGTTGATGGGTGTGTTCGCTCACAAAATTATGCAGCCGTGTCATAGAGCGTTTTTTATTCACTTTAGCCATGCATCACAGAATCGAAGATGCTGTACAGTCTCTCTAAAGTCACCGGCAAAACTGTTAGGTTCAAATGTAAAACTAGAACTTCCACAATGACAGATGTTTTGCCTAGAAATAGAATTATTTAAAGGTGAGTTAAGTGCTCACTACTGACAAGTGGTGTGATCTGCAGTTTATAATTTTTAATCTCGGCAGAACTGACTTACCTCTATATCGTACCTACGTGTTCAAACTGAGTGCTACCGAATTGGACATTCTAATGTGTTTCATACATCTCCTAGACAGAACAATACTCTGTTATGAAGGGGCATATACAAAAGTAATAATGATTATAAGCATATGATAGCACACATGACATGGGGCACTTGGCAAGTACAGAATAAAGGGACACTAGGCAAGTACAAAATTAATAAAGTGCTGACAAATAATGAACTTTCTTCCTGTTAATAAAAAGCCTGCCAGTAAGAGATGTAAATTGTTTAACGTGACTGCCATGTTCATGGATTTACCCTTCATGAATCCACTGCACTATGATGAACATATTTTTTAACTCGTGGTTAGTGCTAGGTATTAGTAATGCTGCAGAGCAGTGGCAGTTGGATTTTCAGTATCTGCTGTTCATAGGCTCGCTTGTGCCAGACACAGTGCTCACAGCCAGCCTTCTGCGGGGTGACTTTTTTTCAACCGCTGTCCAATAAAATCTATGAGAAAGGCTACCCTCGCATGTCCTGTCGCCTGGTGTACTATGTTGTTGTTGTGTCACTGGAACGACGTCGAGAAGGCTGCTTTTATGATCACATCACCATTTCGGGGGAACAGAGCGAGGTCGCCATGGTCAGGCTGCACAGGGAATACTAATTTACCTCAACAACTGGTCAGCTTTTCTAGATGCCCGGACTAGGATAGTAGACAGTCGTGTAAATGATGCAGTGCGTGAAAATTTAAAACGAGAATCCACAGTGCTATTTGAAAAGAACAAAAACTTAGAATTGTTTATTAAAAGCAGACTATGGAGAAAAATGACTAAGAACATCCTTTTAATTGTTAACTGTAGAAACGAATTAGAGCTATTAGCGCTTTAAACTCTTGACCAGACTTTTCATCCCACATAAATTGAAAATAAAAAGCACTACAGTTTCACACAAGCAAGCCGATTCAAAGCGCTACGCGCTGCTATGCTCAACCTAACAAGTGGGAAACGCCCCAAAACAGACCAAAAGCAAGCAAACAAAAGTGCAATAAGGGGGGGGCTGCAAACTGGGGCTTCCAGGGTCCCGTAGAGGTCAGGGTGTCCTGCACTTACCAGTTACTGTGGAAGGCAGCAGCCCAGGTCCAATTCATATTTTCGGGCCGGGCCAGACCAGTAGCAGCAGCAAGCAGAGGCCCAGGTTGCAGCTTCTTGTCCCGGTTGCAGCCATGCCCACAGACCTCATACCCTGGCTCTAGCAGCAGGAAGCCCCCAGTGACATATACTTTAAAACTTTAAATATTCTATCAGTAGCGCTTTTCTCTACAATACATCGGCAGCGTGTAGGCAAATCAATAACGAGGGTGAGCTAGCCCTGGAAAAGCCCCCTTCTGCTGTTGGTTTCATGTTTGCAGAGGGAGCTGGTGGGAAGGAGAGACTGAACACGCACCCACAGTGTAAGATGAACAGGCAAATACAAAAAAAAAGCCCCATACAGAAGAGATAAACAGAACACAGCGTAATTATACAGTAGTTTATGCTGCTCCCAAAGTGAAAAAGGCAGGACAAGAGGCAGAACTGACCACTAGCAAGCAAGGATTTTTGAAGGACATTGGATCCAACAAATTAAATAGCTTTGAACCACAGTATAAGTATACTTAAAAGTATACAAAACATCGAACGCTACGCTCGACCTAAAAATGAAAATGTAAGCTTAAAATGAACAGATGATCAATAATTAACAATGTGGGTATGTAAGCCTGTGGCAAAGACACACTGGCTGGATGTGCAAAATGGCTGCCAGTCATATGATAAAACAACAACAACAAGGAGCAAGGCAAAGAAAGAACACATGCAAGCCTAAGGAAAATGGACACTGGCTGGATTGACAAAATGGCCACCAGCCACATGGTCAAACAACAACAGCAATGAGGTATGACAAACAAAAACAACAACTGTGAACAAGGAGGCATGGAGAACAAAGAACACATGCAAGCCTATAGACGTAGACTATACAAAATGGCCCCTGCCACACGGCATGGAGAACAAAGACAAATGGTGGACGATGACAAACACACAAACACAAATATACACACACTGGCCATAAGGAGGCATGGTGGTAACACTGAAGAAAACACTAACATTAATTCAGCAATGCAAAACACGAAAATTAACTAATTAACTGAGCCATAAACATTCTACAAGAGTACACACATCCTCCTATGCCATCAAATATTACCACACAACATATAAACTTTTTGCAAAAGAATGAAATGCAAACAATAGCCAACATTTTTATTTTAATTCAATACCATCCCTGCCCTAAATAAAGTTTTTAAAACATATACCACTGAAATATTTATTTCATGCACTGATGGCTACTACTACTGGGCCTACTGGCTAGATGGCCCTTTGGAAATCTAGATCACATAGTAAAATACTATTGCAAATGTTACAAACATGTAGAAAAGGACAGGCACTAGGCTGTGCAACAATTTGCCTTTACAAAAGATGAAAAATAAATTAAATGCAAAATAAATAACCAGGCCCATACTTAAACTCCAGGCCACCACCACTAAAAATCAAATAAAGTACAAATAAATATTGGTGAATGCCCAAGCAAACAACACCCTTATTCAATAGATCTGGAACTTACTTGTGTGATTACACCAAAAAAAAGTCCTTAAATCCATAGGTATATCCATGAGACAAAAAGAGTGATCATTCCACCTTGAAATCCAAGTGAAAAGTGACCAGGAGACGGACAAAGCACTGGGAGAAGCCTCCTTGACAGGAACAGAAAGTTAGAGTCTCTGGGGCACTTACTTCCTATTTGAAAGCAAAGGCTTCTCAATCTAAAAAACAACATGAGGGGTCCATTGGAGAAGAAAATCCACTCAGAAACACGTTTTGACTAGATTTAGATGTATCTGGAGTAGAAAACCTACTCCAGGTGCATTCGCACTCACTAGCGGGACTGTTTTGGCTGCAGTCGCGGCCTAAAACAGTGCGAGGAAATGCAAAGCCTCACGTGCACTGCCAGAAACTGTGCGCTCGAACGCAAAGTCTCACACGTGGTGCTTATGAGAGAGCACCAAAGCCCAACCTTGTGTGCACGCGCGAATGGCGCTCCTCACTGGATTGCGGAATTTAGGAACTCTGCGCTACTCCACGTTGCAGGGAGTGCCCAAATTCTGCAAACTGCGCCTGTGGAGCAGAGTTCTGTGCCTAGGCATAGCCTTGCCTAGCGTTTACCCTCTACCATTGCATTTAAACCTTTCCCAATACAGACTAATGGAAGTGCTCATAAATTGGCAACCATCATACATACTGTTATAAAACTACAAATATGTATCTTGCAAAATAATGCGCAACCCCTCTCTCCAGGGCCTAACAACAATAATCTGAGTAAAACCCCCCAGGTATTGTCAGAGTAGGTGGGTGTCTAATGCCAAAAACCCTTGCCTCCTAGGGAATCAAATGCGATTACATGTAACAGAATACCTATTGAAGGCTTACTGGCATAAACAAATTCTTTTCATGAAAAATAGACTGTGCCAACTTCCTTTGTTATAATGTTTCCTAATAAGAGGACCAGACATTCAGCATCAGACATAACATTTTCCAATGTATCAATCAGGCCTATAACGTGTCACCATAACCAACTAAGGCCTACAGTTTTGAACATAAGCTTTCCCAAAAGGCAGCAATCAGACATCGTCATACAACTATAAAGGTATACAAAGTAAGAGTTGGTAAAGCAAGACTGTCCTCCTAAAAGGGCCGCACAATGATTCTCAGAAAACAAACTTTCCTTACCCATGACTTGTCGCACAGGATATACAGCACCAAAATCATTGCCTATCAGGATAATAAGTTGGATTTCATGTAACAAAATACCTATCTGTATTCTTTAATATACAGTAATAACAACCCATAGTGAAATGCCTATGAACTTTAGCATACACTGTTAACAATAAATAAGTCAGACCCAGTACTTTTTGTCCTAACATTTCATACTACACAGGCTTATAGCCATGTTTTTTGGACTTGGCATCATACCCATCTGGGTTATGATTATGAGTATAAACTTTGCCACAAGCCAAAAAGTGCAATACAAGCAGAGTTTGTAGTGGAAGCACACAATGAGGCGAAATCAAATCCTGTACTCAGGGCAACTAACATGTGGATGGAGCCTTAGCTCCAAGTATTCCAAAACCTCTTTTTCATTAATCATATATGGTCAGGTAACAGATACTCTGTCAAGCAGGACCTAAAAATCCATATAGTTTAGTGAAACCCTTGGCACCCTATATTGCTCTTCAACACAGTGGTGCTTTGTGAACTCTAAGGTTATTGATGGAATGAGAGGGGATCTGTGCTGCTGTCTGGGAAAGGCATCATAAATTATATAGGTATCTATCTGTCATGTGTGTGCCTATGGAACTTCAAGCTCAGGCAGCTGGATAAATAACAAAATAATCACAACGGTGTGGAGGTGAAATACTTTTTTTCTGTTGAAGCGCACAACTGCCCAAACATTTACTCCTGGCTACCAACAGGTGGGCGGAGCCAAAGCCCCTCTCTGTGGTACTCTTCTTTAGGTGCATCATGTTACATCTGTTGACAGGTACGCTGTTAAGCCACACATAAAAAGGGCGCTGAAACTATAATCCCCAAGCACTAAAGCAAACAGTTTGCAGCTGAGTATCAATGATAATGCTAATGGTGTAAACACTTTAATAATTACAATCCCATGACGTGTGGTGATGTACAACCATGGTTGCAATCGTGTAAAGTTTTCTTGATGTTCACCTACTTCGTAGGTATGCTTTCCCTCAATGCCTGGCAAGCAGTGTATGAAATATAACAGTGTAGGTACTTCTTGTCCCAGAGCACCCTTTTGCTGCTGAGAATTGCTGGTACTTTCTCTTTAAAAGCATTGGAGCTGTGCTGAGAAGCTTAGAATTGCCGGTATTCTCCTATTAAAAGCATTAGAGTAGTGCTGAGAAGTTGAGAAGTGACAGTACTCTCCCATTAAAAGCATTGGAGCAGTGCTGAGAAGTGCTGATACTCTCCTATTAAAAGCATTGGAGCAGTGCTGAGAAGTGCCAGTACTCTCCCACTGAAAGCATTGGAGCAGTGCTGAGAAGCTGAGAAGTGCCAGTACTTTCCCACTGAAAGCACTGGAGCAGTGATGAGAACCTGACAAGTGACAGTACTGTCTATTAAAATCATTGGAGCAGTGCTAAGAAGTTCCCGGAGCTCTCCTTTCTAAATTAAAGACTTCAGTTACATAGTGCCTGGTAGTGCCCACCCTTTAAAGCACTGCTGATTAGAGATTTACAATCTGCTTAACTTGTGGACTGTCTGCAGGAGAAGATCTGATGCAAACAGAAATATCCGCTGCTACCAAGTATAAAACAAGAATCAGAGAAGGGTGTGGCCAAGATTGTGACCAGAGCATATGCTTGTTGAACAGCTCAGCTCCAGGCCCAGAAGTTATCCTGCTGAAGAGGCTCACCCAGACCCCCTAAAATGTTGGAACTGAGGTCTTGAAGGACCCGGGCGGACGGAGCTGCTTTGAACAGATCCGATCCGCCCACTGGTAACAGCCTGAGCACCCGGCGATCGTGCAGCCTGTACAGGCCGACTTAGAGTAGGTGACAGGGCCCTACCGCTACCTATTTGAAAGGAGCAGGGGCTGGAGAGCGGAGCGTCGCAGACTCGATTGCCGGCTCATGTCCTGGGGGCAGAGGTAACTGGAACTGCTGGCACCGATGGCATCATAGGCGGCGTCAGGCAGGACGGGCGGCGAGCGAGAGGCACCACATCGCTCCAGGGAGAAGGAAGGTGGAGTTATCCATAGAGTGCAGTCGCGCATATCGGCTGAAGGGATGTGACCCGAGGGGCCAAAGAGGCTGAGGTGAGAGCACATCCGGAGTGGCGGGCCTCCCGTTGGGTGGGGGGAGGAGGCCCCTTTGAAATTCTGTGAAGTCCTTTGTGGGTACATGGTTGGAGTGCATACAGGACGCGAAGCACTATGGGTGGCAATGCCACGCACTGCTTGGAACCAGGGGAAATAATTAGAGTTAACAAGACCTGGCTGAGATGGGAGCCTGACTGCATTGGCTGAGCGGGGCGTGGAGGCTAAGCTAGTAAAGTAACACTGGAGGAGAATTGCTCTACCGTAAGGCCTGCGTTGTGGGGCCTGAGAACATGCAAAAATAAGGCCCAGCCATTGTGAACTCAGGGTGTTTAAACCTGTGCAATCCCCCCTGGACAGAAGTAGTGGGCGAGTGGAAGGCCACAACGATGTGGGGGCTTTGACCCACTGCTCCTGGAACCCTTCAGGACTTTACAACTAACACCTGAATCCTAAAAGCTGGGGGTTGGAAAGCTGCGCGCTTGCGGGTGAAATATCCCAATCAGTTGCATTCATGGTTAAACCAAAGGCAGTGCGGTTGCCACCATCCGCTGAGGGAGCAATGCCACTTCTGTCCACAGCCTCTAAGGATAGTGCAATAACCCTCCAACAGATGAACGCGACCCTAAAGGCTCATTCCATCCAATTCGACAAGCTCCTACTGGCAGTATTGGACACTAAAGCGACTTTGGGAGTAAAAATGTATTCTGTGGCACAGGAGGTCAACCTGCTCCACATAGACGCAAATTAGCCGAAAGAGTGACTGAAAACGAAACCTCACTGGCAACGGTACAACCAGAAATTAAGGACCTTCAGAAACAGTTGACGCAGCTAACGCCGGAGGTCTCCACTCTGCAACGCAGATCGGAAGATGCAGAGGAACGCTCACAAAGAAATAACATTCATTTTCTGGGGTTCCTGGAGCATGCAGAGACACCTAATGCCAAACTTTTCCTCAAACAATGGTTGAAGGCTACGGTGTGGGCAAATGACATACCGCCTTTCTTCTCAATAGAACGTGCACACCGGATTCCGGGCATGCCGCCACAACCTGGAGCTCCGCCTCAGCCACTAATAGCCCGCCTCCTCAATTTCCGGGACCATGATTTGATCCTCCAAAGCTTCCGGACACAGGGCCCCTGGAACTTTTGACAACATTGTCATCACGGCTTACCCAGACTACACGATGGAAGTGCAACGCAAGCAAAATTCATACATAAAAGTCAAACAGCTTCTTCCCGAAAGCCGCATCAACTGCTCCCTGATGTTCCCAGCAAGACTGCGGGTGGTGGATGAGGGGAAAACCCATAGTTTCCCTTCACCTGAAGATGCATGGATGTGACTGCACGCTAAGGGCCTGGTTAAACCTCACCGCGAGGACCCCTTAGCTGGGGACTGGCTGACACCCTAACAACGGCACAAAAGGAGATCTGGAGTTAAGACGCGCCCTTCAATGACTCAACAGTGGAGGGCCAAGCACAGGCACTAATCGAGGCAACCCAGCTCACATCGAATCAGTATGCCACCCTCCACGAGGAGAAAACTTCGGACTCTGACTCGTCGATGGGCCACTCTAGTGAGTTCACAATTCCTTCGATGGTAGGTCCTGATATCACTCCGCACACAGCAGATGATCTCTAATACTATACTTTAACTTTGGGAGACGGCATTCTATTTTCAGGCTCTGAGCAAACTTGACTTCAGATGTATGGACACCAGGGCTCAGGTCCTGAACTCAATGTGACACTTAGAGATGTTTAGTTCTTCAGCTAGCTGAACACAATTGACTGCTTGTACGAAATCTCCATGGGGCTTTGGTACCCAGGTGTAAGTGTAACTAACTGGTGAATATGGGAGTCCAGGGTAAAGAGGAATCCACAGAACTTGAAATGGGCCTGCAGAGACATGACATCAACTCCTCACGCCTATGCCCCCCTTCACATGGATTCCCGAACAGACACTGGTCAATATATTATTATCTATAGCACCTGTTGTGCTCACACGCTAAGGGGCGGGCAAGGCCCTGGAGGATTACTATTTTTATGTTATCACATGTTTTTTGACACTGACGATGAGTGACAGTAAGGGATGGGCACTTTGGAAAGCAGATGAAGACTGAGGGGGTCATTACAACCCCGGCGGTCAGTGGTATAGTGGAGCTATTACCGCCAACAGGCTGGAGGTACCTACCTCCACTATTATGATATTGGGAGTTTGGCCAAAACCAAACCGACAAGCCAACACGCCGACCGCCACGGCAGTAACGACCGTCACTAGGCCGCCCATGGCATTATGACCCCGTCCACCGCCATGGTTTCAGTGGTTTCTGTAATGCCACTGAAACCATGGCGGTAGGCACTATCAGTGCCAGGGAATTCCTTCCCTCCCGACGCCCCTGCACATTTACACACATACATGCACATACATACACACACACCCGTACACACATTCACCTACGCATTCATACATTCATACACACTCACAGCAACACTCACAAACATACTTCCAGGCACACAGGCAATCTCACGACACAACATGCACGTACACTCAGACCCACTCATGCACACATGCATTACACACGCATAAACACATTCACACACAGTCACACACACCCCCACACATGCACACAACACTCCCCACCCCCTTTCCTGTTGGAGAACCCGACTTACCTGCTTGCAGGGGGTCCTCCTGCAGGAGACCGGACACGGTGCTGCTGCCAGCAGCAGCGTCTGCCAGCAAAACACCGCCAGGCAGTATCATGGAACATGATATGTTAGGAGGTGTTTTGCTGGTGTGGCACTGCAGCTGGCAGCAGAGCCACCTTACCGCCGTCCGCCGCCATGACCATAGATGGAAGTCCACCAGCCTTCTGGCGGAATTCCGTCAATGGTCATAATGCTGTGGACGGTCGGTAGCCACGGCGACGGTATGTTGGTGGCCATTGATGTGGTGGTAGGCACCATTTGCCGTCAGTGTCATAATGAGGGCCTTAATCTCTACACTGACTCCCACCATGGCAATAATGATAGACCATAAGACATACGCACATGCATTGAAACACATATTGACGTAAACATGAAGATCGACAGTTACAACGTATTAATGTGGAACGTGAGAGGTATGGCCAAGCCCATCAAACGCAATAGGATACACCCATTCTTAAAATGCCACAGGGTCCACATAGCAATCCTGCAGAAAACGCACCTCACAGATATGGACTTGCATAGCCTTAAAACTAAATGGCGGGGACAAGCATGCGGTACGATAACATCAGCATTTACCAAAGCGGTGTTAATATGGTTGGCTCCAGATGTTCCCTACACTGTAGAACATTACATAGTGGATACGGAGGGCTGATATGTGCTGTTGGAGGGCACTCTAGATGGCAAATCCCTGTCCGTAGCTGGAATATACGCCCCCAACTCAAAGCAGGGGGATTTCCTGATGTCAATCTCACCCACACTCTTCCAGGACCCTACGACTGCTTACGCATGGGGGGGTGGGAGGTGACTTTAATTGTATACCAAACGTAGACATGGACAGATCTCATCCATCACTGGCAGGTGCTCCCAGCAGGACAATGTTGTGTGAGCTGTGCAGTTGGATGTCCAAAAGAGGACTCCATGATATATGGCATCTATTACACCCCCAGGACCGAGAATACTCCTTCTATTCTCCAGTACATAGGTTACATACCCATATAGACTGGCAATTAGCTCCGGCAGGTCTAGCCCACGACGCTTTGGGGCAGACTGCGTGCCAGTATACCTACTTGGTGCCTACAGCCTAACATGTTGGCAGATTCTCCATTCCACAGAGAATTGATTGATTGCATCTCCAAATACTTTGAATTAAATGGAGGGACGGCCACATCACGCACAGTAGAGTGGGATTTCCTTAAGGTGGTTGTACGGGGCCACTGCATCGCAGCCACAGGATAAGACGCACTCTGGTTAGAGAACTTGCCTCACTGGAAACAGACCTGCGCAGCGTGGAATATGAAGTAGCATGGGTCTCATCTCACCCTGATGCTCTTCGCAAACCACGTGCACAATACAGAGAGGTGCACATGCATTTGCGCACTTAAGATTATCAACATTATCTCTCTAGGCTACATGGGCGATCGTTCGGGTAGGCTGCTGGCATGGCTAACCCGAGGTGATCAGCAATGCATTCCTATAGGCCATAAGGCTTGACTCAGGGAATGTGGTCAATACTCAAGTAGCCATAAATGATGCCTTTCGACCTTACTACAGCACAGTTTATGTGGAAGGGCCTGACCCCCCCCAGCTATACAGTTAGCAGATGTTTGCAATCTGCTTCCCCTCATTCACCTTACTCCACTACAACGGATGGAAATAGACAAACCCATGAAGACTGATGAGATCCAAACAGCATTGCGTCAATTAGCTCGCAATAAGACCCCCAGTATGGATGGGTTACCAGTGGAATATTATGACACTTTTTCTGCACAATTAGCTAAACCATTCCTGCTAGTGCTACGTGAAGCAAAATTGCGAGGGCAACTCACAGACTCTCAATGTGAGGCACTTATTGAGCTTTGCCCAAACCAGGCAGGGACCCCCTGGACGTGTGGTCCTACAGACCCCTACCATGGATTAACTTGGACTGTAAGTTGTTGGGCAAGGTTCTTGCAAATCAGTTGCTCCCACCGATGGCACACTTGGTACATGAGGACCAATCAGGTTTCATCCCAGGACGGAACACTTTCCTAAATGTTAGACGACTCCTGCGGTTAATGACTGACACTTCAGAGGGGGAACACGATACAGTTGCGGTGTCTTTAGACATTGAGAAGGCCTTTGACACCCTTGGGTGGCTTTTTTGAAAGAGGCTCTGCGCAACATGGGATTTGGTCAGGGATTTTTAAATTGGATTAATTTTTTGTACTCTAATCCTATAGGCCGTGTAAAAATAGGCCAGGTCATCTCTGATAGCTTCCCCATTTGCCGGGGCACCAGACAAGGGTGTCCCTTATCACCACTGTTATTTATGTTAGCGATTGAGCCACTAGCGGCTCAACTCAGATTGCAGGCGCAACAATGGGGGATCCATGACTTTGGCAAACAACATATAGTATCCCTTTACGCCGATGATGCGTTAATATACTTACACAGATGTGTGTTGTCACTTCTAGAGCTTTTACAATTACTATATTTCTTCGGGGATTTATCGGGCCTGCATGTGAATTGGTCGAAATCTTACTTGTTCCCATTGACCATGGTGCCGGAAAGATTGCGGCCCACTCTCTCAGTCCATTGACTTCTAAGGTGCCACTTTACTTTCAAGTATCTTGGCATCCAAATATATCATACTAAGGAGGACCTAATGGAGGGCAATCTGGGATGAGGGGTCCGCTCGATCCGGGGATCCTTACCGTTTTGGGGTTTATTGCTATTGTCACCCCTGGGACGAGTGGCAATTGTGAAAATGATAATACCCCCTAGACTGCTATATTATTTTACCGCACTCCCATTAGTTGTACCTCACTCATTCTTCTGGACCCTGAATGGCTTGATGCTAGGATTCATTTGTGGGAACGGCCGTCGGCAAGTTGCGCTCACTAAAATACATCTCCCGCTTATGGAGGGCCTGGGCATGCCGAACTATGAGTTGTATTATGCGGCAGCGCAATTGCAGTGGCCGCTAAAATGGTTACAGAACTCCCCTAATGTGGAGACAATGATGGCAGATAACAGTCTAGGAAGGACAGATACAATAACATGGTTACAGGAACACACAACCCCCTGCGTGAAAAAAACCTGATGGATGCAGCTTGCACGTGCTGGCGCCATTACATACGCAGAGGGGACCTAATCCCACCTGACTGGCCCAAGATTCCACTGCAAGATATCCAGGGTGCAAGGAAACTACACATACACCACACCTTAGAACCCTGGCTAGCACTGGGTATACATACCATAGGTGATCTTTTTAAAGAAGGTTCTATTATGATGTATATGGATTTAGACAACACTTATGGCATAGGTCCATAAGTGATTCATAACCTACTGAGCATTGAAACAACTTATACACAATACTTGGCAAAGCGGAGACGCGGAACCCATGGCTTTACCTATATTGCACAATGTATTATCAGGCCTATATCCCAACCACATCATATATCTGTTGCATAGTATCCTCCTCAGGAGACTTGACACAAACCAAGCAGAAGCGAGCCTGAGATGGGATGGGGCCCTCCCTGGACCACCATCACAGTCCGCATGGACTGCAGCGCTTCGAATGACAAAGGAGGTATCACGTAACCCAAGATTTCGCTTCACTCAATTTAATTATTTGCACCAAACCTACCTATCTCCCCATCGGCTCCACCGCATGTTCCCTCACACTAATCATGAATGCCCGCATCTCGGAGAACAGGACACTACCTTTTACCACATGACATGGAGTTGTCCACCTGTGCAACGGACTTGGCATGAAATTACCTCCTTGGTGGGGGAATTGGTTGGTCACTCATTACTCCCTACACCTGAATCCTGCCTGCTTGGCATACGTGCCAGGACGAAGAAAGGCAAACAGGTACACAGGTGTACAGATTTGGCATTTGTACTATTCAAACGCCTCATAGCAATGCAATGGAAAGCGCTGAATACTCCAGACACACTCCGCTGGCTGGGCAACTTGCTGCAGTGGGCGGAAGCACAGACACTTCATTCTCTCAATGACAGAGGTGTGACACTTAAAGGACTGGGGCTCTGGGACAACTTCATAATCAGAATTGAGGCCAAAACCAACATTCGCCCTTCCTGAGCTAGACATTGCGGACCAGCACTCTTCAGGTACATCAACTAAGCACTACTAATACGATTGAATTAACAAGCTGGGTACAAACTCGCAGTTCTCTGGCCCTGGGACGGCGAACTGGGCACTACAGGCTCATATAGAAGTACGATGTCATATCCGGAGGTGAACACAGCCCCCACACAGTGTTTTCGGGGGAGGCCTATGGCTTGACACCTGGACATATAAGCAGAAATCGGTGTACTAAGTGCTACCAACACCCTCACTAGGCAGGATGCTGATTAATAGATACTCTACACACATACTACTCACTCTGGGCCTTGACCATCCCTTACATGCGGTATACATTCCACTATTGTATTGTGTAATGTGGCGTGACGATGGGGTTGTTTTTTACATAGATGTTTTACTTTGTAACCGACTGTCACGGGACTCGGATCTCCTTTAATCACTTACACTCCCCTTTCCATAATGAATTTTTATTCCACCAGCGTACTCAAGTCAGCTGTCGGTTGTACACGTTGCACTTATAAAACAATAAAGAGATTTACAACAACACAAAAAGAAAACCAGAATCAGAGAATTTGGAATTCCATTTCCCTGCAGACTTTTATGAAAACTTTCAATGCTATAGCACAGTGGTTCCGAACCTGTGGTCCGGGGACCCTTGGAGGTCCGCGAAGCCTCCTCAGGGGGTCCGCAATTGCTTAGAAAATTAAATAATATTAACAGATTAGGGCCCCAGATTTCAGTAATGACTTGACAGACAACTGCTGCGTAAAAATATGTTTATCTGTGATAGTTTGATCCTGCGTACATTAGGCCCCTTCCCCCATGAGTTTCAGTGTAAAAAATAGCCTTGTATGTCATAAAGGCCAGCATTGTTAAAATTCTTGAAAGCCGCCAGTTCACCAGCTAATAGGCTACAATGTAACTTGGACAATGTTCATGTAACTTTGTAAGTGAATGTTACCAAAGTGTCCTCGTGTGGTTTAACAACAGTAACGAGATGGATTTGAGCTTTTTCCAATGTTAAATAAAAAACATTCACCGTGTTTAAACTTGGAAACAGGCATCAGCTTGCAGGCAGCCGCCCTCGCGGATATACTTTAGTGCAGAGGAGGAAACATTTAACAAAACTCATAGGATTTTAGGAGTTTTCAAAAGCTAGTTCTAAATGTAGGTTTTGTGAAGGCTGGAAAGTTCATCTGTTTTCAGCCTTTCAGCAAATTATGTGATTCGGGCTTGAAATGAAAAATTAGCATAAAATGATGTCTACTAGTATTAGGAAACCCCAAAGAGGTAGAACATTTGTTATTTCAGAATGGGGAGGTTTACTCCCTGATTGACCAGGAAGGGTACAAACTGTTGGATGCATCTGTTCCACCCTAGGGATGTCAGGAATGACAGCAAAAACAGCATAAAGTCCAATAACTCCTTTGTCATTGGATGCCAGGATCTTTGAGGGTTGGAAAGAAAGAGACTTCGATAAGCCGTCATTTGCTATTTTAGCAAAAATGATACGTGGAATTTTCAGAGTTTTTTTTGGACATAGGGAAGGCCCCTGTCCTTTGAAATTAGGGGAAAGTGCACAAAATTATCTAAGTCAGTGGATCCCGACCTGTGGTCCAGGGATGCCCGGATGTCCACAAAGCCTCCTCAGGGGGTCCGTGACTGCTTAGAAAATTAAATATTATTAGTAAATCTATTAGGTCCCCAGCTTTCAGTAATGACTCAGTGGGGAGTCCCCGGATTCCAATAATGATTTAGTGGGGGTCCCTGAGTTCCAGTAAAGATAAAGTGGATGTCCACAGACGTCAAAAGGTAAAAAACCACTGGTCTAATTTGCTTATCATTGAAATTGTTGTAATTTCGTTAGTGAGTGGTGCGCTAAGGGTGCAGCTAAACTCAAAAACAGGAATACAGAAACCTATTGGGTGTTTGGCAAATCTTGCTGGTGAAGAGGGAAGGTATACAGCTAATATGTTTTGCCATTGGATGGGTAAGGTTTTTGAAATTGCCACCTATCAAGATTAGAGATTTCTCTATACAAATTCCAATCTGTGGCCCGCCTCACTGAACAACTTTGTGGTATTCAAGTCAATCCTTCTGCTCAAGAGCTAAATAGCATCTTCTAAACTGCCAGTGGAAGTGAAACCTGTCTCCCACCCAGGTATGTTGCCCTCGTAACTTTAGCAAGAACAGTAGGACATTTCCTTCACACTATTGGTGTCATGGGAATAAGCCTGTTTCTGTAGACAATGCGTGGAAGCCTTATAGAGCAATGTTCCCATTGTTTTTTCAGACAGACGGTAATCACCAAGCAGATAACATTTTTGATAGGCAAAGAATTCTCAGTTGAGGGGAATTTGTAAATGTTGTTTACTGCTCAGCACGTACTCAACAGCCAGTCTCTTGAGGTAAATAAGCCATAGGTGACACTACTTAGTGCTTGTTGTTTCTAGTGCTTCACTGGGTGTAACTGGTCTCAGTGCATGACTTCTTGAGTTCCTCACTTTTCTCCAACGCAACTACACTTATTTAATAGCTAAGGGTCTTCAAATTCCTGAGCATGAGGGATGCAATTCCTGGTGGGTCCTAGACATTGTGCATTTTATAGTCCAAAAGTGGTTCATAGGGCCATATCTCAATCACATGGTCCTCAAAGCTAATTTGTTTATACCTTTCATACTAGATGCGCCGCATATTTGGCCACCACCTTCTGCAGAGTGTTTTTGGGTCAGACCAGTGGTAGGAACTGGTATACAAATGCTGCAAGGCAATACAGCACATTTCATCCCAAAAACAAAATCAGTTTTAATGTACATAATACCCTGTGGAAATGTTCACTGAGAATAAAAGATGTTCGATTGGTTGTATCATAAAGAAAAGCTAATTCATTGGCTAATAATTTCCAATTATATTTATTGTCTTTTATTGGACAAAGGGAAGTCCTCAGTCCTTAGATTTTAGGGGAAAGTGCAAATTCCACAAAATAGTCAAAGGGGCTTGTCACTGCAGAAATTAAATGTTGTGATTTTGCCACTGGTGCCCTAAGGGTGCAGAACAAAGAACTCCATGCAAATGTTTTAACTAATGTTTGCAATGAGCCAGGATTCCTAGAGGCGACATTTCTCATCATTACTGAGGGTTTTAGAGTTATTGCTAAAGAAGACAAACAATATTAATGTTCCTAATTCAGTTGCATGATGTGTGCAGTTTATGAGAGTACCATGAGCTCCCTAATGAATATGCAGAAGCCAAGCGCGCTTCTACCTGAACATACCCTAGAATGGCTCCGGGACCTGGTGACCAGTAGTCCACAGTTCCTATCATACAGTGGTTGACATTATGAGGAAGTGGCTTTAAGATCCATTTTAGTGATGTCCCTTGTAAATATTGCATTTGCTGTAAACCATTCACAAGATTTACTTGCAATATTTGCTAAAAAGTGGCCAATCTGAAAATGATAACTACTGTAGGTCGAGGCTATAAGGCCCTGAGTATTTTACACCAACCTGCAGTTAGTACAAGTTAACCAAAGAGTGAGAATTTATAACACTTAAATACAGGAAGCACGGTTATTGGGCACACCATGTTCAAATCCTTTTGGGAATGACTTTTCTATTGGTATGTTTAAGTATGCACATTTTTAACTTCTCCTAACCATGACAACATTTATTTATATGATTTCAGAATTACCGAACTGGAACAAATGCTTTGAAAACACCCTAGTCCTTTATAAAATTTATCTGGCTTTTAGGAGGAACTAAGAACAGACAACAGACACCCTTTTTTTCTTTTTGCCAGACAAATAACTAATTCTTGGTGGATGATACTGAGGTACTAGTTGAGGGGGTTTAGTACCCACCTCAAATAATAACCACAATCCTTGTCAGGGTGACCCACTCAAGTCACTAAATTAACCTGAGGTCATCCCCCTCCCCCAGTAGCTACGGCTGAGAGCAGGCATGCTTGTACAAAGTATTTGTGCAGTACTCCAACAGGAATAAAGGCAAAACAAAACACAAGAAAAATCCCAAATCAATTTGGAAACTAATGACACCAAAAGGTGAAACATCCAATAAGTAAAACTAGAGGTATGAATTTTTAATTTTTATGGTTCAAAATAATGCCAACCATGGCCACCTGATTGTGCATGAATGGGACAAGGGTAAAGTTTAACTTCGACCATGATGAAGCCTCGGTCAGACACAGGGAGCAAGTGTGTCCAAGTGAATATATTTACCTTCGGACATGGGGGCATATTTAGAAGTCCAGTTACCTTGCTGCATTGCCCTGCACCACAGGGAAAGGACAGAAATGCACTGTATTTACCAGATGCAGTTTATTTCAGTTGTTTACCCCTGCACTGGCACACAATGCAGGCACCCTTTCACCATGGTGCAAGGGTGTCTGTGTTGTCAGCAGGGTTGTTTTGTGCAGGAAGGGACACTTTCCTGTACAAAACCAATCCAGAGAGGATATTTTCCTCTTTCCATGTGTGCTACAGAAATAAATATATTGCTCTTCGTTGAGCCTGTCCTGGGGAGGCGTACAGTTTTGACGCATTCCCAGGTTTACAGATTCTTGTAAATCTGGGAATGCATCAAAACCCATGGTTGTTGCGTGGGAAAACCCACTGCAACATCCATGGAACACCTCCCTGATGCAGTGTAAGACAAGCACCGACTTGCGCTGCGTTGCCTTACACCATATCTACCAGGCCATGAAAAGCCATGCAAAGTGACTTTGCATTGCCTTGTAGATATGGGTCTTCACTATGCACCGCTGGTGTGTTACAAACAAGTGACACACCAGCGGCACATGGGGTTTGTAAATAAGTCTCATAGTCTCTGGAGTGGAAGTCAAAAATCCTTAGCAGGGCAAGGTAGCACACTGTGTCAAAAAAGGGCCCCATGTCATCAGATTGCTACTGGACAAGGTCTCTGTGAAGCCCTTGACTTTTGGCAGGAAAGATTTGAGCAGGAGAATTTTGAACCTTGTGCAAGACAAGATTCCTCATGGGCCAGGTACCTTTGCTCCTTCATCCAGTGAAAAGTCCTTCATTCAGACTGAGTCCCTTTTTTTGGAGCTCTTCCAGAGGGAAAAGGCTGCAGGCTGTAGTTAAAGAGGGCTCTGTGAGACTGGGTACTTCTCCATGACTTTATGCTGAATCCAATTTGCTGCTGCAGAGAAGAACATAGCAGGAGCAACCTGAGTTTTAGGCCCTGCGGCAATGGACCTCCATTGAATCACCTTGGGAGCCTGGTTCCCATCTCCTGCTGGTTCTCTCAGCAAAGATTTAGCAAACATTTTTTAGGTCCCAAGTTTCAGGATTTGTTAGGAGGAGTACACTTTGACATCAGCCAAGGGTCCAGTATCATGGGACAGGACTTGGGGGTCAAGCATCACACCAGCAGAGGCCAGCAGCAGGTTACAGGGCAGTTGCAGTTGGAACTGGTCAGGTGGGAATGCATGAAGAGGCCTCCTAAAGTGTGTTGTTTCCCTGTAGCTCAAAAAGGAGGTCAGCCTTATGACACTTGGAGTTCACCTTTTGGTTCTGGATACAAGAGCGTGAGCAGGTCCAGTCTTCAAGGCCCTACTCAAGTCACAGGCAGTGGGTCTAGTCCTCTTCTGTTCTTCCACAGGCCCAGAAGTGATCTGAGGAGGGTAGTGTGGGTGTCATATTTATACTTAATGTTAGCTGTGGTTGGGGTAATGACTGGCCACTCTCTAACCAATGGGGTAAAAGCTCCAAGGGGTGATCATTACCACATTTGCAGCACCTGTGTTTTTACTGAAAACAGTTCCACGGTGCCCCTCTCTGCCCAAAACCAGACTCTTCCACCCCTGTGCAAAGCTCCTAAACCCACCCTAGAGATGGCTGGGGAAATGAAGAACCCCAATGAAAACTAGTGCTGGGGCAGTTCCTCTCCCATTGTGCCTGGTGCCTCACTGAATAGGTGGGCAAAGGAAGGGATCATCCCTAGGTGTTAAATACATCTGCCTGTGACAGGGGAGGCCTGTTTGAAGGTAATTAAGTTCCTGGACACAGCTCAGATGGTCAGCCTGTCAGAGAAATAGAATACTTCCCTGCAACCAAAGCCCATGTCTCAGCTCTGGGAGCAGAATCACAGCTCATCAGGAGAGCTATACAACTTCTAGTTGACAGTTGGTAGCTCATGCAAATTGGCTTCTGGAGGTTTTAGGCAGGCAACAGGTAACTTTCTAAAAGTATATATTTTTAAAATAGTTACTGCAAATCTCACCTTGCCAATGAATTGGGCTTGTAATATTTCTTCAAAAGCCCATATGAGGATTCTGTAGATGCATCCAAAGCAAAGATAGCAAATATCACATTTAGGGGGTCATTCTGACCCTGGCGGTAAAAACCGCCAGGGCCAACGACCGCGGGAGCACCGCCAACAGGCTGGCGGTGCTCCCATGGGCATTCTGAAACGGAAAACCGGCGGTGCACTGCCGGTTTCCCGCTGCCCTGGGGAATCCTCCATGGTGGCGCAGCTTGCTGCGCCGCCATGGGGATTCCGAGCCCCATACCGCCATCCTGTTCCTGGCGGTTTTGGCCGCCAGGAAGAGGATGGCGGTATGGGGTGTCGTGGGGCCCCTGGGGGCCCCTGCAGTGCCCATGCCACTGGCATGGGCACTGCAGGGGCCCCCGTAACAGGGCCCCACAAAGATTTTCAGTGTCTGCCATGCAGACACTGAAAATCACGACGGGTGCAACTGCACCCGTCGCACCCCTTCCACTCCGCCGGCTCCATTCGGAACCGGCATCCTCGTGGAAGGGTGTTTCCCGCTGGGCTGGCGGGCGGCCTTCTGGCTGTCGCCCGCCAGCCCAGCGGGAAACTCAGAATAACCGCGGCGGTCTCTTGACCGCGCAGCGGTATTCTGCTGGCGGGACTTTGGCGGGCGGCCTCCGCCGCCCGCCAAGGTCAGAATGAGGGCCTTAATGTTGTATCTTCATGCTTTCCTATGGAACAGCACTGCTACAGTGAAAATGGCTTTAACTTAGAGGCAATGTGTAATGTATTTATAAATCACACAAATAGTGAAAATATGAAACCACAACACAAAAAGAATCCTAACCCAATTTAGAAAAAGTAGAATGAATGTTAATATATAAACCAGAAGAACAAAAACCTAATCAGTAAAATCAACGATATTACATTTGAAAGTTTTTTAGTAAAAATAGCACCTAAAAGCACAAAGCGCCACTCACAGTCATCTGGTTGTACTAGATCAGGGGGAGTCGTAAGTTCAGGCTGACTGTGATGGAGCACGGGTTGGACACAGTGACCAGATTAGTCCTGCTTAAAAGTTACCTTCAGATTCCAGCGTGAAGAGTTCTCTTCACATTGGAGGAGGCCATGAGGAGGAGGCTGAGAGTTGCAGATGATCATTGCTGTAGCGTGAAGAGCAGGTTGGGCATTGCGGTTGTTTATCTCCGTAGCTTAAAGAGTCAGTCAAGTGTTGTAGATGGTTGTTGCTGTAGCTACGCATTGGAGGTCTTCACAGGCTGTTGTTGCTGTAGCCTGAAGCATTGCATTGTTGGTCTTCGCTGGTGGTCACTGTCAATGTGAATGGTAAGTCCCACTTGAGCTTCGCATTGGCGGTCGTCATGGGTGGCAGAGTCCTTGCATGAACGGGCCTGTTTGTGGCTTTGAGGAGCCCAAACCTCAGGACTATCAACTTTTCTTTGGGAGAAGAATACTCGGATGCTAGCCAAGGGTCCAGGACCTAGGGAGGTGCCTCTTAGTGATCAGGGACTCAGGACCTGTTGGAGGTCCAGAAAGGTCTAGTTGCAGCAGGTCAGCTGGGCAATTGCAGGGAGGCCTCTAAATCTTGCTGTGTCCATGTAGCTTGTCCCAACCATTTGGTACCTACAGCCTGTATTCTGGGTTACATGACTATGTATAGCTGGCAGTTGGTCTCTGTGCATTACTCCCACACAGTGAGACAAAGGGAGAACAAGTGTTGGCAGGACTGGTCATCTCGGACTTGATAGTGAGGTATAGTTGTCACCTAACCCATTTGCACATCACAAAAACTCTGCCTCAAAAAAAGGCTTCACACTAGTATTTCGTGCTCCAGACAAAGAGGGGCCAGGGCAGGGAGGCAGAAAATTCCAGACATCTCTGTAGGAGATGGCCTCTAGAAGGTATAAATATTGGAACCTCAGACCCAAATCTTCATTACACCTCTGGACCTATGGAAGCCTCAGAAGGACTGCTGTGTTGCTGTGCTCCAAGAACGACTGCTGTGTTGCTGTGCTACAAGAAGGACTGCTGCTCTGCTGCTCTTCTACTATAGTACCCTGCTGCTTGAGTGAGATGGACTAGACCTGCATCTGCAACCCAAGACCACCAGAGTGGCTCCAAGGGCTAGTTTGCTGACCTCCTGATCAGAGCCTCAGGGACAGAAAAGCTCCAACCAATTTGCACCCAGCACCAGGACTCTGTCTGCTTTGAGTCTTGATCCCCCACTCCCAACTGGTGCCACCCAGTCCTGGACCCTAGAACATCAGCCTAAAGTTGCTGTATCAGCCCAGCTGTGGTCCAAGCAGAACCGACGCAGCATGACACATCACCTCGCAGCCTTCCATCGGGCCCACCACTGCGCAATGCATTTGTGACACAGGACATTGCAGCTCCTCAGAATCGCTGCCACATGACACATCCTCGAAACAGGACCTTGCATTGCAGCCCTGCAGCTCCTCTCAACCATCACTGCACGACGTATCCTCAACACAGAATCTCCCACCGCAGACCCAAATCACTGCTGCCTGACTCGTCCTGGACATTGGACCTCGCAACCTTCCTCAACCGAGATTTAAGATACTTTGTTCAGCGGGCCTAACTGGGTCCTTGTAGCCAGCCTATGCTCCATCGCGGTCGGCCTGAACTTGTGGCTTTATCCTGATGCGGCATGACCAAGTAACCACAGTTGGCGCTTTGTGCTTTTAAGCACCATTTTTACCTAAATCTAAAAAATTGTGTATCTCTGGTTCTACAAATTGTATTTTTTGTTATTTCAGTCTCAAATAATTCATTACATTTTATTCTATTTTTCTAAATTGGTGTGGCATTTTTCTTGTGTTGTGTTTTCACTTTATTACTGTTTCAAGTGCTGCAGAAATGCTTCCACATTACCTCTAAGTTAAGCCTGACTGGTTTTATGCCATGCTAATAGAGGGTATAGCACAAGTTTGTTTAGGGGTTGCTTGTGTTTCATCGTGACAGAAATTGTGGTAGCTGCTTGAATAGCGTTTCACACCCCTCATCAATGGCATTGGTGTGAATATAAGACGTAGGGTAGGTGGTAGTGTAGGTTGTAGACTAGACGGCAATGCGGGAAGTAAGTGGTATGATGTGTAGGTCAGGATGTAGTTGATGGTTGGTAATGGAGTAAAATTTAACATGGTCCTGAGGGTGGTGGTGTAAAGTGTAGCTGGCTGTGCAATGATACAGTGTAACTGGACGGTTAGAATGTAGATGATTATGTATGTGATAAGTAGAGGGAGTAGGGAGATTAAAGTGATATGTGTGGAGGGTGTAAGTGGTGCTATAGGCTATTGAATATGTACATTGGTGATATAAATGCTAATGTATGGAGTAGGCTTGGTGACTGTGGTGCCACTGCAAGTGGTTGTGTTAGTTTTAGGTGACATGTATAAAGTTTGATTGTAGTATGTTAATGAAATTTATAAAGCGCTTGATTGCCCAAAAGCACCTTGGCACTAGCTATGCTGCATTCCAGAACACCAAGAAACAAGAAGGATTGAAGCTCATCCAGCATTGAACAACCAGGTTTTCAAAGCCTTCCTAAACATAAGTAGATTGGGCATGGCTCTAATGAGCAGGGGGGAAGAGTTCCAAGTTGCAGCTCCAATTATAAAACTTCTTCCACCCCAGGAGAACTTTCTAAAGCTGGAGACTAATGCACATTTGGCTGTTGTGGACAGCAATGTTCCACCTGGGACGTACCAGCGGAAGCTGTTTTTAAGAAAATCTATTATGTGATGCTTTAGAAGCAGTACATAGAGCTTTGAAAGTAATTCTTTGTCTTACTCTAAGCCAGAGTAGCTTCTTGATAGATTTAGACACTGACTGATATTTTGAAATCTTCTATAGTAGTCATGATGCTGCGTTTTGAAGAATTTGCAGACTGTTCCATAAATGCGGTTAAAGGTTTAGATATAGGGGGTCATTCCTACCCTGGCGGTCCGAGACCGCCAGGGTAGGGGACGGAGGAAGCACCGCCAACAGGCTGGCGGTGCTTCTGGGGCTATTCTGACCGCGGTGGTAAAGCCGCGGTCAGAAAAGGGAAGCCGGCGGTTTCCCGCCGGCTTCCCGCTGCCCCTGTGAATCCTCCATGGCGGCGCTGCTTGATTCCGACCCCCTTCCCGCCAGCCTGGTTCTGGCGGTTTTCACTGCCAGAACCTGGCTGGCGGGAACGGGTGTTGTGGGGCCCCTGGGGGCCCCTGCAGTGCCCATGCCACTGGCCACTGGCATGGGCACTGCAGGGGCCCCCTAACATGGCCCCACATTGATATTCAGTGTCTGCTTGGCAGACACTGAAAATCGCGACGGGTGCAACTGCACCCGTCGCACACCAGCAACTCCGCCGGCTCCATTCGGAGCCGGCTTCCTCGTTGCTGGTGCTTTCCCGCTGGGCGGGCGGCCTTTTGGCGGTCGCCCGCCAGCCCAGCAGGAAAGTCAGAATGACCGCCGCAGTCTTTTGACCGCGGTACGGACTTCTGGCGGTTCCCGCCAGGCGGGCGGCAACCGCCGCCCGCCAAAGTAGGAATGACCGCCATAGTCTGTTACAGTAGTCTATTTTAGAAAGTACGAGAGAGCTGACTACAGTTAGGATTAGTGCCAACATTTTTGCGCTAACCCTGAACAGTACACAGGGGCCCATTATAAATAATGGCGTGCCCCCTTTTAATGCCTATTCTGAGCAGGTGTTAAAAATGCCCAAAAAAATGGCGCAAAGAAATAATTTAGATTTCTTTGCACTATTTTTTCAGCCCCCCTTGCATTCATTATGCCTGGCGCATGAATAATGTGGCGCAAGGGGTTACAAAATGGTGCAACTTTGTCAATCTAGCGCTGTGATTTTGGCCTCGGCCACATTGGTGTAAAAGGAAATTATGCTAATGTGGCACAAGGGGGCAGTAGGCCATCTTAAATCTGTGACCCAGTACTGGTGAGTTACGGGTGCCAACTATCACTGGGAAAACAATACCTGTGTGGCTGTGTGGTTGTAGGAAAAGTGGGAAAGTTGATGAACTATGGGAGGGTCAGTACTACCCTTGACAGACACCTACAATTAAACAAATGTTTTGCTTGCTACAAAAACCTTTAACAACCTCTTGGCTCACACGGTTCTGTATTGAAATGTGACAAATCGTCCCACAGTTCCTAGGAACTAGCTTCCCTGTTTAGAAAGTCAAACTGTGGACTTCAATTTGTCACTGATTTTTGCTGTGCCAGCGATACGGCTTCTAATGTGGCAGAAACAAAGCTGTTCAGCGCCTCCTTACTGGAACTGGCACCCAGCTCCCTAATACACCATCTAAATTTATTTTTGGAGACAAGCAACAAGAGTTGTGACATTGATTGCAACCTTGAACCCTCAAATACTGAGTGATTGATGCATTAGATTTGCAGCAGAAGATGGATGAACTGCCAGTGTGGGCTCCTAACTCCAGAACGCATCAATATCTTGCCGCCTGGGGGATGCTCTGTTGTAATGTTCCGGATACTCATGAAAAATGGCAAGGATCGAGCTTAGGCGGTTCCAAAAAGGAGGGCTGAGTAACACACATGGGATTGTTAAATGTAGCTGCTCTTCCCTTTGGATTTGGATAACAGCTCGATCAGTGGAAGTAAATGTATTTATCAAGATCTCCAGTTTGATGGCCATGGTCACAGCAGCAGCCTCATCAAATGCAGGAAGAAGGAGACAAGATGGCAAGCCTTCTCTTTCTGGTCAGTTATGGTCAGTGGTGTAACGTAAAATGATGGGCTCCCCTGCAGAATGTGAAGAGAGCACCTTGTCTCCTACATCTCACAGATATTCATTGGCCTTGGGGTAAATAGGGCCACTGTGAAGGGGTTGGGGCCGGAGGAGCGGCCTATACCCCAAGGATGCAAGGGCCTGGGTAGCAACCCTGGCTATGGTCTGGAACCCTTTCTGACCTAGAATTGGAAAGCTCACTCTTTTGTGCTGTTCACAAAGGAACGGAAGGCTCTTGTCCTCAAGCAGCACCTCATCCATGTGTACCCCTCTAGATGACCCGTCCTAGCTAGTAACAACCATCGCTTCCCCCATCATCTCTCGTCTCTAAGCTCCTCCCCTCTCCTCCTTTGCACAGGGCTCTGTAGCTGTGTAGCTGTAACTCCTCAAATATATGTATAATTCCAGGTTTCATTCATCTGATTGTCATTTAGTGCAATCACCTGAGGGAATAGCTCTCTCTTCTCCGCATATGTACACAGACGACTTGGGTTCTTCATTCTATGCTGTGATTGGCTAGACTTGCTCCTCTCATATAATTTCAGTGGTACCCCTGGATTGTTTCTTACCATGTGGTTTAGAATGTACTAAAGTGATAGCTACTCATCAGAGCCTAATTTGTAAAACAAAAGTGTGAGAGGCCAAGTTTTTTCACAGATGTCCCTCGGGACTGCTGAGTGTCAGGCTTGTAAATGCAAAGACTGCATAGTCCTGATTCTGCCTCGTGCCTCTTTTATCCACCATCAAATACCTTCCAAACATCCTACCTCAAAAACCTATCTGTCTCTCTCTTTTTTTCTGCCTGTCTCTCTCCTGTGCTTTCTTTTTTCCCTCTCTCTCTTCACCCTTCAACATGCTTTTGATAACCTGTAAATTGGGGTTCTGAGTTGCTTAAAGCTCAGTGGCAGCCATCTTGGCCCTTCATCTTGCTTCAGGACGTTTTTTAACAGAATGATAACAACGGAAGCAACATAGCATCCAAGGGAGTCAGGATTTTGTTTACGGCAACTTGGTCCTTCATTATGGTCTGGCTTGACAGGGCACCTGCCACCAGACAATAATGTGAGTATCACAAGAGAGGAGTTTTGGCCTGACCCACATGTTGGGAGCCAAGAGTACATGTTTTGATAGAGCAGACGCTGTAAGTCTCCACAAAATTGCTTGCCCTCCACACAGCTGTGATTTTGTTTCTTTATCTAGCTGTCTCATCTTCAACTTTCAAGGGCACACAGGTGGCATTGCATTGCTATTAAAATGTCTTAGATAACTAAATAATGTATCGTATTCTTCTCTGGCAGCAGCACAGATGGGAGGAGGGCAGTCATTAATCGACATGGTTGTTTAGGTCTGGCTTGACAGTGCAACTGGCACCCACCCTTTAACCCACACCAATATTATTCTACAGGTATTTGCTTTCTCACGAATACATATGCATTCCCATGCTATTTGCTGGTAATGCTTCACTTTAGCATACAACATTCAGTTGAAGCCAGACCTATTGGCATTGTCAATGCTTATCTAGGCGGGATCTTCACTAGAGGCACAGATTCAGCATCCCTCTCCCAGCAAGTTGATCTCTTCTACTGAAGACAGTTGCAGCTATTACTGCATTGTTGGAATCATGTATAGCACAATGCAGCTGAGCTGTTGACTCCACAAGGCACACTCTCCCCTGGGGCAGTGGAGTCTAGGAACTCCCATTCTATAGCAGACATTTACTCCTCCTGCGAACACTCTACAGCTCACCCTGTAGGGGGTTTGGCCACACCTCCTCACCTGGTCCACGTCTCTCCACCTTTTGGGGTCCTCATCTGGTAAGGAAGTCACCAACATGGATTCTACCTGTGGAGCTTTGGTATTTTTCAGTCACTGCTGGTGGGACCTGGCACTGGCCAATGAGAATCCCAGCACTGAGCTGGGTCACTACAAAATATTAATACTAGATTTGTAGACTTAGGTGTATATTCCAGAGATGCATCTGTGGAGCTGTGTTAGGTGGTTTCTGACATATTATTTGGTAGCCCAAGACTGGTCACACTAAAGTTTTGGTTACTCCAAATTGGTTGAAAGAGGGAGCGGTGGTGAGTGTCCCTTGACAAGAAAGAGGAGCAAAAGGGCGAGAGGGCTTCCTATTCAGCTACTACACACAACCATCTGCTGTAGCACATGTGGGAAAGAAATAACAGGAATGGTAAAGGAGCTGTCCCTACCCTAGTCTGCTGCAGGATGCTACAGTCTACATCCCTGCCTGGCACTCCTTCTCTATTCTATTTGTGTACCATTCAAACAAAGCAAATTCAAAATGTATTGATGTCCTCATATAGTATAGCACAACACTTTCCACACTCACACTGTGCATGTCGCATACAAAATGCATGGTGCCCCCACATTCTCAATACATGTTCCCTGGCACCTAAACAGAACCCTTTACTCTAGTTTTCCATGGTCAGATAATATTATATTAAAAGGTGAACATCCTTGCGGGGGGCATCCTTTATTTATCCCTTGACTTGGTTTGGTTAGCTCCTTCAGCCATTGCTTTGAGACAACCGTGTAGTCGGTCACCTCATGTTATTGGTTGTTGGTATAGAGTTTCGACCTCAAGGAATTAATTCTCTTGCAGTGCATAGAGAACCATATTAATCTTGAAAAGTGCACTTATTCTTCACACTTTTTTGTCATGTTTAGTTTTTTATTCTATACATGCATTGTATACAAGAAAACATGCGTAGCTGCCGTCAGATCTTATGTGAACATCTTAAAAAGCAGCTTTACAGACTACTACAGAGAGGGGCTTTGCCTCTGCACACAGGTTGTAGGACAGGAATACATGTTTTTATTGGACAGAAGTTGTTTGCTTCCACAGAATAAGTGCTTAACCTCGAAACACTTTGATCATTTGTTTATGAAGCTGCATAGGCCACGGCCCCTTTAGCAAGGCAAGCTATGCAGAGTCTCACCTTTAGGTCAAACACCGACACTGCAATGCCATATGTCTCCTAGATGATGACCTGTTTGTTCTTGTCTAGTAGTAGCAGAGGTGGGAGGAGTGCAGTCAGAAATGATGTTTTGTTGTATTCCAGTCCTGTAGTCTCCTGCTGGACACACATGTGCTCATAGTTTGCCAGCCACTTCCTGAGAGCTGGCCTTAACACCCACCACACACCCATCCAACACAGGCATCACCGGTCAGGTGCTGATAAAGGAGCCCGAGTGCACGTGCTCGATGCCTGTTCTACACAGTATACCTCTGTGTTTGTATGGGCCTTTACTCCGCATGAGGGCCTAGGGCCCATGACACAACAAGTCCCAGCCACCTCCCACTTCCCTTTCCACCATCAACTTCTGAAAGACCTTAACATGGCACTCATTGAGAGAATGGTGTTTTTCTTTAAAATTCTTAGGTTTAAGATTTATGGCCTGGAAAGATTTTTTAAGCTCCTCTGTTCCCAAAAATGTAATTGTTATGTTTTCTAAATTTACATTACTAATATAGTTAATATAGTTAATATTTGTATATATTAATTTAATTTACTTATTTAATATGCTGTAAGTTTGAAATTACCCTTCGCTAAATTGTAAAAAAAAAACGTACTGCGCCGTAACGTTACTTTATCGGAACCCTAAAGATCCCCTAACAGTACCATTCCTTGAACCCTAGAAGGCAATTTCTACCCCTTAACTGTACCTATAGCAAATCCTCTCCCTCCGCATGGTCACCCCTGATTTTTCATCTTTTCTGAACCCAATATTTGCTAGTTACTGTGCACTTCACCCCTGCTAAACAAGAGTAAAATACCTGTGCTCCTCCGTTAAGCATGGGTAAATTAGTTTACATCTGTTTGACATATTTGACTTGTCACTAAGTCCCTAGTACATGGTGTAGGGAATACACCCAGGGCCTAGACATTAAATTCCACCTGTGGACTCCAGCGCCCATGATCCAAACCACAGTGCTGGCCTATAAAACATGGCTTCCGGCCCACCATGTGTAGCCTGACTGCAGCAGCCTAAGCACCTGCTGTAAACCTGTTAAAACAACCTTTTTAGGCACAGAAGAAGCTTCGCTTTTATTAATAAGTGAGCCCTCAGTACACCTCATCATCATAAGGTAGCGTCCCTGATATTTGAACCGGGAACATGTGTGAAATCACAGTTGGCATTTTCCCCATTTTACTAGTCCCCAAATCTGTTTTCATTGGTAGGGCAGTAGCTGGATCCTATAAAAAGATTATGAACTTTAATCTGTATCGTTTAAAAGGAAATGGCTAACATAGGCATTCAAAGACCACTTTTCATATTTATTAAAAGTTTAATTCACTGGTGATGTTAGATCGCTGCCCTAAAACCTCTTTACTGTTAATGTTACTTTTCTTGATGTTACCCTTCCCTGAATTCAAAAAATCCCTTATTCCTTCTTAACGTTATCCTTCCCTGAACCCTCCAAAACCCTTCATGCTACCCATCCGGGCACCTTACACACCCTTTACTACCCCTTTAAGGCTACCAATTCCTGACCCTAAAAACCTCTCTTTACCCCTTTACAGTACCTATCCCTGATCCCTAAGACCCCTTACCACCCTTGAACCATACTGGTCTCTGAACCACCCTAAAGCCCTCTTGCCATCCCTTAATGGTACCCTTTCCTAAAAACTAACAAATGTCTTGCTACCCCTTAATGCTACCCTTTCCTGAACTCTAGAAAATACCCTTGAATCCCTTCCCTGCACTGGACAAAATTACTACATCTTAACCCTACTTATCTGTGAACCCAAAAAAGCTTTTACTACCTCATAACATCATCCTCATCTGAACCACACAAGCACATACTACCCCTTAACACTGCCTTTCCATATCTCTTAAAAACCTCTTACTACCCCCTAGCCCTATCAATCTCTAAGCCCTAAAGAACCCTTACTACCCCTTAGTACTTCCCTTTCCTGAACCCTAAAAACCTCTTGCTACGCCTTAACCATTCCCTTCGCTGAACCTCAACACTCCCTACAGATCCTGAATACTACCCAACACTCACTAGTGCATTTTATCGACAACAAATGCATCAGATGAATGATCCTTTAGCATCCCTAACCACTACATTCAGTAGCCAGACCACTGAAAGATTCAGCATGCCTGGCAGTTCCACTGCTCCTGGGCTACTGATTTGCCAATGCTTGTTTTAAAAGAAGGAAGGGCCAAGTATTGCAAGTGGGAGGACCATGTCCAGAACTGGAATAAAAGGGTGAGGTAAGTGGAGTAAGGGGTCTAGTTAAAGAGACTAGAGAACCACACATTGTGCCATAACTCATAATCAGATTTATTTGGTACTTTAAATATGCCCATCCCTGCCTGTGAGCAATATTTGAAAAACAGAGTCCTATTTACAAAGAACTTCTGAAATGCAGGGATGCATCATATTTTTGTAAATACGGTGCATCCCTTTGTTTCTCCCTGCGCCAGCGCTAAATTAGCTTCCTAGCACCAACGCAGCCAACCTTGCACCATGGTGCAAGGATGGCTGCATTGCGGGGAGATTGTTTTTTGTGCAGGAAGGGACACCTTCCTGCACAAAAAACAATCTTCAATAGCGATTTGCTCGTTCTATGTGTGCTGCAGGATGCAGCACACGTAGAAAGAGCAAAAAACTAGGAGAAATTAAAGCATTTCTCCTTGTTGTGTGATGCTAACGCCACCCGTGGGGTGGAGTTAGATTTAGTTGTTGCTACAGATTTACGATTTCTTGTAAATCTGGGGCAGCCTCAAAATGCAATGTGTGTTGCTGTGGAACGCCCACAGCAGCACCCATTGCACACCCCTTCAACGCAAAGTGCTGCGTATAAAGGGGCGGTATTTATAAAAGTGACTTACTGCTGCGTTGTAAATACAGTGCAGTGCACAGCACCACGAGAGCGTCACAAAAAGTGATTATCTGGTGGCACTAGGGGCTTGTAAGTATGCCTAAGTGTGCCTGAAAGTGCCTATCTCAAGTTAATTTAAGCTGGGTCTTTATATCAGCAATTTATCTGAAAAGCAGAGGTTCAGGTCATTGTGAGCTCTATGATAAACTAAAACCATGCCAACACATAGCACCTGTCCAGACACTGAAATAGATTGGCTGCTGACTTGTAGTTTAAATCTGGAGGCAGCAGGGTTAACTAAGACTTTTATCCTTCCAAATCTGATAAGGCGAGCACAGTTATGCACATTCCAAGATTTTTAGCACAGACATGGTCACTATATGAAAAAATAAAGCACACCCATAGTTTCCTGCCCCTGTTGCTCTTTAGCCGGGCCACAAGTTAAGTGACGTGGTACAATTAATCAAACGTGACGTTTAAAGTAAGTTCATGGCTCCAGGCTGGCGCTTAAAAGGCATTAAAGTGGAACCTACAGTGATGCAATAAATTTAGTTTATATACGCTTCGCTTGGTTAGAATTTCACAATGGAACAGTATTACATAATTGGTCGACGTATTACAGCAAAAACCGAACCTTTACAAAAGCAATCACACTCACGTTTCATATTAGCAAAAACTGCACAATGTTTCTCAGCGAAAATTGTAGATGAAAGGGAAGGGAATGGGAGAGCTGGGGTCACATAGCTCCGCTGTGAACTGAAGTGACACTTTTAGGCATGAAGGGTTGGGTACTTCAGGTAAAGGATCAAACATGTTTTTGCCCTTCAGAAAGCCTGAGCGGCACACACAGCAGGCTTTTTGAGTCAATATATGAAAACTCAGGGGGCAGATTTATGAAAAGTGGCACTGCACCTAGTGCAAAGACACTTTTCTTGCGCCCCTTAGCGTGCCCCTAACGCCGCCATGGTAGCACCTTATTTGAATTACGGCACACCATGGCGGTAGTTTGGGTGACTAGCGTCATAATTTGATACGCTAGTCTGGTGCTTTGCAGAGTTAGCGTAAAAATTTGTGACGCTAATCCTGCAAAGCACCCAGAGGCCCATTGTAATCAATGGGAGTCTTTGTTTAACGCCTGCACTTAGCAGGCGTTAAAAAATGCTGATAAAAATGGCACAAAGGAATCCGATAGATTCCTTTGTGCCATTTTTATGGCCCCTCTAGCACCTGAACGCTCCTCCTTGCATACATTATGCCTGGTGCAGGTATAATGTGGCACAAGGGGTTACAAAGTGGCACAATGCAAGCATTTATGCCACTCTATAAATATGGTGCAGCGTTTTTCCCCTTCCAACGCCACATTAGCGTAAAAAATATGACACTCAATTGGCGTTGGAATGGCGCAAAGCCAGCATAAATCTGGCCCTCAATGTGCCTAAATGGGAGTGCGAACCATAGATGTCTTTGTGACTTGCATCATTAAAGCTATGTTTCCTTGTGGGGCACAGAGGGTAGCCCCCTCTTCCTTGTGATCGGCATGGGGGTGCATCAGTGGTTTACTATCACTTAAAATCGCAAAGTACTGAAGGGCTACCGGCTGACAGATGCATAGGGAACGTTGTCAATGGGTGTTGACTTAGGTGAAGGGCTGCTGTGGGCATCAGGAGAGTGACAAAAGTCTGGGCCACTGCCACATGCTGTCCTGCCCAACACCGTATCCTTTTCATGACGTGCCGTCTATAAGGGACAAGACAGTGAGTACCGGCACTCTGAAAACATGAATCCTTGAAGGTCTCCATCCCTGCGTTTGCAGCCACTCACAAGGCTTCACAGTAGGATTTCTGTCCTCTAAATATTGTTGAAGGAGAATTTCTTCAAATCCTTGCAGACAGCCTTCTTGGGCTGTGCAGTCCAGCATTGCTAGATCCAGCACAGGGCAAGTGTTAACCTGGTCAGATCCTGGATGCATGCATCCTGCATGGAGCAAAGACTTACCAACTTGGGTAACACCAATACCACATTGGTATCATTGATCGCTGGTACACATTTACCTTCTTATTCAAGCTCGGAGTCTAGGATGATCTAAGTTATTGGAATGTATGTACCTTATTACTGCGGATTTTCCCTCTTTTGGGGCATTTTTGCTCCCTTGTAAATTTCACTGAGGTTTTACTGGTGAAATGGAGACGAGGATGGTTCTCAGATGTGCAGTGATCTCTCATATTGTGTAATGCCAAGTTACCGCAAAACCTCATCCAACAACTACACAATATACACCAGAAACCAAGGACTAGCATTCAGATGGATCTGCTCCTTCCTGACTGAAACGTCCCAGTCAGTCTCGCACTTTACACATCAGTCGCCCATAATCTCATCCGCAGATGTCCATAATCTCATCCGTGGAGTTCTGCAAATATCCTCTTGAGCCCAACCCTCTTCAATGCATACATGATCAGTTGTGCTGTGGGACTCATTCAAAACTGAAACCAAATATTAGAGGGATCCAAAATCTAATTAAAATTATAATTCGTTTTGAATCAGCATAAATTTAGGAGAAAGCAGCGCAGGCCAATTTAGTTTCTTTTAAAAAATGCATTGGACCAATACATATGGAAGAAAATGTGACACAACTGATGATATTTTTAAAACATACATGATACAAGACTGTACAATTCCCAACAGTTGTGCATATTATTATAAGCAGTTCACATCAGGGTACTGTGATCAAGTACGCAGTCTCTTTATTTTAATTGTATAGGTCAACCAAAAAGAAGGGTTTGTTGACGTTTCTACCTTATCTGGTTATTAAGGTCTCTTGAGGACTTAGTCATCTGACTACCACGCCTGCATATGAATGAGACAGAAACTGGAGAAATCTTGAGTCCAAGTGCTTAATCTTACTTTCTTTATCAATAATCTGATTTTATGCATTACTCCCTGTCAACTATGGTAAAATCAAATTTCCCAGATTATTATTTCCAGTATTCTACTGGGAGCCATCACCTATTTCTAAAATGTTACCCAAAGTGAGCATAGGATATGTAAGTACAACACCAATGTGACAGCAGTTACAAATAACCTCCAATCATCAGCGGTGGATAGTCAGCTGACTCTTACACCCATATTACCTTCATGAGGTGAGTCCCAACCAACTGAGATACGACTGCTGGTGTAACCCCATGCAATTACTCATGCAAAGCCAGGCACCTTCTGCGTTCTCAAAACCACTGAAACAGGCCACCACCAACATGTGTGTGCCATCGCCAAATATATTACAGCCCCTAAAGGAATGGAGTGATTTTTCAGCATATACGCATTCACCAAGACACAGGAACTGTGTTATCCTGAATAAGTTGTGTGCTCCACCGCCAAATGCATTGCTCACATACATGTTCCTCCTTCCATGAATGACTCTACATTCCCCCACAGGATGCTGCCAGGTTTATGACACCTTTCCACAGCCAAAGAACCAGAGAACTGAAGATATAAATCTTGGTACATGTCTAACCAAGAGGCACGAGGAAGTGTGTGCTCAAACTTTGATCCATGTGCCTTCATTGTGAAATATAGAAGAGACATGGATGATCAAAAAAGGACTTAATACTTGCTCCATCAGTATCATGTGAAGATAAGAGTTCCATTGAAGAGATTGGACATTACTTATGACTACTCCATAATTGTTAGCATTATGCCTCCGAACACTACACTTTGAGCACTAAACCCCCACTGATATCAAAATGACTAACAGATAGCAATCTGCTATCAAAACCCAACATTAAATATTCTGTTTCATCATACATGGCTAATGGCTCTTCAGAGGATGCATTAGACTCTTTACAAATTGCAAATCTAGAGTCTCCTGTTCTCTTCCTCCTGTGGGCTCTTTAAGGCAGAAAGTGCTGATCTGATACACATGTTCTATGACTGTAAATTTATCAAACAGTTTTTGGCTTTGGGTGTGGGTCACTATTACTAAAATTGAATAATTAAGTCGCAGGCAAACCCAGATGGTCCTCAGGGATTTATGCCAACACAAATACTAATGTTAATGACAGTTACCTCTTTACTTGACTTGTTACTAGGACTAGCCCTGAAAAATGTCATCACATATTGGAAATATACCTCAAAGTCTCAAAACACCTGTTGGCATGTGGACTATGTACATTTGTTCATATGATAACATGACCTTAAAGAACAATAATCTCAGAAGGCGTGGTAGAAAACATCTGCAGAGTCAATTTATTGTCAGTATAACTCTCTCTCTTTCTGTCGCTGTCTCTCTCTGGCTTCAATGCCACAGCTCAGTAGCTTCTCCCTGACGTAGCACTTTATTTTGTGTCCTTAAGCAAACACGATTTCACCACCCAACTGCTTCCTTATTTTCCTCTACGTTTTTTCTCATCAGCAGCCCAACCACTCTTGGTGGATTATTAAACAACTTAACTGACTTGAGTACCAGGTCTGATGTTGTGCTGTTGCTGCACCATATAGGGTTGTTCTTATGTTGTTGACTGTTTATATGTTAGATCCAACACCTTGCTGTGTAGGGCACATCGGTGGGATGTTGGGTGCAGAGGCTAGAGAGGATCCCGATCAGAGTTAATGGGCTCAAACACAAATATACAGTTATGTTATGTGAACATTATTCGTTCTAGAGGTAACAAAATATAAACTTCCAAGACTTATGACTGACATCAAAATTATTACACTATGTTAACAATTCTAATTCTGGGAACGCTAATGGAGCAGAGGGAGTTACAACGAGTGGGAAAAACCTTCAGGTTTAGAAGGCAGTGGGGTGACGTTAGGAAATCGTAAGCGATATTATAGAGTGAACTAATTTTTTAAAATGAGCATCTTCCCCATCCTGGGTACCCACCAATGACTAGGCCGCACATGGAGCTGTAGATCACATGTCTTTATTCCTCTGGGTGTATCTGTGCACTTCAGCATTCTAAACCAAGCTTTTCTTCCATTCCATTCTACCGATTACATCACACTGATACAGAGTCTGCTGGGAGCCAGAAAGGTTACATTCTAAATCATGCAAGACACTATAGAAAAGGCACATTTTTTTGGCCTTTCTGAATTTGAGAAGGGTTGGTGTGATCCGTAGAGCCACTGGGTGCTTATTCCAAAGCTTAAATGCAGTCACTGGAAAGGATTTTCCCTTTCTGCGAACAAATTTGCAGCAAGCAAATAGTAAATTTGCTCCAGCTGATCGTAAATTGGGAGCTGAATGTATTGGTGGAACATCTCCATGAAATAATTCAGGCCACTAAGGTGAAGAGCCTTATAAACAAAACAGAACAATGTGAGCATCACCCTTTTCCCAACAGGCAGCTTTTGGGTGCGCCAGTCAAAAAGGAGAACATGGAAACCAAGTGCTAACTTGACAGATGCATTCTGCATTCTTTGTAGTTTCATCGAAGGCCCCGTGTCAAGACCTAAGAAGAGGGAGTTTCAATAGTCCAGGTGACTCAAGACTGTCCTGGATCACCACCCGGTGAACCGGCCAGGGCAGGAGAGGCAGCATCTTCCTCAGCAGTTTCAAACTAAAGAAGAATGTGAATGCCAAGTGATTTATCTGGCCCTCCACAGTGAGCTTGATCCAGATGTATCCCTAGGTTTTTTACCATGTTTTCAGGTGATGGAAATGAGATCCAGGAGTTGGGCCAAAAGTCTGGTAGCATAAGATCAGGGATACAGGTATATCTTACTCGCAGCACTTCTGTGTTGTCTAAATTGAGTTTGAGTGAGTTCAATTGTAACCACTCTGAAACAGCAGCCATACACTGCTGAAATGGTTCAAGTGGATATGCAGCTGCTTGATCCAGTGTGATGAACAGCTGGGTGTCCTCTGCATAATTCATCACACTGAGACCAAAAGATTGTATTGGTTTCCAAGTGGTCAGATGTATATCTTAACAAATGTCTGACTCAAAGCTGATCCCTGTGGCGCTCCTTGACTCAAATATTTAAACTGTGACATACAGGGTAGTAGGAAGACTGCTTGCTATCTCCCCTGTAGATAAGACCTACTCCATTCAAGTGCCTTTCCAGTTATGTCAGTGTCCATCGGCCTGGTGAGTAAGATGTCATGAGACACCTTACTAAATGATGCGGACAGGTCTAATAAACTAAGACCATGAATTGCCCTTACCCAACCAGCATTTGAACGTCATCTACCACTGTTACAGGGGCCATCTCTCTGTTGTGAGATGGGTGAAACCCGTACTGAGATGTCTCAAGTAGTTTGCTTTAGGCAACCAGTCAGATAATAAAATATTGACATGTTTTTCCATGAGTTTTCCAGTAAAAGGCAGGAGGGAAAAAGGGTGGCAGTTTGACAAAATATCATGGCCCGCTGTAGCTTTTTTTATGAGTGGCACCACCAAGGCCCTTTTCCACTCTACAGGAGCAATCCCACTATCAAGTGAGTTATTACAGATTCCCAGCAGTGGTGGACCAAGGACCTTTGTGACTGCTTTCCACAAGGCGGGTAGCAGTAGATCTAATGGGGTTCCAGACGTCAAGCTAATGAGAGAGTCATAAAAATAACAAATGTTAACAAGGTCCATTTTTCAAGATCATTTTCAGAGCATGGCTAATCCCGCTTTGTAGCCATTGTCAGATCCTTCAATCCCACCTATGGTGGTGGGGACCAACAACTATCTCCTCTAAGGTGTTTACCATATCTACTGGTTTCAGTATTTTTAAGGTGGCAGTAATTTTGTCAACAAATAAATCCAACTGCCTGTCTGCAATCTCCTGAGAGTTAGTCATTTTATAACCAGCACACTTTGTGGAGGAGAATTGATGAACAATAGAAAACATTTCTTCTGAGGACTTTTTCACGTCTAAAACTATGGCCGTAAAGATGCTTCTTTAGTTGCAAATACATTTTTTTTATATTGCCTCTATGACTTTTTAGGTTTATCCCTTGCAATGCTGCAATAGTCCACACTCCAAAGTGTCTCCAGTTTCTTGCAGCCTAGTTTGGTCTTCTTCAGGGAAGATGAGTACCACAGGTTGACTGACTATTCCTTGTTTGCTTGACCACTCTATATGGCAGAGTGCCAAGTACATCCTCAACCCAGATGATGTAGCCCGAGTAATCCACACCTGCCAAATCGATTCCACAACAGGCTCATGCTGTTTTAGCCATTGTATTGGGTCCAGGATAGATAGTTTGGTCCATGGATGCAACTTCTGATACTTTTCAGGTGGACTAGTACATCTGAAATAATATAGAATGATAGAATAAGGGTGAGTACCTTCCCTGAACATTTTGTTCTCTGTTTAAAAGCCCGTGGGGGGGGGGGTTAGAGCTGCATTTATTCAGAGAGGCAGCCAAAAAATTTATTTGCCAGAACTACTATGAGAAGGGTAGTAAGGCAGACCATTTCAACATACAAACTGAAGGCTTTTCAACCTGTAAGTCATAACACAACAATTGAAGACCACTGATGGTACTTAGGTACCACATACCTCCCATAAGTGTGGGTTGGGGCATAGCGGGGGGAGGGGAGGTCCGGTGGGAATAAAAATTATATTTAAAAAAATAAATAAACAAACACTTACCTCCTCCGTCATGATCAGAGCAGCATCAGGATTGGCTGAAAGAGCCCAGCCAGGGTGCTCCCAGGCAAACTGGGAGCATGTGCAGGCTCTCTCCAGCCCGGCAACTGTGTTGCTGGGCTGGAGAGATCCTACTGCGCATGTGTGTTTGGCCGGCCCGAGACGGCTGGCCAAACACACATGCGCTCGGAGGGGGAGTGCACCTTGTGGCCCCACCCCTTTATAAGGTAACAATAATAAACACTGTTTATTATCGTTTCCTTGTAAAGTTTTGCAGCTGCCACTGCTGGCAGGGGGACTACGCTCCTCCGCCCTAATGGAGGAGACACCCCTATGTGCGTGGCATACTATGCAATACAAACAGTGCACACAGCTAAATAACTGAGTGCACATCCATTGCAAGGGTATGTAAGTTTCTCACCCAATGGACGTATGAGTGCATTCTAGTAATTCACAGCAGTAACTCACATTTAAGACTGGAAAATATTTGCCAGTCGTCAATGTCACATTTCTAAATTGCGCCTCATCACCTGAATCGTCGTTTATATTAATTATATTTATTATCCAAGCCAGTGACATTTTTTACTTCCAAAGAACGAGCGTCTGGGCTGACACTGGCGTGGCTTCCACTTGTGGCTGTAAACTAACCACACATTACTGCATCAGGCGCGTAACGCACTTAGCTAGCTTACCTGGCACTCACCTGACATTTGCTGTGCTCCCCAAGCATTGGCAGCACAGCTGTAATTTCATTACATTAATGAGATCACACTAGTTACGAGTGAGATCAATAGGCGTCCGTTGTTTGTGTTCATCTGCCCAGGTACAGCACGTGCTGCCTGACTCTAGATTGAAACAAAAGAAGGACACATTTCCTGATGACTTCTGACGGGCATCTTCTACCTGCCTGGCATGTCTGACGTAGAGCAAACAAGGGTGTAAACACTGAGGGACAGGTGGATGGTTGTTCAGCATGAATAATGCCAGTGAGTCATTGTCTGCACTTTCCAGTCCTTCTGGTTCTGTGCATCAGATAAAGAGGTGTATTGTGCCTTCCAAAGTGGGTGGATTCATGGCCTCGTGCTCTGTCCACCCTACCATAGCATAGTTACAGCAGCAGGCAGCTGAGAAATCATGAAAAAAACTGTCCTAGAAGCAAGTTCCCAAGGATACCCACATTGGGTAGGGGGCACACACTGTCAGGGCATGGTTTTTGGTAGCAGGTGGTTTGGGCTCTGCCCAGCGAACCTATTGAGGGCTGGGCAAATTAATTAACTGTTATCAGTTGACTTCAAATTTGCCTCTCAGCGAACTGCAGACCAAACGTTCAGTCCAAATAATAATAAAAGAACATCTTAAGAAAACAAATCTATTTGTGACAAATCCTAACTAATCTTCAAAAACCAATACAAGGAATTGAATCGTGAATGAAAAATGCTACAAAACAAATCGATTCGTAAAAAGCTACCTTTTTTTGTTACTAAACAAATTAATTCTTTAAAAAGGGATTTATTTAACACGCCCACGTAGAATCAGGCGAATTTAAATGTGGTATGTTCTCAGAATGATTGGTCTTGCTATCTAGGTGAAAGATCACCCTGAGCACAGACTGGCATCTGAATGGCGCTGTAGCATTCGGGGTGCACCTGTCTGCATGTGGCAGCACTCTCTGGATGCTGACTGAAAATAGTAAAAGGACCAATGGAGGAGCTGGGTGGGGAGGTTTCAAAATAATCCAAAAATAGACAAAAAATCAGCGGGCCGGGTTGAGGTGGGGGAAGCAACAGTCGAAATAGGGGGTTCGGGGAGCAGTTGGCGGCAGGGATGTGCGTGCGGAAGACGCACACAAGGGCGGGAGCAAGAGCACATATGCACCCCCATGGGGTGATGAATGAAAAAGAAAAGTGTTTCCATGCATGTGGGCAGTGCAAGGATACAAGTCATCCAACCTAAAGGATAATAAAGAAGCCATACTCCAGGTGAGAGACAAAGACAAGAGGAAGGAAGGAAGAAAAGCCATCAAATGAGAAGCTAGCAAATGAGATTGGCAGGAAAGCCAACCAATGAAAAGCAATGTGGTAACCCCGAGCCCTCTCTAAATAATGGCACTGTGCACAACAGGTATTCAAAAAATGTTGTGGGGAGCAGCAACAAACAAACTATACCTATCAACATCCCCATACTCTCCCAACTACCTGTTGTCAGGATTTTCCCTCACAATGAAAGCACAAGTATTAGTTGCCAGCATACATTTAGAATAGGATGTTTCTTTGAACTCTCCTTCAGTATTTCTTTTTAGGAATTAATTCACAGTCCTGCAAATGCATCTTATTCAGGGTGCCAGTTATAAGATGGGGAGCTGATGGGCACATTCCATATTTGCTGGCTCCATCCTTAGGAGAGGCTGACATCTTCTAAGTGGAAATTTAGGTCAGGGTCTTTTCATCCCAATGCTACCCAGCAAGCCATGTCCTCCACTCTATTTCAAGGCAGCTGCTCACCATCCCTACTGCCACCTTCTTTGATGGCAGGTCCTCCTGATTCACAGCTCTCCACACTTAAAGCTGTAGCCAAGGGTCGCATTGGGATGGTGGGCATCCAGCCGATGCCCGACGACCAATCCTTGCAGCCAGATGTGGGCCATTTTTAGGTTGAATCCTACCAAACAGCACAGCTGTCTAGTTGCAAAGCCATGTTGGAGGCATGCTGAAAGCTGACCAAGGAATGCATTCTGCAAATTGCTTACCACTGGCTTTGAGAATTGTCACTCACATTTGCTTGCTTCCTACTTGCTGGCTTTATTTGTTTTAGACCATGCAGCTTGTGTTTGCCCCTCTCATGAAGCATAGCCAGTTTACTACCACTCTAAATGGTTCCTTCCATTTTTCCGCAAGTGCTTGAATTCCGGGAACCACTTTTTCCTTTTTCGTGAAGCACTCATTGAGAGTGCATGTGTTTTATAATTTTCTCATGGTGAAATTAAAGTTACATGCAGCACTGAAACCTTCTTGCTGGCTGCAGTAATCTGACTACTGTAACTTATATGTCTTGCTGCATGTATATATTTAACACTTGAATGCATGCAGTATCTGATGCAGTATCTGATTGCATGTGTTTAGCCAGTTTGTTGTTTGATAGATAAGGTATTTATATAAAATCAGAGGTGGCCTGTTACCATGTTCCGGTGACATAAACACCCATTAATCAGTGTACCTGTTTTTATGTTGCCTTCATATAGTAGTTCTATCAAATTTATTTTTTTATCCTTTCTGAGCACGAAGCTCATGATCTCTGTCATATATGGGCTTGTTGTCTGTCGGCTTTAGGGAGAAAGTCTTGCGTGTGTCTTTGTGTGAGTATAAAGCCTTCTAGGTATTAAGCTCAGGGGCTTTGTGTTGCTTTTGATGACATTATGTTTTTGGGTTTCTTTATTTGTTACTACAATAATAAGGAGGAAACATCCTTTCTGGCCCCTCCCTGATCCCACACTCTCTCCCCTGTTTCAGCAGAACTTAAAAGTCTGTGGTGCAGCTTGCGATTTGAAGTTGAATTGAGAACGTGCGTTCCGAAGACCGTCACCCTCTCAGTGTTTCAGGATTATCTGAACATGTTTTTCACTGAAATTTCAACCTTCTTGAGAACTTTTTTTCGAATGAATATAAATTTAAGACGTTGGACCATATTTAAGAAAAAGTGGCGCAACTTTTTCTGCGCCCCCCCCCCCCTTACTGGCACCTAACAACAGCATTGTTGCACCAAATATATGATACGGCGCACCATGGCGGTAGGTAGTAGAATAGTATCAACATTTTTTACACTAGTGTGGAGCTTTGCCACACTTGTGTCAAACATTTTGGCACTAGTGTAGCAAAGTTCAAGGAGGAAGTTCAAGGAGGCCCATAGGTTTCTATGGGTGTGTCATTTTAACCCCTGCTCTGAGCGTTACAAATGACACCAAAAATGGCGCATTAAAATCTTATAAATTTCACTGCCACATTTTTGGGGTCCTCCTATCGCTAGAACGTCTACAAAGTGGTGTGATGCATGCATTGCGCCACATTGTAGATACGGCGTGGCAGAAAAGCCACTTTAGTGCCACCTTAGCGTCCAAAAATTACTCTACGGCACGCAGATCATTGTTTTACTTCCATTTAGTTGGTCTCCGCATGGAATACTTCACTCTTGATGCCTTGTGATGTACGTTTTTAGGAATTGGAATTACTAGCACAGTACTTATATGAACAATTTTAGTAACAGCTTGGGTGAATATTTACATTAACGTAGTTTCTGACATAGCGACACAAAACCTAAAATGAGATTTCCCAAGCCACCCCAGGCCACCTTGCATAGCCCTACGTGGCTTGGGAAATCTAGAGTAAAGGAAGGCAGTGCAAATTGCTGCCTTGCGTTACTCTGCAGCAGGGAGGCATGCCATAGGTGGAGCGGGGGTGTTCCCACACGTCCACCCATGGATTTCTGAAGCTTCCCAGATTTACCATCCCTGGTAGACCTGGGAACACGTCGAATTCTACCCCTCCCCACCAGAGGTGCAACCAGGAGAAATATCTCTGTTCTTCCTTTTTGTTAGCTCTTAGGCCAAATTTAAGGATGGCCTTGTGCCATCTAACGCCACGTTAGCGTCATTTTTCTGATTGTAATGTGGCCAAAAACAACATGCCACAATGCATGCATTGTGCCACTTTGCGACACTTTGTGCCACATTATGCATGCACCACGCATAATGTATGCAAAGGTGGCATTCTCGTGCAAGGTTCCCCACAAAAATGGTGCAATGAAATCTACAAGATTTCATTGCACCATTTTTAGCGTCAGTTTTTAACACCTGCTGCCAGCGGACGTTAAAGAAACTCACCCATTGCAATCAATGGGCCTCCTTGCACTTTGCTCCACTAGCGTCAGAATTTTTGATGCTAGTGGAGCAAAGCGCCACAATAGCATAAAATATTTTGATGCTATTGTTCCTTATACCGCTATGGTGCGCCGTATGTTAAATATGGCGCACACATGGTGGCATTAGGGTGATGCAAGGGGGGCAACAAAAGTTGCTCTTCTTGATGTGAAGCGCCACTTTTCCTAAATCTGGGCCTTAAAGTGCTGCATTCTGCAGGACACTTAGAAAGAAAAAAAGGCCTCTGAGGATTGTTTTTGTGCTGGAAGATGCTGCTTCCTGCACAAATACAACCCTGCCTACAATGGAGGCACCCTTGCACCACGGTGCCACGCTGCCGCATTGATGTTAGGCAGCACATTGTGCACCAGCGCAGGCAGAGCATGAATGCGCTGTATAATGTTAAATACAACACATTCCTGCCCTCTCCCTTTAATGCAGCGCAACACAGCAAGGTAGCTTGCTTCTTTGCGCTGTGTGAAAGTTAGATAAATCTGCCCCTCTGTTATTATTTACATATATCAGTAACCTGACTATTAAGCATGCCAAACAGTCTCTCGCACCTGTTTTCAGAAGGTCTCCCATTACCATGCAGATGTAAGTTTTCAAAGAGTTTTCAACTTTTTTTCTCATTCGTTTAAGAAGGGCAGGATTTTCTTGGTTCTCCTTTATCACCACAAACAAATGGGCTCGAATCCTTCTGCTTTCTGTTGTCCAAAAATCGTTTTTTTCTCATTATAAAGAAAAAAAAAAATTAAGTGAAGGAGGCGGCGACTGCAGAAACAGACTGAACAGCAAGCCTTGGCAATTGGTAAACTTGTTATTTGCGTTCTCCAGTGGCTCGGCTCCAAGGATGCACGGTGCGTGTTCCAGCAACCTCTTCCGGGGCACGGCTTTCATACTGTTTTGTTCAAATACTCTGGGGTTGATAACCGGGTGTGTAGACAAATTTCTCCAGCTATTTTAGCTCCTTCCAACGAATCCAGGATCTTGGGTAATGTGCTCTAAGTTTACCAGCAGCATGCCCTTGCTCACACACCAGGCTCTCTTCACTGCTTTCTTAGGAACTCCGAAGTATCTGTACAAAGTCGGGGAAACCAACTCCACAGTGACTATGTTCGAAGGTTATGTCTTGTTTTTTAATAGCCATGCTGCACATCAGCCACTATGGTGTACTGCATGGCTAAAGGAGATTGGTAGAGCCAATAGGCCCTACAGGCGAGACTTACTTTGCCAATAGGTCTCACCTGTAGGATCTATTGGCTTTGCTAATGCTTGTTTCCTCTTGCTTCTGTCAATGCTCAGGTCGCCTTGCCTGTTCCCCTGAATTTGAGAGGTTACAACAGTCCCTCTCCCATGGCCGGGGGTTCAGTGGGTTCGCCTATTTTCTTTATGTACAGAAAGCCAATGAACCAGCCAGGCAGACACAGAATGTGGGGCACCTCCACCCATCCTGGACACAGGGCAAGACACGGAGGCCTCTTCTGAGCAGCAGGGTCCACACTCACCTTGGAAGTGGAAGTGCCGGAGGCTATCAAAGGAGTTCTGACTCTGCCCCTACAGTGGATGGGCACACTCCCTTTCACGGTGGGCATACCACACTTTCCTTTCTGAGCTCCCTGTCTCAAATCCAAAAATAAGTGGGAAAGCTAACCTGTGCCTTACCTGTGTCATGCAGATTTGCCACTTAATGGTGAGAGTTTGCCAGCAGATGCTTCCAGCAACATGTTTGCTTTCTATGAGTAACAGTACATGGCATAGTTATAAAAAGATTTACAAAAATTAAAATACTATCACGCTCATCCTTTTTCATTCACACAAATCTACAAAGTGAATCCTGGTAAGGGGAGACAAGAAACACAAAGCAATATGAATTTTATCCAGCAGTCCCCTCTCCTCTCAAGCCACTTTGCAAACACTTATCAACTTTGTCCATAGTGTTTCAGATCATGGTTAGTTGGCTCCACCAATATATGAACAGATTCTGGTGGTTACTAATGTGTAGGGTCAGTTTTAGCGCTGGTGGCGCCCAGTGCGACAGTCATGTTTGGTGCCCTCCTCCACCCCCATGATGTCCTCCTCTGATCATTTCATTACCACTGGCAAAAGCGCCCCTCATCTCTCCACAGCTCCTCTCTCACATACATTTAATTTGTTTTAAAGCGCTGGTAAAGGCTGGCTTTACTAATAAGAATGTGTATCTACACAAACAAACCTTTTTTTTAGCAATATTAGGACTATATAATGAAGGACTGAGGGAAAAAAAACATACCATCCTAACCTATTTTATGCAGTCTGCATGCAGCATATTGATGACAGTTCATAACAGTCACTGTTCTTTTTTAGGGTTATATCATATGAACTGCGGTAACAAAAGGACATCTGTGACAAAAGCAGTAATCCACTCAGATATCCACATAAAATACAGATCTGTCATCAACCATCTGTGCCTCTCTACCACTTTATGGCGAAGGCATACTAGACAAAACTCCACACCTCTCTCTAGCAGGAACATTAGTTGCAAGAGTTATATTTGCGTTTTTATTGCTACCTGAAAGCTGTAGGCAGAAGAATCTCTGCAGCAGGTGTATTTAAATGGTAAGTCATTGCTAAACACAGTGCACCTCTGAGGTCAGCGCCCCCACCCCTGGTCAGCACCCTGTGCGGCTGCACCCGTTGCACTGACCTAAAGCCAGCCCTGCTGAAATGCATACGTCAGATGTTTCGCAGTGTCTTCATTTATAGATGAAATGGCTGATGTGATTCAATTCATCTCATCATCTGTGGTTAATGCTTCATCTAATGATATAAATTAATCTTCATATGAGGAGTTTGCAGCATTTACTCCTGTGAAAGTTGTTCCGACTCATTGTGACTTTACATCACCTATCAGCATCTCGGTCATCCTCCTTTTTGCAAGGAGAGGAATGATATCCAATCCAGATGTTATTTTTATTCAGTTGCCCTGATTTCTTTTTTATTGGACTATAGGTAAATACATTTTTAGGAGTGTCCTTTGTTAATTTTTCTAGTCTCATTCGAAAGGACTGAGTCTTATTTCCCTTTCCTCTTTCCAATCTCCTTCTTATTGATTGCTTACACAATTTATAAAGCGCCTGGCTACCCATCAGCTTTCCCAGCGCTAAACTAAGGTTACAGTAATAAAAAAACAGACCTTCTAGAGCTTTAGACTTGAATGCTTAAACGGCCACGTTTTCAGCAGTTTGCGAAATTCGAAAAGGGAGTTACAATCTTTAACACGCATTTTCAATGCAACCGGTCTCGCATTTGTTCGAGCTATTAGCGCTGTAAAGCAAAAAAAAAACACAGCGCGATCGCACTATGTAAAATGCAGCTCGGTCGCGCTGTGTGGAAAATAAACAGATAAAGTAGTCCGGACTCCAGGCTGAAAACATCCAGCCTCGTATGTTTTTGGTACTTTACCGGTGCTGTGTGGGTGGGCTAAACACCGGAAAAGGCATGATGTATGCATGCCTTTCACAAATGAAAACAAGCGGATTTTAAAAGGCAAGCCCACGAACCAATGTAAGTGACTGACGTGGCATGGGCGCGGTTTCAAGCCCAAAGAGAGATTACAGAATGGACGGAGCACTTTGTGCTCGCCCATAAAAAGTAGCGGGAGGTTGTTCCACAGTTTGGGTCCTAGAACATGGAAGGAATGACCACCTTGTTGAACCCACCTAACTCTCAGGACAACAGCTAGATACTTGATATGAGAGTATGCCTAGGCACACTAGAGCCTAGAGGACTCCCTATGTGTGAAGATGCCTACGTATTATTGTTTGATAGAAAAATTATGGATTGTGCAAAGCTAGCAGTTGTGATTCTGACCCTGTGGTAATGTTCTTTAAAACTTTGTCAAGTTCACGAGGAAGATCCTTAAAAAATGCAGAAGAAACATTCCACCAAAGGTTTTTTATGGCAGAATTTTCAAGCTAATGTTGGAGTCAGTTGATGTTTCCATTCATAGATGGTTGTAGCATGTATAAACATGTTCATAACTAAGAAAAGCTAGAGGACTGGAATACAGTCCACTCAATGATAAGAGGCGCAAACAGAAGTTTCCAAACCGTGAGCAGCCTCTATGCACGAACAGAATGTGACATTAGCCATTCATTCATTCATGGGTCCCAGGAGGACATGTCGAGTAGAATACTCAGCTTCAAGTTGCCTTTCTACTGCCAGTTTTTGGAACAGGGCCTAACAGAGGGGCCACTTGAACTCTGTGCCCTGCTCTTCAGTCAGACTGTTATAGATGTGCAGAGTAGAAGTTATCTGCGATTGCAGAAACAGAGACCCAAGTGCATTAAAAAAAAGTATGGGACTGGTGACGATGAGTGCTATGGAGCGGGGGTGGAGTGAGTGAGTATGGGGCAGGGTCAAAGATGTTGATAAAAAGATCTATAGCTATTATTCGGACTTTCACCTTCGAGTAACTACATATAAAATGACACAAACCTAAATGAAAAATAAATGCAAGTTAAGGTAATCAGTGGGAAATGCACTTTTTTTACATTATGAAACCTCTATAGGTTAAATAGATCACTGTACATGTCTGTAAGTGCATCCAGAGAGCCACAGAACTGAATCCTGGTTAGTGCAGTGGGGAATAGTGACTTGTGTATTTTTAGCGCTACAAGATCCCAGTCAATCACAGAAAGCCATTATTTTAGACTTGCCTTACACAAGTATAAGATAGACTGCCACAAAATTCAGAAAAAGACTGAGCCATAGGATTAAACAGTGCTTGCAAAATAGAGATTTTAGTAATAGGCAAACTGTACCGAGTCAACTTTTTAAAACTGTCCATCAAAAGCAAGCCAACTGGTACCACACTTGCAAAACCTCTCATAAAGAATAACCTTTTTGTCATCAGGAAGCTTCAGTGGCTCCACCAATTAAAGCCAACACCAGCATCCCTAACATTTGCAGATTGACCAATTACATCCATTTACACTTCTTTCATGCAGCAAGCACCCTGGCTAAGAGGCTTGTTTCTTGTTAAGCTGCCTGCCTCACTTGTGGCTTCCACAGCAGAGGAGATTACCTCCCTTCCACTCCATCTGGGGCATTTCAGCTATAGGAAAACCACCCACACGTGGGACAGTTCTCTTTTAAAAAAAAAAAAGTATAGGAACTCTTTTTGTTAAATTTTAAAAAACATGGATATGTGGTGCCCCACAGACCCCTGCCAGGTCGACCTCAGTACAGAAGGATTGTGACCGATTCACACATAAAGCACAGGGCTGGCATTGATTATTAATGCAGTGGCAGTGTATACAGGCTGATTGACTGATAGCATGCCAACACATCATTCACTGCACTCCTTTCATCGATAGATCTGGAACACAGCCCTGAGTTTCTTAGAACTCAAAGTTAGGTCAGGGCCATTTCAAGAATGAACTGAGACAAATTGAGATTTATTAATGCCAAGCATTGTGTTCAAATACTCTATGCAGCCATTGATGTTGCATGTTAGACTCAATATTGCATTAAATTCAATAGGTTCCTGGTTCTAGACTGGACCAAAGATTCCTCATTTATGCAAATCTGTGCAAGAGAAACTGTGACACCTCAGATCTCAATCTGTATAATTGGTTATGACTCCCTAGAGATGAAAGAGACCCTGGAGATCATTTGGATCTCAAAGGCTGTCCACCAGGTCAGTGAAGCACTATTTTGAGGTCCCCATCTATTTTGGGGTCCTCTGCCTACAATACGTCTACTGATGTGATTGTTTAATAGGCAAAATAATCATTTTATTGGGTCTTGCTTGACAAACCTTTTTGTCTACAAGTCCCAACGCAGAAAATCAGTGGTCCCCACATGCATGGATGCTTTTCTGTATGTCAGGGCTATGCATTGACTTTCATTCTGAAGACTGATATGACTTGCCTTTTGTGGTGATCCTGAGCATGGAAATTTACTGGCAGTCGCTCTCTCCTAAATAGGATGGGGTGACCATCATTATGACTAGGTGGCCCAATGTGTGACGGGCCTTCAGGCCATGGGTGAAGACATCTGAGGACTACCATCAGAAACCAGTTCATGGAGCAGTGGGGCTACAAACTTGGTGGGTGGGGTATCTGCCAAACTCAAAATAACTCAGTCTCCAAGTCAAGAAAACTATCATGCATGTGCAAGTGGTCATTTGTAGAGAAACAAAATGGGCCTACTAGCAAAGTTGCGATTTCTGAAGTTTGAAACTTGGATTCTAATCCAAGTGCTTTCGCACTTGACTTGGGAGCAAATCTGTGAATCCCATTGATCTTAAAATGCAAACATGTGAAATGTGAGCAAGGTAAACCTACACTTGATCTTCAACCACCTCCATTTCTTCCTCATAGCTGATGTACAGTGCTCTGTGCGCCACAGCTCGTCTTTTGATATTTAAATACCAACATGTTTACAAACAACACATGCACATATGGCTAAATATGGACTGCATGAGGCCCATTTGTCCTTGGTATTTAATAGGTGGTCACGGATGTGTGATGAAACAACGCATTTGCGAACCATGCATGCCTGAACAATGCTGTCGGAACAACAACCGCGTTGTTTCCACGCATGCCTTTACCACGCATGCCTTTACAACGATTTCACATTGTAAAAGCATGCCTAGTAAAGGCATGTGTGGGAACGGCATGCGTGGTTCTAGCATGCCACCCCCCAACTGCCCAAAAGCATAACTACCCGACCCAGCTACCCGCCCTAAAAACATATCTACCCAACACCCCCTCCCGCCCTAAAACTATATCTACCCCACCCCCCAACCTGCCCTAAAACATAACTAACCTGACACCCCCACCAGCACTAAAAACATATCTACCCCACCCCCCCACCCGCCCTAAAACATAACTACCCAACCCCCATCCGCTCTAAAAGCATAACTACCCCCCCACCTGTCCTAAAAACATAACTACCCGACCCCCCACCACCTGCCCTAAAAAGATAACTATGCTGACCCGACATAAAAACACTACTACCACAATCCCTCCCCACCTGCCCTAAAAACATACCTATCCCGACCCCCACACCCACCCTAAAAACATAGCTACCCCGAACCCCCCACCATCCGCCTTAAAAGTACAAGTACCCCGATCCCCAACCCGCCCTAAAAACATAACTACCCTGAACCCCCACCCGCTCTAAAAACGTAACTACCTGACCCCCCACCCACCCTAAAAACATAACTATCCCATCTGCCCTAAAAACACAAGAACCCAGCCACTCCCCATCTGCCCTAAAAACACTACTACCCCGCAACCCCACCCTTCCTAAAAACAAACAAGTAACTCGACCCCCCACCACCCGCCCTAAAAACACAAAGACCCCGACCCTACCACCCTCCCTAAAAACACTACTACCCCGACCCCTCCCTACCTGCCCTAAAACATAACTACCCTGACCCCCTACCCACTCTAAAAACATAACTACCCCACCCTAAAAAAATATCTACCCTGACCCCCCACCCACCCTACAAAATTAACTACCCAGATCTCCCCACCTGTCCTAAAAAAAAGAACTACCCGACTCCTCCACCGCCCTAAAAACATAACTACCCCGACCCCCACCACCCGCCCTAAAAAAATAACTACCCTGACCCCCACCCGCTCTAGAAAAAATAACTACCGGACCCCACACCACCGCCCTAAAAACATAACTAGCCTGATCCCCCCACTCACCCTAAAAAACATAACTACCGCAACCCCCACCACCCGTTCTAAAAACATAACTACCCCGACCCCCCAACCCTACCCTTAAAAAAAATAACTACCCGACCCCCCACTTCGCCCCTTGAAAAAAATAACTCTACCTCCCGACCCCTAAAACCTACCCCCCAGGCCCACTTACCTGACCGCGTCCTCTCCCGATGCACTCTCCCTTTTTCTCTGTCTTAATGACGCCTGTGCAATTTTTCAGCTCATGCGTGGTTAAGGCAGAGAAAGAGGAAGTCGTTGTTCCAGCAAGCGTGGTGACGGCATCGCGGGAAATGCGTCTCATTGTATTTGACGCACTGTAAGTGATGTTTCCCAGTGGTCACATCATGATGTAATAACTGTACAAGTCTGTACCTAGAACAAGCCCACTCGTGGCTTGTTGACTATATTTTTGCCTTTTATATAGCATAAACTTGGTTTGAGGGCATTAAGTGCTTTACAAGAGAACCAGATTGCTTTACACATTTTAGTCACAGGGAGATTAAGTGGGTTGCTCAGAACCACAGACTGTTGAGCCAAGGCCAGGATTCTAATCTGGTTTCCTATCTTCGATGTTTTCAGTTCTAGCCACTAAGTCACATGTCCTCTTCTATATGTTTTTGCCTCTGTCATTTGAGGGCTCACCTGCATTTTCCCTAGCTTTATGTTGTAGAAATATCACATACAAATATGTATGCACCCATACAAAAGTCACCTGCCACCATCCTGTTAGATTTTCCCAAACCAACTGCTAAAATCCCTGGCACCCAGGAAGTCAGGAAGTTTCAATGGTAGGGATGCTACCGTATGTAAAAACTCCAAATGACGGCACAACATTTGATTAACCAAAGCTTAATGGGATGAATGTTTGTTTTGTAAATTCAGTCACTTTCTTTAACTCTTTGTCAATGATTTCAGGGCATTCATTTTTACTGCTTATCAGCTCACAATTAGTGTTGTTTAGAAATGATTTTCAAATTTTCCCTAGTTTACAGTTTGTTTCATTTCTGTGCTTCTCTGAAGATGGCACTCATTCACCAATTTCACTTTGATTTTACATTTATTGTTGTTATGCTATGTTGTGTTGATTTCTAAAGTGTACTAATCACCCATGAGGGTATCCAGGCATTTGAGCAGACGTGACAGACAAGAGGTCCTGCATGGTCATCTGAACAGCCAGTTCTTCAGATTCTTGCAGAACTCAAAAAGTGAGGAGGAGTCTCTGATGCATTAATGGAGTTCGTTCTGAGTTTTGGGCACGATGTAGGAGAATTCACTGTGTTTTTGCGAAAGCAGGTGTGTGTGCAAGTGAGAGTGAGGCTGAGAGCAGTTGTCTGACTGGCTTATGGAAGCATATACGGCTGTTTTGGTATGCTTGTATGGTGCTGTGCAAAGCTTTGTTTGTGTGAGGAGTTTGAATTGGTTGCACTTGTATATTGTGAGCCAGTGACACTCTTTGAGGTGAAATGAGATGTGGGTATGTCATGGAAGGCTGAGGATGAGTCTTATACTGCTAGTTTGGATGGTCTGTGTGTGACCTGCTTAGAGATTCTGGTGCAGAGTGTGTTGCCATAGTTGAGTCTGCTTGTGATGAGTGCTTGTGTGGCGGTTCGTCTGATGTCCTGTGGCAGCCACTTGAAGCTCTGTGCAAGCAGGCAGTGCTTAATTTGTTTACTTGTGCAGTCATGTTGAGCCTGTTGTCTAGGTTCACAGGTTTCTTGTTTGGAAGGTTGGGGTTGGTCCTAGCTCAGTTGGCCACCAGGTGGTGTCCCATGAGGATGTCTTGTTTTCAATGACTAGTGCTTCCATCTTGTTGGAGTTAAGTTTCAGGCAGTTGGTCCTCATTCATTCTTCTACCATGGTAATGCAGTTGGTGAAGTCAGTTCTGATGCTGTTACTGTTGTCCGTCAGGGAGAGGATGAGCTAGGTGTCATTGGCATAGGAGATGAAACAGCTGTTTCAGGGATGTTTGCATTTTCAAGGCTGACCAGAAGGAGCCTAAGGGCCAGATGTAGCAAAACGCCAATTTGCGACTTGCAAATTGCGAGTCCCTGCGACTCGCAATTTGCAACTCGCAAATTGGTATGCAGTACGGTGTCTCAGACACCGACTGCGACTCGCTATGGGGTCGCAATGACCCACCTCATTAATATTCATGAGGTGGGTCGCTAATTGCGGCCCCATAGCGAGTCTAGGCACTCGCAAACATGGAGGCCTGCTGTCGTCAGCAGACCTCCATGTTCGTGACTGCTTTAAATAAAGCAGTTTTTTTTTTTTAAGTGTAGCCCGTTTTCCTTAAAGGAAAACGAGCTGCACTTAAAAAAAAAAACGAAACCTTTAGTTTCTGTATTTTTTCAGGGCAGGGAGTGGTCCCTAGGACCACTCCCTGCCCTGAAAAAATATTTGTGGGTCCATTCACAAAGTGGAAGGGGTCCCATGGGGACCCCTTCCAATTTGCGAGTGGGTTACCATCCACTTCAAGTGGATGGTAACTGCGACTCCATTTCGCAAATGGAATTGCATTCCACTCCGAATCGCAAATAGGAAGGGAACACCCCTTCCTATTTGCGATTCTGAAATGCATATTGCGAGTCGGTCCCGACTCGCAATATGCATTTCTGAATAGCAAAGAGGCTTTTGCGCCTCGCAAACGGCGATTTTCGCTGTTTGCGAGGCGCAAACCCTTTGCTACATCTGGCCCTAAGTTATTTCTTTCTTCCCAGTTCCTAGGTAATAACCACAACCCTCCCAGGAAGAGGCATGCCAAACATGCTAAGTTGCAACATTCAGCACAAACAGAATGCACTCAGAGGTGGCACTTACTTGGTCCATGAGGGAGATGGAGAGTACTGCTTAATTTGAGCGGATGGTTGTAGGTGGGGCGTCCACATCCATTGACTTCTAGATTAGAGATGGAATGAGGTAGGAAGCTGAAAACCTCTCACTAGCCCCAGGTGCTCCAGACATCCTTTCTGCTTTTGTTGTAGACTCAGAAGAGCCCCACTTTCAAGAGCTACATTAGACCTGATTAGTCACTCATGGACTCTAAGGCAACCTTTACTTGACTTCTTTCCTTCAACACCCCCGCCCCCCCATATGTCTGTGTATATAGGATAGAGGTATATGAACCTTTTTTCTTGTAAGCCATCTTTAATTCTTGCATATACTATGAGTGGCTCCCAGCTTTTCAGCAGGTGGTTCTTAAAAGCTAAAATCAGGACTCTCAGGCCCTCCTAAGAATTGTCAAGAAACGCAAGACTGGCTCTGTCTATTCAGATTCGGTTGATGATAGCGCAACACATTCCTTTTCAACACCAAATATTGCTTGCAAGAAAATATTTGCAGCAGGTGTGGACAAACTGCATAAGGATTTAGGAGTAGAACACTCTGGGGGTGATTCTAACCTTGGCGGGCGGCTACCGCCGCCCGCCAGGCGTGAACCGCCATGCGGCCGCAATAACACAGCCCCCATTCCAACATTCCCGCTGGGCCGGCGGGCGCTAACCATGTTATCGCCCGCCGGCCCAGCGGGAATGAGGCCGCAACACAGGAGCCGGCTCCTAATGGAGCCGGCGGTGTTGCGGCCGTCCGAAGGGGTGCAGTTGCACCCATCGCACTTTTCTCTGTCTGCCATGCAGACAGTGAAAAGCAGGCCAGGGCCCTGTTAGGGGGCCCCTGCACTGCCCATGCCAGTGGCATGGGCAGTGCAGGGGCCCCCAGGGGCCCCAGGACACCCCTTACCGCCAGCCTCTTCCTGGCAGATTATCACCGCCGGGGGAAAATCGGCGGGACACCGCCGGCCCCGGCAGTGCGACCGCGGCTTTACCGCCGCGGTCGGAATAGGGAATGAAGCACCACCAGCCTGTTGGCGGTGCTTCCGTCATTCTTGCCCTGGCGGTCCAAGACCGCCAGGGTCAGAATGACCCCCTCTGTGATCTACCGCAGCCACATTAGAGTTCCAGGGGGCACAACAGGCATTTGATCCTGCTTTTTGTGCCCCTGGGGTACTAGGAACAGTTGGAGAAATGTGTGCAGCCCCTTCTGTAATATGGATCGCACATGGGGTAAATGTGTGCCAGTTGAATTCCAAGTAGGCATCTCCTCAACTGCAGGGGGTGTGACCCCTTTCTCAAGTGGGAATCAATTAATTTGCACCAGTGCAGTACTGTAGGTCTGCCTTTCACTAATTCACTGTTCGCCATGTTGGTATGGGGTCACGCCTGCACAATGAACAGCATATTTGATGTGATAGTGAGCACTGTCCCAGGCTGCAGCCTGCGTGCTCAAAGGTGCACTGTGGCAGAGACTAGGGCACTGCACTCTATTTCCAATAGGGCCTGAGGTAAGCCAATAATTTGGATTGTGATGATAAAATGTTGTTCGGTCCTTTTATAGGGTAGTTGGTGCCCGTTGTGCTTAATTAGGTTTAAGTGCCTCCAGCCTCCTTTTAAGTTTAATGAAGGGCCGTGCAAAATGTGCATAATTTCTGATTCCATAATAATGCAACATTTTGGAAAAATTGCACAAACTTATGCAAAAGTACAAGAAATGCAAATCGAGCTATATTTTGCACGAATTTCACCTTTGCTACTATTTTGGACAAAAGGACGCATTTTGTGCTACATATATAGCTCAAACCCACAGATGCCATGACTAACAGCCACAGCGTTCTGTTCCTTTACCTTCCGGTGTTTCCACCACAGGATTTTATGCGAAGTGACCAGCAGTGTAGCCAGAGTGCCATGGGCTCTTGTGCGAGGAGGGACATTCCTTCTCACCCCCCCCACTGCTGTTTGAACTGTGAAATACAGCAATAACCCCGCCTAAGCTCTTCCGTCCTCTACTGCATCCAGCTCACCCCAAACCTCAGTTTACTACCATGATCTCCCAAACAAACCTACTAAATTCTCCCTCATTTAGCTCACCTTTGACTCATCCAAAGCCCATTCTACTAGTATGATCTCCCTAACCCTTTCCACAGACTCTTCCCTCCTCCATCTCTCCTTTACTCATCCCAAGCCTCATCCTACTACTATAAACTCCCAATTAACACTTCTGGATTCTTCCCTCCTCTATCCTTCCATTACCCTATTCAATCGAAGTAACAAACTCACATATCCTCTGCTCAAATTAAATCATAATAATACTAATACTGTACCCATATTTCCCTATACTAATCCACCACTAATTACTCTTGGGTTCCGGAGTAGCGTGGTACTCGCCGAAAAGCACTTTGACGCCTCGTCCGGGGTAGTAAATGCTATATTAATACAATTACAATTACAACAATAAGGATTCAATGGGTCTCTAGGGCCTTTGAGCCCCAGTGCCACTGCACTTGCTGCACCAAAGGAAGCCTTCCTGAAAGGGACTTAAAATAAGCAATATTGGGGAATGGCAAAATTTCAGGCATTTTGCATAAGATGAAATGCTAGAAAATATCCGAGATTTCATCAATGTAAAGAAAATGTTGTCGAGCCTAGTTTAATTCTGGTTCATTCTCTCCTACATTTTAGAAATGGCAGAGTGAGTCTACTAAACAAAAAAAACGAATGCATTGTTTAATGCCCATGGTAATAATGTAGTGAAAAGGCACCTATTGTACGCAGAGAGACTTCTGTTTAGGGATGAGTCATTAATGATTTTACAAAGTGACTGAGCCCCGGGCTGTATGTTACCGGTTGTAGGAAACAGAAAGGAGTCTCTCTGCCCTGTTACTGAGTGCTCTCTATAGGTGAACACTATAGATCCAGCTGCTAGCGTGAATAAATCACATCGATATGCATTTAGCCACTTTTCCATTTTAAGTACGCAGCTCGAGTTAATGCACAGTTCTTTACCCATACACTAAAGCTTAGAGTGACACATAAATTATGCAGAACAGGAAAGGGAGCTCTTGGGATGCTCCACTTTTGGCAGAGAGCGTTCCAAGTGAAACTCATCCCTCGACCCGCGACACTCGGGCCTGCACTCTGGTCTGACACAGTCTGTAGGCTCTGGATGAGTGAGATCCCACCCAGGGAGGTGGACGTATGCCTTTGCCATTTAATCTGAAGCATAGCATACAGCGTAGCCAGTGCTTAATTTGTGCTTGTTGTTGAGGACCGGCACTTATTTTTCTGCCCCAAACATTTACCGCGAGCAAAAGAAAAGAGGGAAAGAGGGAGGAAGAGAAAAACGAAAATGGGAGAAAGCTGAAGGAATGAGCTGAAGGGGCAGGGAGGGGCTGTAAATAGATTAAAGAGGCCAGAGATGGCTTCAGGATTACGCTACCTCAGCATTCAGTGCTCTCACATTCAATAGCAAGCAGCCGCGTGTTTCAGAGGAGAGCTTTGGGCACCCGCACCTTCTTATTTACAAATTAAGCACTGAGCGTAGCGCTTTATAGACGCAGCTGGTCTCCTATCTCAGTGGGATAATGCACCCACTGCAGGGAATGCGTTTGAGTTTAGGTCCACAAGTTGGAATAACGGGAGGGTCCAATGAACCTTTCTTCTGGCGACCACATTAAAATGAACAAGGTTGAGCCCACTAACAATAAACATGTTACTCACAGTGTCACCTTAGGGATTTGGGGATCCTTGGGCAAGGCACTTTTTGGAGGCTCCATGTTAGAACAACTGTATTTTTTTATTCGTTTTCTGCTGACCTCAGCCGCGTTTTGCCAAATAATAGTGGCTTATATGTAAAAGAATGAAATACAAAAATACACAGACGTGAGCAAGAGAGGAACTCACTTTCTCAGGGGCCTCTTGGAAGGTGGGGCACTGGGCATTGGCCACTTTGTCCATTCCTAATAACATCTTTAGTTACTCAGTCCAGACTCCCCTGGTGGTAAGTACGTGGTATTTTGTGCTGATGCTAAGAAACACAGCACCAAGTACACTGTGACTAGGAGTTAAGCCCCCAAGTATTCTGTGAGTAACACTCAAGCACGAGTTATCCAATGGCAACGACTGACGGATGGAGTATTTGATGATCTGTGCCGCAGGGCTAATGATGCAGTGATTCAAACATCAGCACCGAGCTTGCAATGGTCATTCAAGAATTCAGCATCAAGGGAGAAACTACCAAGAGTAGACGTCTGGGTATCCAGTGAGTATATAATCATAAGGCGTAAAGTATGGAAGTAACAATGGTTTGATGTGCAACACCAATCACTCAAGAAACCAAACTGCACTTAATGACCTCCTGCTCCACACTAGAGCTTTCTTCTCTCTTCTTGAGTTCCGTAAGAAGCTGAAGAACTGACTTTTCGAATAACTCCACACCCTGCCATAGACACATCTGGGTACACACACAGCTGGGTGCCAAGATACCCTCTCAGGTGATGCTCCACAAATACACATTACACAACACCACTATCAAGCATACTCTGAGCAGACGTGCAGCACCGAGTATGCACACCAGAAGTGCACTACAAAGGATGCAGCGAATGACACAGCAGCCCTAGTTCATACACAGCAGGAATGGTGTGCAACAAATGCACGTACTCCGTCACAGCCAAGTATACAAGTGTGAAGAAATGTGGATAAAGTGATCAATCAATCAATCAATCAAGGATTTGTAGAGCCCGGCTAATCACCCATGGGGTCTCAAGGCGCTGTATGTGGGCGTGCTACGCAGTCGAAGAGCCAGGTCTTGATCTGAAGTGCAACCCGATTCTGGAAGCATCAAAAGTGACACAGGTGCAGCTATTGATCATGTGTGCAGCACAGAGAATGCACTGGGAAGGTGTAGAGCTGAGACTGTGTCATAGTGGAGAACAGAGGACAGCTGTGCAATTGTCAGGAGTGGAGTGTAAAATATACAGCGATCAGGAGCGTAATGGTGAGTATTTAATGATTAGAAGTACAGCACCGAGTATAGTAAGGGCAAGAGTGCAGCACAGAAGGTGCAACGTTGTTGAGGGAAGAACAAAGTATCAAAGATGACTAGTGCTGTGACAACAGACACAACGACAAGACCCAAGCTACAAAGATCAGGAGGAGTGCAGTTCAAGTATATAAGTAGTAAGAGTGCAGTGCAGGATGTGCAGCAGGGATGAGTGAAGAGCAGAGTATCAACAACCAGTAGTGCTGTAATAACTGCAGTCTGATGAGGAGTCAAGGACACAATGACAAGACCCAAGCAACAGTGATCATGAGTGCAGTTCAAGTACGTAGGTAGTAGCAGTGCACTGCAGGAGGTGCAGCACAGAAGGTGCAGTAGAGATGAGTGAAGAACAGAGTATCAAAGACCAGTAGTGCTGTGACAAATGCACTCTGACAACGAGTCCAGGACACGATGACAAGACACAAGCTACAATGATCAGGAGTGCAGTTCAAGTACCTAGGTAGTAGCAGTGCAGTGCAGGGCGTGCAGCACAGAAGGTGCAGTAGAGATGAGTGAAGAACAGAGTATCAAAGACCAGTAGTGTTGTGACAAGTGCACTCTGACGAGGAGTCCAGGACGCGGTGACAAGACACAAGCTACAATGATCAGGAGTGCAGTTCAAGTACCTAGGTAGTAGCAGTGCAGGAGGTGCAGCACAGAAGGTGCAGTAGAGATGAGTGAAGAGCAGAGTATCAACGACCAGTAATGCTGTGACAAGTGCACTCCGACGAGGAGTCCAGGACAAGATGACAAGGCGCAAGCTACAATGATCAGGAGTGCAGTTCAAGTACCTAGGTAGTAGCGGTGCAGTGCAGGGCGTGCAGCACAGAAGGTGCAGTAGAGATGAGTGAAGAACAGAGTATCAAAGACCAGTAGTGTTGTGACAAGTGCACTCTGACGAGGAGTCCAGGACGCGGTGACAAGACACAAGCTACAATGATCAGGAGTGCAGTTCAAGTACCTAGGTAGTAGCAGTGCAGGAGGTGCAGCACAGAAGGTGCAGTAGAGATGAGTGAAGAGTAGAGTATCAACGACCAGTAATGCTGTGACCAGTGCACTCTGACGAGGAGTCCAGGACAAGATGACAAGGCGCAAGCTACAATGATTAGGAGTGCAGTTCAAGTACCTAGGTAGTAGCAGTGCAGTGCAGGAGGTGCAGCACAGAAGGTGCAGTAGAGGTGAGTGAAGACAGAGTATCAATGACCAGTGGTGCTATGACAAGTGCACTCTGACGAGGAGTCCAGGACACGATGACAAGATGCAAGCTACAATGATCAGGAGTGCAATTTAAGTACCTAGGTAGTAGCAGTGCAGGAGGTGCAGCACAGAAGGTGCAGTAGAGATGAGTGAAGACAGAGTATCAATGACCAGTGGTGCTGTGACAAGTGCACTCTGACGAGGACTCAAGGACACGATGACAAGACGCAAGCTACAATGATCAGGAGTGCAGTTCAAGTACCTAGGTAGTAGCAGTGCAGGAGGTGCAGCACAGAAGGTGCAGTAGAGATGAGTGAAGACAGAGTATCAAAGACCAGTAGTGCTGTGACAAGTGCACTCTGACGAGGACTCAAGGACACGATGACAAGACGCAAGCTACAATGATCAGGAGTGCAGTTCAAGTATCTAGGTAGTAGCAGTGCAGGAGGTGCAGCACAGAAGGTGCAGTAGAGATGAGTGAAGACAGAGTATCAAAGACCAGTGGTGCTATGACAAGTGCACTCTGACGAGGAGTCAAGGACACGATGACAAGATGCAAGCTACAGTGATCAGGAGTGCAGTTCAAGTACCTAGGTAGTAGCAGTGCAGGAGGTGCAGCACAGAAGGTGCAGTAAAGATGAGTGAAGACAGAGTATCAAAGACCAGTAGTGCTGTGACAAGTGCACTCTGACGAGGACTAAAGGACACAATGACAAGACCCAAGCAACAGTGATCATGAGTGCAGTTCAAGTACGTAGGTAGTAGCAGTGCACTGCAGGAGGTGCAGCACAGAAGGTGCAGTAGAGATGAGTGAAGAACAGAGTATCAAAGACCAGTAGTGCTGTGACAAATGCACTCTGACAACGAGTCCAAGACACGATGACAAGACACAAGCTACAATGATCAGGAGTGCAGTTCAAGTACCTAGGTAGTAGCAGTGCAGTGCAGGGCGTGCAGCACAGAAGGTGCAGTAGAGATGAGTGAAGAACAGAGTATCAAAGACCAGTAGTGTTGTGACAAGTGCACTCTGACGAGGAGTCCAGGACGCGGTGACAAGACACAAACTACAATGATCAGGAGTGCAGTTCAAGTACCTAGGTAGTAGCAGTGCAGGAGGTGCAGCACAGAAGGTGCAGTAGAGATGAGTGAAGAGCAGAGTATCAACGACCAGTAATGCTGTGACAAGTGCACTCTGACGAGGAGTCCAGGACAAGATGACAAGGCGCAAGCTACAATGATCAGGAGTGCAGTTCAAGTACCTAGGTAGTAGCGGTGCAGTGCAGGGCGTGCAGCACAGAAGGTGCAGTAGAGATGAGTGAAGAACAGAGTATCAAAGACCAGTAGTGTTGTGACAAGTGCACTCTGACGAGGAGTCCAGGACGCGGTGACAAGACACAAGCTACAATGATCAGGAGTGCAGTTCAAGTACCTAGGTAGTAGCAGTGCAGGAGGTGCAGCACAGAAGGTGCAGTAGAGATGAGTGAAGAGCAGAGTATCAACGACCAGTAATGCTGTGACCAGTGCACTCTGACGAGGAGTCCAGGACAAGATGACAAGGCGCAAGCTACAATGATCAGGAGTGCAGTTCAAGTACCTAGGTAGTAGCAGTGTAGTGCAGGAGGTGCAGCACAGAAGGTGCAGTAGAGGTGAGTGAAGACAGAGTATCAATGACCAGTGGTGCTATGACAAGTGCACTCTGACGAGGAGTCCAGGACACGATGACAAGATGCAAGCTACAATGATCAGGAGTGCAATTTAAGTACCTAGGTAGTAGCAGTGCAGGAGGTGCAGCACAGAAGGTGCAGTAGAGATGAGTGAAGACAGAGTATCAATGACCAGTGGTGCTGTGACAAGTGCACTCTGACGAGGACTCAAGGACACAATGACAAGACGCAAGCTACAATGATCAGGAGTGCAGTTCAAGTACCTAGGTAGTAGCAGTGCAGGAGGTGCAGCACAAAAGGTGCAGTAGAGATGAGTGAAGACAGAGTATCAAAGACCAGTAGTGCTGTGACAAGTGCACTCTGACGAGGACTTAAGGACACGATGACAAGACGCAAGCTACAATGATCAGGAGTGCAGTTCAAGTATCTAGGTAGTAGCAGTGCAGGAGGTGCAGCACAGAAAGTGCAGTAGAGATGAGTGAAGACAGAGTATCAAAGACCAGTGGTGCTATGACAAGTGCACTCTGACGAGGAGTCAAGGACACGATGACAAGATGCAAGCTACAGTGATCAGGAGTGCAGTTCAAGTACCTAGGTAGTAGCAGTGCAGGAGGTGCAGCACAGAAGGTGCAGTAAAGATGAGTGAAGACAGAGTATCAAAGACCAGTAGTGCTGTGACAAGTGCACTCTGACGAGGACTAAAGGACACAATGACAAGACGCAAGCTACAATGATCAGGAGTGCAGTTCAAGTACCTAGGTAGTAGCAGTGCAGGAGGTGTAGCACAGAAGGTGCAGTAGAGATGAGTGAAGACAGAGTATCAAAGACCAGTGGTGCTATGACAAGTGCGCTCTGACGAGGAGTCCAGGACATGATGACAAGACGCAAGCTACGATGATCAGGAGTGCAGTTCAAGTACCTAGGTAGTAGCAGTGCAGGAGGTGCAACACAGAAGGTGCAGTAGAGATGAGTGAAGACAGAGTATCAAAGACCAGTGGTGCTATGACAAGTGCACTTTGACGAGGACTAAAGGACACAATGACAAGATGCAAGCTACAATGATCAGGAGTGCAGTTTAAGTACCTAGGTAGTAGCAGTGCAGTGCAGGAGGTGCAGCACAGAAGGTGCAGTAGAGATGAGTGAAGACAGGGTATCAAAGACCAGTAGTGCTGTGACAAGTGCACTCTGACGAGGAGTCCAGGACAAGATGACAAGGCGCAAGCTACAATGATCAGGAGTGCAGTTCAAGTACCTAGGTAGTAGCAGTGCAGGAGGTGCAGCACAGAAGGTGCAGTAAAGATGAGTGAAGAGCAGAGTATCAACGACCAGTAGTGCTGTGACAAGTGCACTCTGATGAGGAGTCCAGGACAAGATGACAAGGCGCAAGCTACAATGATCAGGAGTGCAGTTCAAGTACCTAGGTAGTAGCAGTGCAGGAGGTGCAGCACAGAAGGTGCAGTAGAGATGAGTGAAGACAGAGTATCAAAGACCAGTGGTGCTATGACAAGTGCACTTTGACGAGGACTAAAGGACACAATGACAAGATGCAAGCTACAATGATCAGGAGTGCAGTTTAAGTACCTAGGTAGTAGCAGTGCAGTGCAGGAGGTGCAGCACAGAAGGTGCAGTAGAGATGAGTGAAGACAGAGTATCAAAGACCAGTGGTGCTATGACAAGTGCACTTTGACGAGGACTCAAGGACACGATGACAAGACGCAAGCTACGATGATCAGGAGTGCAGTTCAAGTACCTAGGTAGTAGCAGTGCAGGAGGTGCAGCACAGAAGGTGCAGTAAAGATGAGTGAAGACAGAGTATCAAAGACCAGTAGTGCTGTGACAAGTGCACTCTGACGAGGACTCAAGGACACGATGACAAGCCGCAAGCTACGATGATCAGGAGTGCAGTTCAAGTACCTAGGTAGTAGCAGTGCAGGAGGTGCAACACAGAAGGTGCAGTAAAGATGAGTGAAGACAGAGTATCAAAGACCAGTGGTGCTATGACAAGTGCACTTTGACGAGGAGTCCAGGACACGATGACAAGACGCAAGCTACAATGATGAGGAGTGCAGTTCAAGTACCTAGGTAGTAGCAGTGCAGGAGGTGCAGCACAGAAGGTGCAGTAGAGATGAGTGAAGACAGAGTATCAAAGACCAGTGGTGCTATGACAAGTGCACTTTGACGAGGAGTCCAGGACACGATGACAAGACGCAAGCTACAATGATGAGGAGTGCAGTTCAAGTACCTAGGTAGTAGCAGTGCAGTGCAGAGTGAGCCATGGTCCGGAGAGCAGCACAATATTACAACGTCCAGAAGGATGGTTTGGTATCACACAACTGCGCAAGCCATATGCGGCTTTTTGGTAAATATTTTTAAGATTTCCATTTAAACCACGATGATGATGATTATGACAGTAAAATTAACTGCGTACGTATATTTATATAAGCAAATATTCAGAAGAAACGGAAACACATTTCCAGCGAAATGAGAATGCTGGCAGCTCACTTGTTCAAACATGTGGACAAAGAAGCCAACTTAATGCAAACTTAAAGAAGAAAACTAGTGAAAGTCAACACCAACTAAGCAACCCAACTGAAGTAAATGGACAAGAAGGCGATCATTTACAAGACTGATTACACTTAGTACTAATATTTAAGCATCTGTTGAATGTACCCCCATTAAACTCAATTATAAGAACTAACCTCCATCGACTGTTAACAATGGAGCAAAATCACAAATTCAAATGAACGAATCGGCGTACGGAGGTGAAGATGTTACAGTTACTTTGTGTGTATTCCGAAATGTCATCAATTAAATGGGGATACAAAAGAGCAATACGGCGCGTATCTGTGCAGTGCTTGGTTTGTCCATAATGTATCAGGAATACATGGAATTGCACAAGTTACTTCCGCCCCTACTTGAGTTGTTGCAAAAGTGTGCTACAAAATAGACTTGTACCCTGAATAATGACTGAACTGCAAACTTCCAGTAAACGTTTGCTTAGATGGTGCTACACTTAGCAACTCAGGGGGTTTAATGGTCTTCAGTGCGAGCTTAATCACCAAATAATAAAAAGGGAGGCAGCTGCCAATGGCTCGCCGTGCATTACAAACCTTTCCTGTGGGGCATATTTAAGTTCAAGAATAGCAATCGTGACTTCGGATATATTAATAACTAAGTTACTGCTACTGTGTAGTGCCAAGAGGGCAGAAGTGCAGGGAAGAGTAGGCAATGCTTAGGTGTGCAGCACCGGGTACACAAGGTTTGAGAGCTGCAGTGCAGGGAAGGCTAGGCAATGCTTAGGTGTGGAGTACTGGGTATGCAAGGTTTGAGAGCTGCAGTGCAGGGAAGAGTAGGCAATGCTTAGGTGTGCAGCGCGAGGTACACAAGGTTTGAGAGCTGCATTGCAGAGAAGGGTAGGCAATGCTTAGGTGTGCAGCACCGGGTATGCAAGGTTTGAGAGCTGCGGTGCAGGGAAGAGTAGGCAATGCTTAGGTGTACAGTGCCAGGGACACAAGGTTTGAGAGCTGCAGTGCAGGGAAGGCAATGCTTAGGTGTGCAGCGCCAGGAACACAAGGTTTGAGAGCTGCAGTGCAGGGAAGAGTAGGCAATGCTTAGGTGTGCAGTGCCAGGGACACAAGGTTTGAGAGCTGCATTGCAGAGAAGGGAAGGCAATGCTTAGGTGTGCAGCGCCGGGAACACAAGGTTTGAGAGCTGCAGTGCAGGGAAGAGTAGGCAATGCTTAGGTGTGCAGTGCCAGGGACACAAGGTTTGAGAGCTGCAGTGCAGGGAAGGCTAGGCAATGCTGAGGTGTGCAGCACCGGGTATGCAAGGTTTGAGAGCTGCAGTGCAGGAAGAGTAGGCAATGCTTAGGTGTACAGTGCCAGGGACACAAGGTTTGAGAGCTGAAGTGCAGGGAAGGCTAGGCAATGCTTAGGTGTGCAGCACCGGGTATGCAAGGTTTGAGAGCTGCAGTGCAGGGAAGAGTAGGCAATGCTTAGGTGTGCAGCGCGAGGTACACAAGGTTTGAGAGCTGCATTGCAGAGAAGGGTAGGCAATGCTTAGGTGTGCAGCACCGGGTATGCAAGGTTTGAGAGCTGCGGTGCAGGGAAGAGTAGGCAATGCTTAGGTGTACAGTGCCAGGGACACAAGGTTTGAGAGCTGCATTGCAGAGAAGGGAAGGCAATGCTTAGGTGTGCAGCGCCAGGAACACAAGGTTTGAGAGCTGCAGTGCAGGGAAGAGTAGGCAATGCTTAGGTGTGCAGTGCCAGGGACACAAGGTTTGAGAGCTGCAGTGCAGGGAAGGCTAGGCAATGCTTAGGTGTGCAGCATCGGGTATGCAAGGTTTCAGAGCTGCAGTGCAGGAAGAGTAGGCAATGCTTAGGTGTGCAGCGCGAGGTACACAAGGTTTGAGAGCTGCATTGCAGAGAAGGGTAGGCAATGCTTAGGTGTGCAGCACCGGATATGCAAGGTTTGAGAGCTGCAGTGCAGGGAAGGCTAGGCAATGCTTAGGTGTACAGTGCCAGGGACACAAGGTTTGAGAGCTGCAGTGCAGGGAAGGCTAGACAATGCTTAGGTGTGCAGCATCGGGTATGCAAGGTTTCAGAGCTGCAGTGCAGGAAGAGTAGGCAATGCTTAGGTGTGCAGCACCGGGTATGCAAGGTTTGAGAGCTGCATTGCAGGGAAGGCTAGGCAATGCTTAGGTGTTCAGCGCCAGGTACACAAAGTTCGAGAGCTGCAGTGCAGGGAAGGGTAGGCAATGCTTAGGTGTGCAGTGCCAGGTACACACGTTTTGAGAGCTGCAGTGCAGGGAAGAGTAGGCAATGCTGAGGTGTGCAGCACCGGGTATGCAAGGTTCGAGAGCTGCAGTGGAGGAGAGAGTAGGCAATGCTTAGGTGTGGAATACCAGGTATGCAAGATTCGAGAGCTACAGTGTAGGGAAGAGTAGGCAATGCTTAGGTGTGCAACACCAGGTACGCAAGGTTTGAGAACTGCAGTGCAGGGAAGGATAGGCAATGCTTAGGTGTGCAGCGCCAGGTACACAAGGTTTGAGAGCTGCTTTGCAGGGAAGGCTAGGCAATGCTTTGGTGTGCAGCGCCAGGAACACAAGGTTTGAGAGCTGCAGTGCAGGAAAGGCTAGGCAATGCTTAGGTGTGCAGCAGCAGGTACACAAGGTTTGAGAGCTGCAGTGCAGGGAAGGTTGGCAATGCTTTGGTGTGCAGTGCCAGATTCACAGGGCTCTTGAGCTAGAGTGTGGAAAGATTAGGCAATGCTTATGTGTGTAGCATTGGGTACACAAGGTTCAAGAGCACAGTAGAGAGAATGAAATCACCTTGATGAAACTACACTGACTTCTACTCATGACGTTCCAGATAACTCAGTCAGGAAATGTGGTATGTGTAGGTCAATATTTCATTACATTTCCTTTGCTTACTTGGTTCATCGCCATAAACCGGAATAGGGCGGTAGTTGTATGCATATAGTCAAACCTCCCCAGTGAAATAGGAATTCTTCCAATCCGCTTATTGAGAACCTAGTCAAGTGAATAACACACAGAGAAGAAAAATGTGTTAAGCTACAATGATTAGCCATCCTTTGAGGTGACCAGGATGAAGATGATTAATATCTTGAAGGTATGTACAAATACTGAAGTGCTGTAGAATACAATAATACCACATTGGCAGGGCCAATCATCTGCCAACATGCACGCCATGCTAGCAGTACAATATGAAGTACTTGTTAGATCATAACTGATGGGCATGGGATTTCTGCTTGAAAGAGGTATGCAGCCTGTCCAAACACAATCCTCGTCAGGGTAAGTCAGACACACACCATAATTTAACCTGTGCTCACCCTCTGGTAGCTTGGCACAGAGCAGTCAGGCTTAACTGAAGAGCCAATATGTAAAGTAATTGTGCAACACTCCAGGCAGGAAAACAGTGAAATCCGCACAAAAACAATCCACATCAGGTTAGCAAAATAGAGATAATTGAATAGCTAAAACAAGACCAAAGCTACAATGCAATGAGTAGAAGTTGAGATATGAAATTGTAAAGAATACATGTGAAATAGCACTCAGAAGAAATAAGCGCATAAATGTGATATCTGGTCACGCTGGCCTGGGGCAAAGTCAAAAGTTCAGGCCAACTGCAGTGGAGTGCGGGCTAGATATAGGGAGCCACTTGGGCCCAATGCACAAAAGTACCTTGATCTGGGATGGTTCATCGTCAATGAAGATGCTAGGTGCAGCCAAAGTGATGGGTTGGTGTTGAGCCATGCAGTGAACAAGATGAGTCGAGTTTCTCCACGTCTGTGGTGAAGTTCCAGGTGTGATGCAGTGGTTCCGAAAGCAAATTGCTTCATAAAATAGTATGCTAATCAGTGTCACAAATATATCAACTGGTGGGAGCTCACAATAGTGACTGTGAGGGAACGTTTAAGGACTTGTAGATATTCCTGGGATGCGAGTTTAAAAGAAAAAACAATTTTTGTCTTTTCTGGAGAATCAGTAGAGAGTGAGACAAATGGAAGCACATGGAAGAAAGTTCTACATTCCTGAGAGTGTGAACTAAAGGGCATGTTTCTGGTTTTCAGGTCTTTTATGATTTTCTTTTTTTTTTTACTCTTGTCTTTCCTGAAGCTGATTGTTAATTTTAGCTTCTCTCATGGGTAAGATGAATCTTGGAGATAAGATTTTGGAGCAAAAGGTTTTCAATTTGTTTGCTGATGTTCACTGGAGTCCATTCAGTGTTCATGGTACATGTTTAATATGGCCTCATTGCTACCAATTGGTCCTGCCTATTCCTGTGATAATTGCCCAGACCATCAGGCTAACATCTTCACCTGTGGCTTCACCTTTGTCTCTCTCACCCCGGAAGTTACCTCCCAGGTGTATCATCTTCAATGGGCACACTGGCATTAGTTTTAAAATACGGACAACACATTGCAAATCCCTTTATTTGTGCATTTTCTTGGTGAGAGTAGCAAAGATACCTGGGTCATATGACCTTGTGGTCACTATGCACAATTTAAAGAACACGGAAATTACCCTGTTAAATTGAGTAGTAAACAGTAGCTTCAACAATGCATCTTCAACAATGCACAACTCCATATCACATCACCTTTTGACATGATCAGTACCATTACAGAAAACACCATACCCAAGAATGTACTGACCTCAAACTGTGGACACATCTGGCAGGCTCTGAGAGCAGGGAGCTGCTGTTCTCACACAGGTCCTGCCTTGAATATTAAAGGGTGCTGAGCCTAATACAACAGTTGCCAGTGGGGTGTGTGCATTATGTTGTAAGGAACTTCAAATGTTTTGGACTGATCCTGGTGGTTTTTTTACTCTAAAAGTGACCTGGGGCCTGCTGACCAGATCTCAGTGCTACTGTTCCTCACAAAATGTTTGTTTAATTGGTTATCCACCAATTGGCAGAGGCTGACTTTTTACATTCCCTGAGAATATGGTACCAAGAGTCCCCATGGCATGTACGACAGAGTATCCGCTCAGGGCTGCAGCACTGGTTGTCCTACCCTGTGTCTGACCAAGTACAGAATGGCTCCCAGCCAGCCAGGACAGGCACTTTTAAACTGCTAGTTCGACTTTGCCCTTTAAACTGATGGCAAAGACCCCACTTCCCTTAACAATATATGTAAGTCGCCCTAGGCAAGGCCTATGGAGCCTTAAAGCAGGGAGCTGTGTACTAGTAAGTAGGACATTTACTTTTTATCTGACTCAACAGAAAAACTTCCAAATTGTCATTTTAGCTTCAGAAAAGTTAGTAGCCCCATTGGCTAACACAGATTTAACGGCCGACCACTTAGCCCAGCTGACATCTGAATGAGACTACTATAATGAGTACTTCAAGGTATCAAACTGATCATGGCATTAAATCCCACTTGATTCCCAAGTCAAATTTAATGTCATTTTTATGGGTAAGCAAAGTTTAGAAACTTGCCACATTGTAGCCCAATTTGTCCAGTGACCTCACATGGTTGCCGGTTACCAGACAGCTTTCCTCCCTCCGGGGGTGTTAGGGTGAACAACTCCCAGGCTTAGGAACATTAGTAGCCTGCTACATAGGGAGATGTTACCTCTCCCTTAAAGGAAGCCAATCAGGCTGTTACCCAAAAGGTGAGCTTCAAAGTCTAAGCTGCCTTTGGTGGGCAAATGGAGATCATACTCCTTAGGGGTTGACTCTTTGTTCAGGTAGACAGGCTGGTAGCAATATCAGAGAGGGGAGGCCAGTGCCAAAACAGGTTTTCCCATGAACGCGTAGCCCACAGGTGCCCACACCTCTAGGCTGGGCTACCAAGCTCCTAACATCAAAGGAAGGGTTCAGACATCTTTGAAATGGGCAGAATAGTGCACTCTGGGATTGCTAGATGCCACACATAGCCAAATGTCATTACTTGGCTGGAGGGATCCTGGTACCCCATTATCACATCATCCCCCCAGGGCACATTCTGGGCATAAGTATGGTGCCCCTGGCATCTTGAATCTCAGATGATGATGGAACTGGAAAAAAGGACTGAAGAAGGACTGCCCTGCTGACCCCTAGACCTGGCAAGAGAGTCTGCACCTGCTGCACCTTAGGATAGTGCTCCTGGCTCGAGGTAAAATACTCCTGAGTCCCAGACCAAAGAACTGACTTCAGGGGTCAATGGGCTGACCCACTATGACCAACAACAGGGCCATCACAGCTGAAGAAGCCCTATCCCGCAAGTTGGTAGCCACACTCCTAGAATCATCACCAACTGCTGCTCACCCCCTGGGAGAGCAATCACTGATGGCCAAAAGTTGCAGCCGGGCCCGCTGGACCCGTAAGTGTCATCTGAGTCCAGATTGGTCACCCCCAAAGGACACAAGCCTCCACCAAAGGAAACCGCTGGACCTGCTTTGACCAGAGACCTTTAGCACAGCAGCAGATGGCCTTCTACTGGCTTAAAGAGGACTCTGAGGGACCTCAAACTCAGTGGCTGAAGTCACCCCACCTCGTCTGTGCACTGATCAAGAACTGCAAGGACACTCCAATCGGCTACACAGCACCCAGAGAATCCTCAGCATCTTATCTATGAGGACCACTATATTAAAGTCTATGTCGGTTTTCATTTAGAGCTTGGAAATGAACTCATGACTTCTTTGGTGACCAGGTAACTTCCCAAATACTCCTTAGTATCCCTACAACCTTCTTCCTGATGGATTTGGTAGCCGTACTTGGGATGGAGTGTTTGAACAAAGCTCTCTCAAACTTTTCAAAGTTCCTAAATTTTATGGTTACCAATGCTGATTTTCACTTTAGGCTACAAAGCTGAGATTTATGTTTTACTTTAAAATGTATATCTTCGGAATCCTCCAGTGGATTTTGCTAATCTTGGTGTCTACAAAATCATTAACATATAATCTATTCTTATAAATTGGTGTTGGATTTATTTCACATTGTGTGACTTTCTTATGTTGTTGTTTGGTGCTTGTAAATGCTTTGCACATGTTCCTTTGTTTAAACATTGCTGCCCGAAACAACAGCTATCGAAGGTTGAGCTAAAGGTTTTTGCAAAAGAAAGTGACTGGGTCCAAGATAGTTTTGCAAGTGTATTACATGGCAAGGTTACACAATCATACCATATAATGCACCACTGGTATACTGACTTATCATTTGAAGTGTGTAAAATAGACTGTGTCCCATGATCCTTTCCACACTTACCAGTTTTAGGAGCAGACAAAACTTTCAGAGACATTTGATATTTTTCTGGGTTTCCATCAGCACACGTAAAACATATGGGCCTGTATTACCATATTGGTGTACTTTCTCTGTTTGCACCATGGTGCACCTTAAAACAGATGTGCCAGGTGTAAACAAGGAAAGTGCACCCTATGATAGTGAATGTGCTTCCCTCAGGGCAGCCGCAAAGTTGCACCACCCTTGGGGGCACTGCATTTAAGTGGAATGCAGAGCTGCTCCTTCAAAACCGCTCTGTGTTTCACAGTGCATGAGGCAATCTGCCTGCCTTTTGAAGAGGGAGAGAGACCCCTTGCAAGTGGGTGTAGTGAGTGACTGCACCCACCTGCAAGGGGATGTCTGGGGGGATCCACGGACCCCCTTTCTCCCCTCCAGAGTGCTGCCTTTAGGCGAGCACTGAAAGTGCACCATGTTTTTGTGGCACACTTTCAGTGCATTTTAAACTGGTCCCCCCCTTTGCATGAGCCATGCCCACATGGAAATGAGGTAACACTATGTAATGTTAATGAGAACGCTGGCGGTACATGTGCTCCAGCGCTATCTGTATTACAAAAGGGGCTGCACAAGTGTCTGCATGAAAGGGAAGACATGCGCAACAATGAGGTTGACACGTCCATGCAGTGACAGTATTAAAGGTGCTATTTCACACTGCATTTTTGTGTAGCCTTTCCACATTGCAATAACCTGCTTTTTCATAAGTTCAAAGGTCTAGTTTAATTATTCACACACAGTTTTAATACTTATCAAATGTCTAGATCAGTGGTGATACGAAGATTATTTTTATTACCATTTCTCTGGTAGAATCCTGAAAAGCCATCAAAACAATTTTACAAGTCTCTGTTTTCTTCAGTGGTGGTGATGGTCTCTGGTGATAAGATGTGAAGTACCTGTCTGAGATGAACAGAAGGCCCTTGGCCAGCAGATCTCTTGCAGACAGTCAAGGGAGGTCCAATACAGAGAATCCACCCCAACTATTTTGGAATGTGAGGGGATGAGAAGGTCATGAACAACAGGTAGACTAGATAAAGGGACTGCCAGGAACTCCTGCGAGCTCATTGGTGGCCTGATTGTGGCCTACTCCCAGCCAAAGTGTCTCCTATCCCTGCAGTGGCTGTGCATGTGGGTTTTCCAGAGGAGTTTATTCATTTCACTAGGGCAGACCTTTAGTGGTTACAGACAGCTTCCCAAAGAGGTCAGGCTGCCCTGCCATGTTGATAGATAGTATGGTTTTCTGAGATTGATTTACACTAAAGTAAATGTAAGTACTGAAAAGGGAGGCTGGTTTCATGCAACCATCTGTGGATAGGGTGACGTCCTATCACCAAACACTAGCCAGTGGCTATGTCAAGGAAAACTTCCCACCACAAGCACAATAGAAAACACTGTGATGTTCTTGAAGACCAGAACCAGAATCTGATAGTGGAGATGTCTGCAGCTTACCTGCTCCTCCTTGTACCCAAAGGCAAGAAGTGCTGTGGTCATCAGAGCTAACCACCTGCGGTCCATAGAACAAAAATGACAGGAAGTACGTCCTCCTGTGGTCTTTGAAACTGAAAAGGACAGGTAGGAACATCCTCCTGTGGTCCCTTAAACATGAAGGACACGGAAAACATATTTTCTTTGGGCCATTAAACATAAAGGATTGAAGAACATCCTTCTGTGGTCCATAGAACATAAAGTATAGGAATAACATCCATCTGTGGTTTAAAGAACATAAAGGACAGGCAGCATATCTTTCCTGTGATAGCGTAGCAGACCACTAAGCACTAGAACACTAGCTGAAAAAGTGGTTGAGTTTGACACTCACTGCGATCTGTGCCCTTATATCATGGTTGGTACCGTTCAGGTTTGGGAGCTTCAGAAGTGTCCATGATAATGACCATCAGCAAAGCCCAATATTAGAAAAATATTGACTTCCAGAGATCTGGGACAAGGTACTGAGGCTACCCGAGAAAGACGTGACCAAGAAAGACCATGCAAGACGATTTCCTAATTTGGTCTGAAAGAAGACTCAGTGGAACCCTGCACAGCCTTGTGGAGCCTTGCCCAGTTGCAGCTCCCAGCCTCACGTCAATTACTGGTACATGCTCTAAAAATATTCCAATATATTAAATACTTTTCCAAATCATAAATTGCCCTTAAAATGATTTGTCATTAAAAATGCATGTAATTTGCTGAATTTGTGATTGCTCTGCCTTAATGCAATAAATATTTCAAGTGTGTCTTATGAGTATAAGGAGGAAGTATAGGGAAGCGGGCGATAACATCTTTATTTAGCAGAACTAATAAAATACAACATGGCCATATTCTTTTGGGAAAAGACTACTTGACACCACAATTGATACAGGCACCAGTCTTGAAAGCTATTTCAGATCGTTTAGTATTTCTCTCCGTTTTCCATTTTTCCTCATCTCATTTTCCTTTGGAGGGCATTTGTAACTCATTGACGTCAAGAGTACTGCACTTGTATGACTTTATATTGTCATTGCTCAGCATAGTTGCCAAGCTGTTGTATAAATATAATAATAATAAAATATCAACTGCACTTAGTAGGAACATATGGGCCCATAGACCTCTCAGGAAGGACGGTGCTCATAAACACACATTCACACTTACACAGAGCCCGCTGAGCATAAGCATCATCTGCGCACAACGTGTCCAGAGGAGACATAGAGCTGAATGTATAGTATGCCCTAATGGCATAACAATACCCCTGCAGCCGCAAGCTACAGCAGGGCCCATCGCCACAGTACATTGTGCACTGGCGGCTAGCCCGTGGCCTGAAAGCTCCTGAGTGGGTTAGGGGGGACCCCCTTCATGTACTTTGCAGGGGACCCCCTCAAGTTTCATTATACCACTGGACTGTGCCATCCAGAATCTGCTGCACATGGCCAAAGGCTGTGAAGAGTGGACTCTAGCGGTACAGTGGCTGGTGCAAGGCATCATGGAGGCCATGTTCTATCTTCAGACCCTACTGTGCACAGTAGAAGACCAAGCAAAGCTGTGTTTTGCATTGGCTAAGTTCAAAAGGCTATCTTTAAATAGCTATGGTTCATTAATTAGGAAATAATATATTGATTGTCTTTAAACATACAACGTCCCCTAAAACACCTTTCTAACGGAAGTGTGTGTGACAATGATAAAAATGTTAAAAACAAAACATTGAAATTCACAATTTATGGAGATAGCCACAAGCATAACCGTCCCCAGTGCACTGCTTATGGCCTCAGATGCTATCACAAATGACCTAATCAATGACATCAATGACGCCACTTTGGCACTGGGGCACTGAGTGCAGGTTCCGGCAAAGCCCGGCCCTAGGCCTAGAATGTCTTGAGCATGGCCAAATGACGAGTACAGTAGTCTATGGAGAAAAGGGTTTACAGCATTATGAATGTGTATGACCTACACACAGAGAATAAGGGCCTAATTACAATTTTGGAGGCGGCGTTAATCCGTCCCAAATGTGACGGATATACCACCAGCTGTATTACGAGTCCATTATATCCTATGGAGCTCGTAATACGGCTGGTGGTATATCCATCACATTTGGGACGGATTAACACCGCCTCCAAAGTTGTAATCAGGCCCTAAGTGCCAAAGGTCTCTTGATGAGGGGTTTTAATCCAGTTGCTTGGCAAAGACCAGGCAGTGCACCCAGAGACCGCTAGACAAGGTTGGTGGCCATGCAGTGCGAAGGGCCTGAGCCAAATGTCAAACCCTGTAGTTGTGTGTTTTACAGTGTATTGCATTGGTGCCAACCACTCACCTGTTGACCTGTGGCCTTGGGCCCCAAGTGTTCATTGCTAATGATGATTGCTTTTCCTGCGTTATACGTTGCTTATGTTTTATATCATGGGAACATGGGTTTGCTCACATGTTTAAAAATCAGTTCCTTATAGAATGTTGTTTATTCCAGCAGTTTTTACATGAGTGTTCATAAACAAGACTGTATGAATTCCTATGAGATTCTTCGTGCAATTCTTCAATGATCAGGAGCACTCCTCACTGCCCTCCTGTAGAAACACTAGGGCATATTTATGAGCCACAAAACAATGAATGCACAGCTCCACAGTAAAGATGGTAGGTCAAATCCCAATCTGAGAAAGATCAGAAGGTCCCTGTGGGTACCCTAAACCTGGAACAAGAGCCCTCCCTCACACACCATATTTGAATAGGGTAAAATAGACATCAATCTGATTTTCCCCTTACCCATTGTTTTTAATCTTGACAGAGGCACATTTTCTTAATACATTTTTCTATTGTCCCCTCTAGTAAATTTTAACAGCATTATTCACCAATCCCACACAACTGCACTCACCTATCGGCAAACATCTCTAATAAAAGATCTCCAGTAAAGAGCCCCCTCGAGGGGCCCGTCAGGCATTGCAGTGCCGGACTGACGAGGAGCAAAGCCCGATGATGAAGCATGTCACCAAACGGTGAGTGAGGGCTCTTGTTCCTGATTTAGGGTACCCACAGGGACCTTTGATCTTTCCCAGACTGGGATCTGATCTACCATCTTTACTGTGAAATTGTGCATTAATTGTTTTGTGATTTATATGAGAGTACTGTGCACAGGACCATTCTTTTCTAAGAATCTCCTCTACACAGGCCCTCCTAGTTTCTTGTTTTGACATATTTATGAGCCCCTAGCACCACTGGAGCGTCACGTTACATGACCCTCCACTGGCCCTAACCTCTGCTCCATATTTACAAGGAGGTGTAACGCCACTTTTTGTGTGTGGAGTTACACCTCCTTGTAAATATGGGCCCCTCCAACACAGTTGTCTGCGTCAGAGGGGCGTGCAATGGGTGTTGCTGTGGGCGTGCCACAGCAACACCTATTGCACTTTGACGCTGCCTCACATTTACACGATTTCGTAATCCTGAGGCAGCGCCAAAATCGAACGCCACCCCCAGGGGAGGCACTAGCATGGCACAACAAGGAGGAATAATTTTATTATTCCTCGTTTTTTGCTTTTTCTATGGGTGATGCATTCTGCAGCGCATAGAAAGAGCAAAATGCCAGAAATGATAGTTTATCTGCGGAAAGGTATCCCTTCCTGCACATAAATAATCATTTGAAAATGATGCTTTGGCACTTCTGTGTGTGCTGCATTGTGCAGGACAGACAGAAGTGCCAAAGCGGTATTAGTGATTGTTTGTGTGCGGGAAGGGACACCTTCCCACACATAAACAATCAACCCCCTCAACGCAGACATCCTTGCACAATGGTGCAAGGATGCCTGTGTTGGCGCTGACAGCTAAATTTAGCACCCGCGCAGGGGGAAACACAGGGGTGCGCCGTATCCACTTAAATACAGGTCATTCCTGCATTGTGAAAATGACGTAGTGCAGCGCTGACAATTTTGGCGCAGCGTCGCGCTCCGTCATTTTCCCATAAATATAGGCCACTGTTCGCAACCTGTGGTCCGGGGACCCCTTGGTGCCTGTGAAGCCTCTTCATGGGGTCCGCAACTGCTTAGAAAATTCAGTAATATTAACAAATTAGGTCCCTAGCTTTGAGTAATGACTTAGTGGGAGGTCCCAGTCCAATAAGGATTCAGTAGGGGTCCCCCGGTTCCAGTGTTGATAAAGGGATGATCCACAGAATTTAAAAGGTTGGGAACCACTGCTCCAGATATTGTGCCATGTTGTCTTCAAGAAGGAGACGTGTACCTTCTTTCAGCCATGGAGCTCTTTATTCAAGACACTCAAATAACTCACTGTAGCCTCCATATACTGGCCCATGCAAGCTGAGGGAAACCTGGTCTTAGTAAACAGGTATGCAAAGCTGCATTCCATTTCTCTTTATGAAATACCTTTTAGATGCTAATTCTTATTAGCAGAGATACTGGAGGAAAGTGATTTACAGAAGAGAGCATGTTAACACTTCATGTTTTCGTAGGCCAGGCCTAGAGGATCAAATGACGCTAATTATAGGCGATTTAGCTAATGTAAACAAGCATTGGCAAAGCCAACAGGTCTTGCTATTTTAAGAACGTCCACAACATATGCAAAAAATTAGCTACACAATATTTGCAAAACCAAATGGTCTGGCTTATAACTGAAAGTGCCTGGATAGATCCACTCATTCATCTTTCTGTGCGCTCATCACTCATAATTTATGCAATCAGTCACTCAGCCTTGCTCTCATCCACCCGTTGACTTATTTTTCCATTCATCCACACACGCTCATTCACAATACCACACACACAAATGTACCAAAGAAGATGCACTTTTAGGTATAAGCCAGACCTAGACTGTTTGTGAAGAGTGTTAAAGTGCTTTCAGTAGTATAAGACTAGTAGTCTGTGAGGGCGGTGTGAGGACTACCAGTAGTGTGATACTACCACTCTGAGAGGATTGTGAATGCAGCCTGTAGGTTGTGACTGCTAGTCTGTGAAGAATGTGAGAGGGTTGCTAGTAATATGAGACTGTTATATGAGACTGTTTGAATTGCTCGTACTCTTTAGGGGTGTGGGAGTGCTGTCAGTAGTGTGAAACTGCTACTCTGAGGGGTGTGGGTGCTTCTGACCCTGCTAGTCTGTGTATGGTGCAAGATGGCTGTCAATCATGCCAGACTGCTACCCTTTATAGGCTGTGAAAGTACTGTTAGTTGTGTGCCTGCAACTGTGTGAGGTGTGTGACTGCTGTCTTTTATTGTGTGACTGCTATTCTGTGGGTTGTGGGAGTGCTGACTGTAGAGGTTGCTACCCTGTGATGGGTGTGAGTGATATGGTAGTGTGACTTCTCCCTGAGAAGTGGGAGAATGCTGTCAGTGGGGTGACTAATGCTGCATGAGGGGTGTGAGAGGTGTCAGCAGTGGGAGATCTGTCTAAAACGGTGAAGTGCATTCCATACACTGTCAAAGAGACCCTTCGTGATAATTCCGAGGCCAGGCAATGAAAGCCTGTCATATGCTTTTATACCCGCTAATGAAGGATTGCAAGACGATGAATTCAGGCACGACGTCCGTGGAGAGTTTCTTTAGGAATCACTGTGACAGTGCAGTCGATAATGTGAGGCTGCTAGTGTGCGAGGGCTGTGAAAGTCCTGTCTGTAGTGTGTGACTGATAGTCTGTGAGGGATGTGAGAGTGCTTCTGTGTGACTGTGATGGGCGTGAAAGTGCTTGTAGAAGTGCATGAGGCATGTGCAAGTGCTTCCAGTAGTGTGATACTGCTAGTGTGTGAGGGGTGAGAGTGCTGTCTGTAGTGTGGCTGCTACCATTTGCAGCCCTGCCAAGGTTTCCAGGACTACGCATGATGTGCTACTCCAGTCAAGGTTTTTTCTTTGAATTCTGGGACTTGTAGTCTTGTTTGTTACAATATAAAACAGGACTGCAAGTCCCAGAACATCACACATGCACCTGGGAAACTTGGCAGCTATGCTTGTGAGCAGTGTGAATGCCATTGCTGTATGTGACTAGTACTCTGTGAGGGGTGTGAGTGCTGTCAGTACTGTGTGACTGGTACTCTACGAGAGGTATGAGAATGCTGTAAACAGTGTGTGACATACTGTGTGAGGGGTGTGAGTGCTATTGGTGCTGTGAGCCTTTTCTAAAATGTGGAAGTGCATACATTACCCTGTCATAGCAGTGTTGGGTGACAAGCCTAGAAGAAAGTGTTAGACCCCACTCGAGGAAGTCATAGGGCTGACAGGGGCTACTAGGTCCCAACCATGGTGTTTGAGGTTGTTTGCCTCTGGTGTCCTGGTGTGTGTCCTGCTATGGCTCTGCAAACTGGTCCAAGTACAACCTTTCGTACTATGTTTCCTGGGACCAATAGAAGGTTTTCCTTAAATATGCATTAATTCTTCTTTTTTTCTGGCTCAGTTTATTCTGAAGTGACAGTGGACCCGCCCCCTCCGCTCCGCTGGCCTCGCACTTGCTGCCGTCCCTCGCACCCGCCGCTCCACGGCGGGTGGGAGATCTTTCTCCTTCCTGGCGGCCAAGACCTGGAACTCCCTCCCCACCAGCCTCAGGACCACCCAGGACCACTCCGCTTTCCGGAGACTCCTAAAGACTTGGCTGTTCGAGCAGCGATAACCCCCCCTTTCCCCCCTAGCGCCTTGAGACCCGCACGGGTGAGTAGCGCGCTTTATAAATGTTAATGATTTGATTTGATTTGACCATGGAAGCATATTTAAAATTAAATTAGTCCTCCTTTGCTTTGGCCACAAACTAGTTTCTACAAGGTTCCCTCATGCTTTGTGAGTTACTCTGTATGCATGGTGGCACCACACCTCCCCAGTAGAACCTTTTGAAAAAAAAAATACAGATGGCTGAAGAGATTTGTGGGGCGAGGAACTCTCCCTTAATTCCAAACTTCTCCCACATTCAATCAGGTTAACTTCAAATCAATTATAGAACTTTCAGTTCGTTGTACCACTGGATTACATACGGGGCAGTGCCGGCAGCATGTATACAAGGAACTTTCTATTAAAAAGAACTAAGGGCCGGATGTAGGAAGCCTTTTGCGCCTCGCAAACTGCTAAAAACGCAGTTTGCGAGGCGCAAAAGGCTGAACGCGATGCAGAATCACATTTTGCGAGTCGGTACCGACTCGCAAAATGTGATTCCGACTCGCAAGTAGGAATGGGTGTCCCCTTCCTATTTGCGACCGCATCACAATGTAGAGTTGCTTTGTGACCGCGAAAGAGGTCGCAAACCAACTCGCAGTTACCATCCACTTGAAGTGGATGGTAACTCATTCGCAAAAGGAAAGGGGTCCCATGGGGACCCCTTCCCCTTTGTGAATGCTCACAAAAATATTTTTTCAGAGTAGGCAGTGGTCCTATGGACCACTGCCTACTCTGAAAAAAACGAAACAAAAAGGTTTCGGTATTTTTTCTTTTTGCAGCTCGTTTTCCTTTAAGGAAAACGGGCTGCAAAGAGAAAAAAAAAAACTGCTTTATTTAAAAGCAGTCACGGACATGGTGGTCTGCTGTCTCCAACAGGCCACCATCCCCGTGAGTGCCTAGACTCGCTATGGGGTCGCAAACTGCGACCCACCTCATAAATATTCATGAGGTGGGTCTTTGCGACCCCATAGCGAGTCGCAGAAGGTGTCTGAGACACCTTTCTGCATACCAGTTTGCGAGTTGCAATTTGCGAGTCGGAAGGACTCGCAATTTGCAAGTCGCAAATTGGTTTGTACCTACATCTGGCCCTAAGTGTGAGCAATTAATTTAACAGTAATAAACATAGACAGTGCCTTCCCCGGCACAGGCTTCCTGTCCTTTGTATGTTCTATCTCCAACGTTGGATTTCTGTGTGTCCACAGAAGTGACATGGATGCGAGTGAATTTTGCAGGGTTTTCATGTAACATAATACATTTTCTTTACTGTGTACCTGCATGTGCACAAAGACTTAGGCCCTGATTTTGAATCAGGTTAGCGTTACTTTATTAACCCAGACCCACCACAAAATCCTTTTTGTGGATTTACATACCACCGCAAATTGGTATTTATGTTGGTTGTAGGAAAAAGTCATATAAACCAGCATTAAGCGGTGCTTTGCATTACTCTGTGTAAAGGGGCATTCCATAAGAGGTACATGGGCATCCTGGCAACCACCCATGGTTGTTGATGCAAAACCCTATCTACTAACAATAGTAGACAGCGTTTTGCAGCAAAAATGAACACCACTTGAAAGCAGGCATTAAAACAGAGAAATGTTTTTATTTTTCTTAACATTTTCCGCTATGCATTTTTGTCACACTCTACATCACACATTCAAAGTGAGGAAAGTTGTAAATGTATTGTAAGTATTGTATTTTACACAAGAAGCGCACCTTTCCAGTACAAAAACTACGCCAGACTCACACACACACCCTTGCACTATGGTGAAAAGGTGTCTGCATGGCGCTTGGTAGCCTGATTGAGCACCAGTGCTAGGAGGAGAGCAGGATAGTGCAAGATCTCTGTAGATATGGGGTGTTTCTGCTCTTTTCTTGTCACGTAACTAAACACAACAACTTTGGGTGCCCTCTGCATTGCGTGACAGGTTTGTAAATCTGGGCTTTAGATGCACTCTCTAAGGCGGCTGCCTGCAAAGACTCTCATTCCCAAAATGCAGTGGGGCCTAGATATGAATAAAGCACAAATGAAAATATGAACTGAAAAACAGACTGAATTAAGGATTTCATTACACAAACCTTTTATACAGATTTGCATCAGCACAATTATTCACAATTGATAAGTAATAAATAATTGATTTGAACTATGGTGAACTTAGGGCCCCATTTACAAGTACTGACACATCGAAATCAATGCGTCAGCTTTATTGTGCCTGCCGCAAGTGCCCTAACGATGCCATGAATGCACTTTATTTACAATACAGAGCTCCATGGCATAGGTTTTTACAGATGCGTCAGAAATTCTGATGCATCTGTTGGCACTAAAGTGACGTATTGCTGGAGTTGGGTCGTAAAACTGGAGCAACTCCTGCAACACGTCAGAACACATAGGAGAGCCCTATATTAAAAGCCCTGTGTCAATCCTTATGCCTGGTCTGAGCGGGCATAAGGATTTTGACGCAGTCAATTCACAGAGTGACACAGGGAAACGTAAATTTCACTGCCTCAGCTCTGCGTGGCTTTTAATGTGGGAACACCTACCCTGCATACATTATACCTGGCATGGGTATAATGTGTCACAGGCCTCTAAAAACGAATGCACTGGGCCCAATGCATCAGTTTGTTGATACGTAGCAGTGTGAAGCACTGATTGCGCTGCCGCTGCATTAAAAAAATGACACAACGGTGGCGCAAGCTCCTTGTAAATGAGACCCAGAGTAGGACCACTTTTAGAATTCAGCACAGTAGTCATAGGGAGCAGCAGTGTACCATGTGACACGCACTATCATTAGGGTGTGCATTTGAGGTTGGATCTAAGGTCTTAGGCTGAAGGGAGGGTGTTGGGATGGTAAGTCTTCCGCATGTCTCTGGAGAGTGCGCTTCCCCTGCCTGATGGTGATCTAGAGGCAAGTCACTTAAAAGTTACCATATGGTTTCTAGGTCCCTACCTCAGTGAGCATACCAATCATGCATGTCCACTGTGGATCTCCTTGTTTGCAGAGCCTGAGACCCTACAGCTTAGCTCTGAGGTCAAGGAGGGCATGCATTGTTCACCCCTCCTTCACAGGGAGTGGCTACTGCCAACTCTACCAAGGCGGTGGTAGACTGACAGTGGTGCATCAATAACTCTAAAGTCAGGGAAACCCGTATCCTTGTACCCCTGGTGGGTGGATGGGGGTGTGTTAGAGGACGGTTCTGACCATCAGGTCTGCCCTGATCTTTCGCTTTTTGACCACCTGGTTTTTGACTTTTTACTGTGAGGGAGTCTACTATGAGGGGACTCACGCACAGTAAACACCTGGTAAAATGGACTCCGTGTGTTTACCTCCGGTGCTGCCGGGCTAAGGAAAGGCTGCTGTGACGCAGCAAGGGCAGGAGGCCCCGGGCGGGTTACATTTGATCATCTGTGCACATGGATATGCACCCATGTGAGGGCTGTGGGGCGAGGATTCCTGGTGTGGCAGCCCAAGAACTGCGCTTAGGTAAGCCTGGTGCAGGAGGAACTATGCAGAGTGGGTGGTGACCTAGAGTAGGTCTCATGAGAGAGGTGTACACATGTGAGGGAGAGTCAGTGCGCTTACTGTCTTTTCACTGTAGGGACACTCAGTTAAATGCCAATGTCAGTCTGCTTAAGGTATTTGCATTGTGGGGATACTCTATTAAATGTCAATGGGAAGGGATGGCCTAGGGTACAACTCCAGTTCTCTGGGGTCCACCGAGACCAGAGTCACACCAAAGTACACTGTAACCTGTAAGAAAAGAATGATGCAGTAGGTTACAAGAGCATAGTTGTACAACTTATAGGTCATCCATGGATGTCATCTTTCTCTGACTCAGCTCAGGATTAGGGGCAGTTACTGCTCTGTCCAGTTGCTTGAGCAGGGCCTTGCATCAATCAGCTAGCTGTCATTCTGTGCCAGGAGCAGGCTGGAGAGGCCCTGCGAGGAATGTCAGTGCAGAGCAGCTGAGACTTTCAGAGCACATGTGGCAACTAACTCCTGGAGGATGCCATTTTGAGCTATCCCAGAAGACTGTGCAAGAAGGAGGGGACGGGGGCAAGGAAGTGATGTGGCACATCTGGATAGGCTAGAGGTGTAGACCTGCTGGACACTTCTGCCCCCACTTAAAAGGACCTGCACAGGGGAGAGCTCTCTCTCTTGGCTGCGCTTCACTGCTGGACACTGGGACTGCAGATGGGCGTCATGGACAACTGGAAGGAAGAACCCTCTGACTGCCCCTGGGGCAGGGAATCTGCCCCTGAACGACTCCAGACCAGCGAGGCGAATGCCAGGGCCAGGCAAGCTGGCCCGCTTACCCCCCCCAGAGGACTAGTTGGGGGAAGGACTGGGCTAGCGCAAGGAGAGCACTCTGCCCAGAAGGAAAAGAGGGCACCCAGTGGAAAGACTGGTGCAGGGAGTCAGTGGGACTGGCTCCCTTTGATATTGGACCCTTTGAGGCCAGGAGGCGTAAGGAGAGGGCTCCTGGTGGCAAGGGCTTGTCACCAGGAGCGAAACAACGCTTGAATGATGAAAATCGGCCCTTGGGGGCCTGAGATATCCAGGGAAGAAGGATTGTGACCTTTGACCTTTTGAGAAGCAGCGACGAAGCGCGTGGGGCTCCGCCACTGCTCTAGACTGTGCTCCCGGGGTGGGCCCGGGGGCTGACTCAGGAGGAAGAGGAGCGAGGAAGGGGCCCCGGACCTCATCCCGGAGCCCCGTGAAGCCTGGCCTGTTTTGATTCGATGGGGGGGGGTGCCACATGCACCCCCCCTGCCGTGGTGGGTAGGGACTGCGGACCCCATCCCGGTGCCCCCTGCGGGCGAAGAAAAGTCGGGGAGCGCCGTCGCGCTCCCTGTGAAAGTGGAGACGAGGGACCCCGGACCCCATCCCGGGGCCCCAGGAAGACAGAGGAGTGGGGGGGACACCGTTGCGCACCCCCGCAAGATGGCAGCCAGCGGTGGAGGGGGCGGCTGAAGAAGAAGCCGGGGAGTGCCGTCACGCTCCGCGTGAAGATGGATCCGAGGGGCCCCAGACCCCAACCTGGGGCCCTGCCAAAGTCAAGTCGCGCCCCCGTGAAAATCATCACCAGGGCCCCGGACCCCATCCTGGGGCCCCAACAGGGAAGATGGTGTCAGGGAGCGCCGTCGCACTTCCCGTGGAGTCGTGGATCGGCCCCAGACTCCATCCTGGGGCCCCAAGTGGAGAAGGACTTCGGGGAGGGCCGTCACGCTCCCCATGGAGGCGTGAAGGGGCCCCGGAACCCATCCCAGGGCCTCACAGCTGTCGTGGAGGAAGGGGGGAGTGTTGTTGCACTCCCTCAAGCGGCCCGTCCGCTGGAGTAGGCAGACAGCACAGAGAAGGCTGGCTCCCACGGCAGCACACGGAGGTGCTGGCCGTGCGGGGAGCTGGCGGGGTGGCCAGGGGTGGGCTCCCTGCTCCGCCCTCCAATGAGGGAGCACTTACCTCGTGTGGGGGTGTTCGGGTGGGACCGGGCACCCCCCCGGAAGAATCATCAGTTTTGCCGGCACAGCGGCTCTCCCTGGCACAGCAGGAGAGCTGCTCATTCCATATGCGGCCGCCCCAGCATGCTTTGCGGTGCATGAGCAGGCGTTTAGTCCCCTAAACCAGCTTGTGGTGGTCCCAGGAAGATGGGGCCACCACCAAACCCATGCCCAGGGACAGGGGGAGCTGCAGGAGCAGCGCAGCCTCCCCCCAACGCAGCTTGTGTCCCCACCCTAGGTAGGGTGGGACAAAGGAATGATAACTCCCTAAGGGTCCAACATGTGGTTGGAGCACAAGCTTATGTGGTCTTTTGTTTTGGCTCGTGGGACTGTGCCTATTAGAGGTGTAGGCTGGTATTACCCAATGTATTCAAATGTTATTTGATAGTCAACTAAGAGCAATTTGAAAGTAATCCAAAAGTAATTCTACTGGTTAAATATGGTCCTATATGTTCTCTGTTGATGCTAATGTGAATAATGAGACTGACAGCCACCTCTTGGCAAGATAGATGTATTTAATTGCAGATGTAGGTGTGTTCATTCCACATTACTGTCAAATGTTCAAATGTTGCAGGAGGACACCGGGGATTGTTTTGCCATGTGGGTTGTTGGATTATATCCTCCCTTGAAGGAGACATGAGAGATTACACAATGTCCTCCCAGAGTGATTCCATCACTTTGTGTACATTTGTAGATTGTTGCATAGTATTGAGTAGTGTGTGTGTGAGTAATAAATGTACTTTTACTTTATCAAAATAAAAAGCACAGACTGGACAATCATTTATTGAGAGTCATGCTTGTGTTCTCGTGAATGGGGATTACTAGCCCACACCACCTCCCTTGAGTAAGCCTTGGACTGCTCTGCAGCGCTACTCTATGAGAGTCAAAAGGTACAATGGGGTGTTTGGTTCCCAGTGGCGGTCGCGTGCGGACCGATTACTTGTGCAGGCCACACAACTAATGACCCACCTTCCAACAGGGTACTGGACATCCTGATGATCAAGTATATGCAGACTTCTTTGCTTAAGGTCCTATTGCCCTTGTCTACCTCGGATGTGTGTTTGAGAGCCAGTAGGTTCCCTGGGGGAGAATGGGAAGGTGAGCCATTGTTTTTAATGTGAGCTGAGCTGTCCTGCTTGACATTCCAGCTTTCCTGTGCCCCTCCCTATTCTTTGGAGAAGTCTGGTGGGCTGGGGTAGACACTTGCTCTTATTGTGTTTAGCTGCCCTACCTCTGCTAGGAGAGATGATGGGCAGTGCCTCCTGGTCTGGAATGAATTAAAATTATTTCCTGGGTAATAGCCCGGGCTGATACCAAAGCCTGTCCTGGAGGACAATAACTCATACTTGCATGCCTTGCACATGCAGTGAGCATGACACACATGTGCCTCCCGATTGGAGGGACACCCAGGATTCAAAAGTAGCAGACCCTCTGATTGGATCAGGCTGTCAGTCAGGGGTTATAAAAGTCTGGCCTGAGTGGTTGTTCAAGACTGGTCTTCGGTTCTAACAAACATCTACAAAAGCCAGCTGTGGGCCGTGTATAAAGGCAGGGAACTTTGCTCACCTCATCTGAATGTGAGAGAGTTTTCTCTGTGATTGATGGATTCTGCTGTGAAGGAATTTGCTAGCTGTGAAGGAATGACAGCATCGGTCAGCAGCCTGAATGCTGCTGACCGATGCCGACCAGCTGTTTGTTAGGTTTGTGCAGCATCAGCTTGGAAAAAGGAAATTGCAGACAGCTGCTCAAGATAAGGAAGCTTGCAGCACATCAACAGAGACTGATGGAGATGGGGAAGCTTGATTCCAGCCTTTGAAAGTGAGATCACTTTGCCCAGAACGCTCCCCTGTGCTGTGGGAGCCTGTGTGACACTACCAGTTGCCACCTGTAGCTGGTGAAGAGTGTCCTGTGGTACAGGCCCCCTACCTTTCTCTTTGTGAGACATGGTGGTACCAGGGTGTACTGGCACTCTGGCCAGCCAACTACCCTCCTACAGCTAGCTAATGGCTACTGGACTAGCGGGACTCCAGTACACTGGGACAAGACATCAAGCACCTGTAGTCAGATCCCTGACACCACCAGAGCAGTGTCCTTGCTAAGGATGGGAGGGAACTTCTGTTTTTTGGGTGGTGAGTTCTGGGGCTGATCTGAAACATTTGACCTCATATCATATGCTGAAGCTACATAACAAGGATTGGTATCATGGTTCTAAGTAATGGTTGCACCCTGTGCAGCATGGTCTGAATATGCAATGCTAATTGTGTGTCTACATGCTAAGTGTTTTATAGTACTTAGCGTCTCAGTGCAATAATATTGTTTGGGGTCACAACTCTGGCCCAGAGGGTTGTAGAGATGTCTGATTTTCACTGTGTATCCTAGTTGTATGTGTAGTATATTTCTCCTAACTGTACTAAAGTAGTTTTCTTTTTAAAAAGTAGAGCACTGACTGGACATTGAACTTATTAGCTGGTAGTACAGTGTGCACTGCGTTCTGAATGTCTAAAACCACCTCACCTCCTTGAGTAAGCCTTTGGCTGCTCTGTCTCGCTACCCTGAGAGAGTCAAGTGCTGGAGAGGAGTACTTGGTTATCCAGTTTTGGGTCCACTAGTACTGAGACCCAGGGAAACCAGCAGGGAACACTCCAGTTGATGTGATTGGAGTGTGGTAACCCCTGAGTGCCCTGGAAACTGTATCTAACAGAGGGTACCTAGCTGCACAGATTCAAAAGATTAACATGATTAATATGAGGTGAACCACTCAGGACGCTTGGGGATGTCATGACGCACGCCTCACTTCTGAAGTTCATGCACAGATCTCACCACTTCCCAGCTGTGAGGAGGAGTATTGGGATGGCTTGTGGAATTAAAGAATATTTGGAGTGTGCAACACATTTACATTTAGCACAGAGAAAGGGCAGTATTGCTCGAAATCACCAATACAGGTGACTGGAAGATCTGCACATCTGCAACAAGGGATATTCTATTTATGAGCTATACCCTTTGAGTTGCCTGTATCAGTTCTGATAACACCTTTTGTTCTCAGTTCTGTTTCATAATTCCATAAAATCACTATTCCAAGTTCGACAGCTGCTTTGCTGTAGAGAAACTGTCTCTGCTACTTCGAAATATGTAAAACTGTAAACATATAATCAGTTCTGCTGAAAGTCCAGCCTCAGTACAGGATGTCTCATGGCTAATTTTCTCATCCGCTGATGAATAATGTTCATATTTAAATGTTATGGTTGGTGGCTACTTTCAGTTTACAATGCAATTCTATCAGAAGGATTGTACTTGATTAGGAACCTTAACTTGCGAAATAATGTTTTCATAAAAACAGCCATGTTGAATTAAAAACCTGAATGACGGACTCTCTGCTTATCCTGCATAATCTCTGGATTGCGCTCAACCTCATCAAATTTTCTTTAAGGAACTTCAGACCTTAATCCCTTTCATCCCCTCCTGTCATCGGGAGCTGCTTGTGCAAACTCACTGCTATGGGTTTAGAAGTCACACTTGGGTGCCTCACAAAGTTTTCTGTGCAACGTGATCCTTTACTAATCTGGCCTCCTGGGTTGAGTGGCTGGACATCCTATCCATCACTAAAAAGTGACAGTGGCTTGCTCCTTCACAATCCTGTGTTATTCAGGGGGACATCACAGAACTCCCCCTCAGAGTGCATGTGTGTTTGGCCGGCTGTTTCGGGCCAGCCAAACACACATGCGCGGTAGGCTCTCTCCAGCCAAGCAACACAGTTGTCGGGCTGGAGCGAGCCTGCACAGGCTCCCAGTCTGCCTGGGAGAACCTTGGCTGGTCTTTCCCAGCCAATCCTGATGCTGCTCTGAGCAGCCGGGATTGGCCACAGGGCAGGCTGGAGCCTGTGCCTGCAGCTTGTGACAGAGGAGCGGAGCAGCGCGCTGCAAGTTAAGGTAAGTGTGTTTTCTTTTTTTAAATTAAATTAATGTTTATTGACCCCCATTCCCCCTTCCACACGCCGCCCTGCCCCGTGAGTCCAACTACTTTCAACGCGCCCAGTTAAGCATATGGTGTAGACTAACTAGACAGGAAACTTTTAGTGACCTCAGACACTTTCGTCAAGTCCAGCATTAAACATACCAATGTCCTCCAATGGCACGTGCCTGAGTTGGTAAAGACCATTGGCTACAATGACCAAATACAACTAACCAAATCTAACATATGCAAGAAAGCAGCCATCACACTCCATTTTTCAGCAGCACACACACGTTAAGAAAGAACAAACCTCCAACTTCACCCACCACAACCCACTACTCATAAAAACTATCATTGAAACTGGTGTCTCGTCCACTGATAATATGCCTCAACAAAACCTCATCAAACTCTGACAGTGGTGGAAACATCTTGAACGTCATATGTCGCTCTATACCTAATTAACTGGATACACTTAGAGCAATAATATATGTTGCATAATATGCACAGTGCCAGCTGTGGACTAACACATCTTGAGAGAAAGAACCAGTAAACAGGATAGAACAGGATACACTGGAGCCCGTGCCAACCTCTCCTCCAATACACCATAACAATACTGGCAATGACACAGATTCATAGCATCAGGTCTACTGCCGTCATACTGTCCTTGTGACATGCCTATACATATACCATTTTGAGGTGGTGTAGCAATAATGAGGGTTAAAGGAGCTCTGCAGTGCTAACTAACCAAGCATGCTGCAGTATCAAACTCATCAGTGGACTACCCTGTGGAACAGATCCCACAAAGCCCCACACCACAATCACATTCTGAACTGAATATGCTGTTGAGAAAAAAGGTGGCATTGTGCACAACAGTAGAAATAATCAATATCCGAAAACTTGAGACCATACAAATTATGGTCATATGGAATTTTTTTTTTTTTAATGTTGTAATTTATTTTGTTTATTTTTATTGTCTTAAATGGAGCATAAATAGCAATGCACAGTTCCTCAACATCATCAGATATTGCTCAGAGCTGATGATGTCTTACTGTACCTTCGAGATCTGCGTGACGTCAATTTCTGTATAGGCAGGCTTCTTACTGAATTTGGGGCTCAATCATGTCTCCATGCCACATGGCAGAGGGTTTGTCTCTTCCCATTAGCCTCTTGGGTTCTTCAGGTTAACTTAGAGTTGGGGGGTCAGGCCACTCTATTGGGAAAGAACCTCCTTCTGCTACCTGGACTTCCAGATCTATCACACTGATCATTACCTCCTTGTAGGCAACCCTACTACAGTAGACTGGGCCCCGAGGCTCAAGTAGGACTTTGAAAATCATTGACACTGTTAGTTGCAGGTCAAATTGTCTTGTCAAAGATGGTAATGTTCCCTTGTCTCCTGTATTGTGTTAAATCTTCCCACTGAAGACATCACATGAGCTAGACTCTAGTTATACTTGCGGACCTTATTTGGCATGTAACAGGGTGGCGTTAGTTAAGCTTAAACAAATTCCACCACTACTAGATGGCAGCACAAATACAGTGACCTCCTGATAGATGCCTAGATGAGAGAGTGAAGAACTGTTTGATGAAGCACGTCTTGAAGCTGTCAACATTTTTATGAACTTGTATGTCCAGGAGCTAGAACCCGGGCGCACCTCGCCTCCTAAGGGTAGTGCTACAGTGTTTCACAAACTGCCTACACACCAATGAGCACATAATCCCATATGCTTCCAAATCCTATATGCTTCAATAATACCTCTTTTTGTTCTCCCTCGATTGCAGTGCCAACTCACAAGACCAGCTTTATGCCACTGGGACAATGCCAGTATCACATTGGTAGGGGACCTTATCCTTGCTGGGCAACCTTGAACCTTCTTGCATCTCAAACAGCAATTTGGATTACAGGAAGGCCGGTTTCTAATTTACCACGCATTACAGCATACCCTCTGAGCTAAGTCGGCGATCAGGGAGAGCGAGCCAGAGAGTCATACACTAGTACAGTTTATATGGGCTATGGAGAATGGCCACAGAATATTTGTTGGCTCCATAAACCCATCTAGATTCACCAAGATTTCACTATACCCACTGTGCAACACCAGGGAACTGGATTTCCTTAAGCTATTGTAGGAAAAGGAATGGACCGATTCCCTTGAGTACCTGTGCAAGGTGCTATGCAATGCACGCTTCAAATTAACTTAATTCTTCATCCTCGCCAGAGCTTACTTCTTCCCATCAAAAATCAGTTGTTTATTCCCTACAGCCCACACAATTTGTGCCCGCTGTGGGATCCAATTGTCAGACTTCTGCCACATACTGTAGGGTTGTCTATGGCTGAGATCCTTTCCGATTGGGAGTTCTTCAGCAGGTGACTGAACTAATGTGACTTCCTATAATTGGAATCTTGGGAAGCTTGTGCACTGGGAATCCACAAGTGGCCTTAAAAACAGAAAACATCACTGCAGTGTCCCGTCTTGGCTCTACTACTTGACAAGTGTTCCATTACCATTAAATGGAGATCTGTCCGACCTCCCTCGCTTGGCATACGGCACTGTTTCATCCTATATTGGGCGAAAGTTAAAAGCACCACCCTTCACAGGGAAGAATCACAGGGCCTACGTAAACACCTGATGGCCAGAGTTTGGGATATGCTGTGGTCACACACTCAAAACAACCCCAAAAGATAACACTGTACCACCTTGAATATACCCCCCTCCTTTTCCGTTTCACCCTATGGGTCTGAAGTAATTCCTTACCTCCTGGTGATCCCTACTTGCTCATATAAGGGCTATATGTTTCTCTGTGCTCCTTTCTCACCAACCCACGTAAACCTACTCCTCATAGTAACAATCCTCATGACCCCATCACAGCAGACTTACAGCAGGCCTACCATAGAGATCTCTATTGCATCCTGTGAATTTTCTCAGCTTGTCTGTTCGTGATTGTTAATTGCCTCCCCCTTTCACTATTATATGTTGTAAAGCCATTTCAGATGACACAAACAAGTGGCTAGCCTACTGGTCTGTGATCACCTTATTGAAAAACATCTGGTGCACGTTTTTCCTGATGTAGCACTGAACAAACTATATAATCCTGTAGCAAATGGTTGACTTATCAATGTATTTTCTCATCTGTTATTGCTTGAAGCTGCAATGCAGTTCTGCCACTATGGTTTTACATTATTAAAACGTATCTAAAAATAAATTAGCTATTGCAAAAATGTAGGGTAATGCCTCCCCTCAAAAGCCCCCAGCAAGCTAACATCATTATCCCTCAATCAGTACGTTGGTCCCAACAAATATGTGCATTGTCAAACATTGAACCAATCCATAACTTTGAATTATACGTGGTAGATGACTTTGAGGTTTCCAATCTGTTCAAACCTGTCTTTGATATTGACCAAATTGGTTAGACGTTCCACTCCCCAACCAATCTTCTGGCACATGCATTTTGTTGTGGGCATCACATTATCCTTTCACTTGGCTACTACTTTCATCTTCGTTATGTCTTTAGTTATGCTATTATCATTTAATATAGCGCAATGCCTAATGGTACGGGAGTTGATTCCAAGCTGAAGGGGCGGTAAAGAAAAAGGATCTACTGCTGAATCTGGAAGCCTTGGTGCGGGGGACAATCAGCAGTGCTTTGTCGTTAGATCTAAGGTTTCTAGTGGGACAGGACTGCGCAAGTTTCTTCTTTGAGTAGATGGGGCCCCTGCCCATCAGAGAACTCTGGGTGAGGTAGCAAAGCTTGAAAACAGTGCGCTTTCTGATCGGCAGCCAATGTAGGATTCTCAGCACAGGAGCCGTGGGTAGCCTGATGGAAGGCTACAAACCAGGCGTGCAGCAGTGTTTTGAACCACCTGAAGTTTGGACAGTGAAGTGTCATTCGCAGCTGCCAGCAGTTCATTACCACAGTCAAGCTGACTTATCACTAAGGCTTGAACCAGAACTTTCCTAGCGGAGGATGGCAGCCTTGGAAATATTTTCCTCAGTACCCTCATGGTGGCAAAACAGAAACCGCATATTGACGACATATGGTCTTACATAGATAGGTCATGATCTAGTTTGATGCCAAGATTTTTTACAGTTTGCCTGGGAGATGGGGGCCACCAGTCAGGTGACCAGAGTTGTTGGGCTTTACCCGACAAAACGATTAGTATCTTTGCTGCCAGCAGCATGTGATTTGTCAGCATTGATATGTGTTGGTTGATCATGCTCTCCCTGGTGCAATCTTGCAGCCCCAAAATCACAAAATTTGGTTTATCACAGACTGGCAAACCTAGCATCCATTTGATTCCTCCCAGCACTTCGTTCGTATATCCCATAATATTTCAGTTTTGGGCAAAATCTCCCCATGTGCCATTCATCCACTGGCAAGTCACACCCCCCTCTAACACTTGCCATCAATTCTGGGTAGAAGGTATTCAGTTTCCTCTAAGTTATGTGCCAATTTTCCAGAATCTTGCATTCATTTCCCTATTTTGCACATATCTAGTTCTCTTCTTAACATCGCTCCATAATTGGTCACACTGCACCTGGGCTATTGTTGTGCCAACATGTGATTTATAGCCATGGAAGGAAAGCTTGTGTGTTGCTTACTTTGATTATATGCACAATTTTATTATTTAGGCTTGGGAATAGTAAGTATGCTTTTTGTTGCAATCTAAACTTTTTCTACTGTTTCTACTACTGGTAGAGGTAAGTTTGACCTCTTCAAAGTCTAACACTTTCTCTATTGTTATGTTGCTAAGCTCAGCTTAGAATGTGAATGTGAACATGAATAGAATAGAATAGAAATAAGACAGTTCAAAGTCCAATACTTTCCTAATGGCTCAGTTTGGAATGGGAATTGTAAATCTGACCCGCCAAGATCCAACACTTTCCTTGCAGTTTGTCAAGACCCTTGGATCTCTTGCTGACAGTCAGCAAGGTCAGTACCACCCTTTCCCCTTGAGGTTAATCTACTTCCTATATGTAATTCAGGTCAATGGATGTCACCTATTTGAAAGGGAAAAGGAGTATGGGGATAGAGAGAGTGAGAGAGAGTCACTCATTCCAGAAGGCTAGGGTGGTGGATGACCCAAACTAAACTTCCTTAAGGACTAGATGCCACTGTGTCACAGAAGCGAGGTACAGAGAACAATTTATCTGTAAAGATAGAAGGACAGAACATACAAGTATGTGGCAATAAACAAGGGCTGCACAAGATAGTATTAAAACACAGGGAACGCTTACCAAGTAAAGACAGGATCCGCACTATAATTAGCCCCCAGGCAAACCTGGAACATTGCCCTGAACCTGAAGTAGGAAAGTGCCCACTGCCTGGGAGGCACAGTTGTGCTAGGTACATAGAAGGAAGTCCAAAACAAAAGTTCAGTACACTGGTTAAAAAAGAGGGACTCAGAAGAACAACAAGGAAAAGGAAACACAGGATAACTGAGTGAACCTATAAGGCAAAAACAACAAAGCTGAGGGATTGATGTATGAGTGTGAAGTGGTACGAGAAGCAAAGGAACCAAACAACCAATGTTGCCAGACAATTAGTCCTGGCCCCTTGAGATACCTCCATAAAAAAAATTGTTGCCCAGAGATGTTCATTTTTGATTTGTGTTTTTATCATTAGGGAAGTAATTTAGCTTGGGTAGACATTGCCAAATCTGGGCTGATTTTTTCTGGATGACATTTTTGAAAATGGCAGATGTGTTGCAGTGATGATGTAATCTTTCAGGAGCTATGAGACCTATATACTTCATTTGGTGTCAAAACATAGGTTTTGGGGGTCAAGTAGTCTTATACAGGCAGCAATTCACTCCTCGGAGCAACCCTTCTGCCATGATGTGTTTTAGCCATCACACTGGCAATTTGTTTTAATATTGTTTTTGTTTTCGTTTATCCATTGATTAAAATTCTTAAACATGAGCAAAGCAGGTGGTAGCAGAGGCTCTTTACCTCAGAAAAGTTCACAATTGAGAATGGTCAAGATTTCATCCATGCAAAACTTCAGCGAGGTTGTTCCGACTGTTCTACAGATATCAAAGTCAGTCTGCACCTTGCAAGAATTGCACCTTGTCTTTGACAGTTAATTTGAACTATCTGTCAAATTATTGAGAATGAGGCAAATGTCTAAAAGTGGAACAATTGAGAGTGTCTGCATGAAAAATTCAACACCTATACCCATGCAACTCGATACATTCTGGTAATCAACATAGAACAAGATTAACTTGGAGATGTTAAGTTGTCAATGAGGAGTTGGTGCCTACATACATATATTCAAAAGGTACAGGCCATATTGTTCAAGAACTTAACAGCAAATTGGACAAAACTGACCTTTATGTTGTGTCACATATTGAGTGGGCTGTTCAAAATTGTTCCAATTGAGTCATTGTACTGTCAAATTGCATAGATGTTATAATTGTATGCTACTTAGATGTGCTGCAATGTTCATAAGTCAAAGATTGTCAAAGTTATGGATACGTTATAGAGCAGGCGCAAAAAGACACTTAGGGGGTCATTCTGACCCTGGCTGTCGGTGACCGCCAGGGTCACCGACCACGGGAGCACCGCCAACAGGCTGGCGGTGCTCCGTCGAGCATTCTGACCGCGGCGGTTCAGCCGTGGTCAGAAACGGAAAGTCGGCGGTCTCCCGCCGACTTTCCGCTGCTCGGGAGAATCCTCCATGGCGGCGGAGCGCGCTCCGCCGCCATGGGGATTCTGACACCCCCTACTGCCATCCTGTTCCTGGCGGGTCTCCCGCCAGGAACAGGATGGCGGTAGGGGGTGCCGCGGGGCCCCTGGGGGCCCCTGCAGTGCCCATGCCAATGGCATGGGCACTGCAGGGGCCCCCGTAAGAGGGCCCCACTGTGTATTTCAGTGTCTGCAATGCAGACACTGAAATACGCGACGGGTGCAAACTGCACCAGTCGCACATACCCACTCCGCCGGCTCCATTCGGAGCCGGCTTCCTTGTGGGGAGGGGTTTCCCGCTGGGCTGGCGTGCGGCCTTCTGGCGGTCGCCCGCCAGCCCAGCGGGAAAGCCTGAATGGCCTCCGCGGTCTTTCGACCGCGGAGCGGCCATGTGGCGGTTCCCGCGAGGCGGGCCCTTAATCATGCTTCATATTCTGTACAAGAAACTTAACCCAGGGATCCCCAGTGTTCTTATCAAGACACATATTCTTATGGGTGATGACACTATGAGCAAACTTTGAACAAAGCTTGGAGCTTTAACTGCTGAACCTGTGAAGTTTCTAAAACGATTTGCTGAGACAGAAGAAGAATGTGACTTTAAAGAGGTAGACAAATACCTTATATGCATGTGTGGAAAACAGTTCTGACTGTCACACATTTGACAATCTTCGGTACAGTGAGTTCAAGAGATCAGTCCCGCTAAGTGACCTTCCACCAACATCATAATCTGTGCATGGACACATTAAAAGAGTGTTCTACTTGATCAAAAGATGTGTAAATGTTTTGGACCACGCATATGTAGAGAAAGATCTGTGTGAATTTGGTTGGGAAGATATTGATGGGGTGTTAAAACCTACAAAATTTTAAAAGCCTCTACCCACAGAACTAGCACATAGATGTACTTGCAAAACCTGTGCTGCGAAAAGATGTCCCTTTCGATATACTCTTCTCAAATGTTCAACATTAATTCTGCAAATGTAACAAATACATTATGGGGGTGATTCTGACCCCGGCGGTCTTAGACCGCCGGGGCCAGGGTCGGCGGGAGCACCGCCGACAGGCCGGCGGTGCCCCGCAGGGCATTCTGACCGCAGCGCTTTGGCCGCGGTCAGTGCAGGAAAACCGGCGGTCTCCCGCCGGTTTTCCGCTGCCCCTAAGAATCCTCCAAGGCGGCGCAGCTCGCTGCGCCGCCGAGGGGATTCTGACCCCCCCCTACCGCCATCCTGTTCATGGCGGGAAAGCCGCCATGAACAGGATGGCGGTAGGGGGGGTCGCGGGGCCCCTGGGGGCCCCTGCCGTGCCCATGCCAATGGCATGGGCACGACAGGGGCCCCCGTAAGAGGGCCCCGCAAAGTATTTCAGTGTCTGCCTTGCAGACACTGAAATACGCGACGGGTGCCACTGCACCCGTCGCACCTTCCCACTCCGCCGACTCGATTACGAGCCGGCATCCTCGTGGGAAGGGAGTTTTTCCCAGGGCTGGCGGGCGGTCTTTTGGAGACCGCCCGCCAGCCCAGGGAAAAACTCATAATACCCTCCGCGGTCTTCTGACCGCGGAGCGGTATAATGGAGGGCGGAATTCTGGCGGGCGGCCTCCGCCGCCCGCCAGAATCAGAATCACCCCCTATGTTCACTATGAAAAATGTATCTAAAACAAGAGTGATAAACTTAATTTTTTTATATTCAGATAATTAACATTGTTTGGTGTACATATAAAAGGATAAAAAAGTTATTATTTCTGTTTTATTTCTATATATGTCTCTTCTTTCTCTATTATAGCCACCATTTTGGAAAATGGTGGAAAGGTTGCTCAGAAGATCTATTTTCTGTCTCTATAAGACCACGTGACTCCCAAAACCTATGTTTGACACCAAATGAAGTATATAGGTCTCATTGTTCCTGAAATATTACAATATCACTGCAACACATCAGTCATTTTTTAAAATGTTGTCCAGAAAAATTTGGCCCGGATCAGCAATGTCTACCTAAACTAATTTACTTCTCTAATGATCAAAAACACAAATCAACAATGAAAATCTTTGGACAACAATTTTTTTATTGCGGTATATCATTGGGCCAGGACTAAATAGTCTATGAGTCAGGTGAACCTTTATAGAGCTCTGCCTCATCTGATCTGAAAGTCAAATACTGGCCCATGTTTTAGACCCAATCCAGGATGTTTCTACTCTCAATGAATGTAGTTTAGTTTAGGTTGCCCTGTCCTCTGTCTCCTCCCCCATTTATGATGTTTTCTTGGGGGGGCGTGTCTTACCAAGAACCTCACCTAGTCCCTTCATCTGAAGTGTGAATAGTAAATCTGAGGACTCCAAAGCCCAACACGTTCTCTACTGTTACTTAGGTTGTAGTGGGAATAGTATGTCTAAAGCCTCCAAATCAAACACTTTCAGCAAAGTTGATCAGTTTGGAGTCAGAATATTAAACTGGACCCTTCAAAAGTGCAACTCTTTCATTACTTTTGCTCGGTTTGGACTGGAAATGGTTAATATGGCCCCTCTAAAGTCCTACACTTTCCCTGCAATTACTTATGTTGAAGTTGGAATAGTAAATATGACCCCTCCAACATCCAACACATTCCTTACTGTTCCTCAGCTTGAAGTGGGAATAGGAAATCAGATGCCTCCAATGTCAGACACCTCCACTACTGTTGTTCAGATTGGAGTGGGCATAGTCAATATAACTTCTCCAAAGTCCTACACCTGTAGAAATCCTGCTTCGTTTGGACGGAAACAGTAAATCTGAGCCCTCCAAAGTCCAACACTTTCTCTACTGTTGCTATACTGTAAATCTGCCCCCTCCAAAGTGCAACCCTTTTCCTGTCCAACACTGTCTCTGCTGTACCTCAGGTTCAAGTGGGAATTGTAAATCGTATCCCTTTAAAGTCCTGTTGTTTCCCTACTGTTGCCTACAATGGAATGGTAAATCTAAGCCTACTGTTGCTGAGGTTGAATTTAGAGTAGCAAATAGTTTGTGAATTGTTATGACTCTTGTTCGCATGGAGTTATAATGGAATGTTAAAGTTTTTAATTGTATAATAAATTGGAGCTTTAATTGACATTAATTATTTCTTTATTTCTAAGTTGTATGTATTTATATGTATTTTTTTAGGATTGCGTTAATGCTTCTGATTTTTTTTATGTATTTTAACTGAATGTTTTAAAACCATGTTTTTTTATTTTAGTATTTAAAGAAATATGTTTCTATTTACTTTTAAAGTATTAATTTTAATTGAATGTAAGGTAGCTGACCTGTCCAACATATAGGCCCTCATTACAACATTGGCGGTAAAAGCCACTTACCGCCGTGCAGAAGACCACCAACACACCGCCGCAGCAGCGGAATTCTGCCACAGCCATTATGACCCACAGCACGGAATCCGCCAAAATTCAGACACCCACACAAGTCCGCCACACCAAAGGTCAGTGATAAACTGGCGAAAACAAATCCTCCACCGTCACGCCAACAGAAATACGCCCACACTATCACGACACACGAATCCATGCGGCGGTCTTTCAAACGCGGTATTCCATTGGCGATACACACCGCCGCGCTCAAAATACACACACTCTTACAAAACACAGCCACATTGGACAATTCCAAATACACACACCTGATACACATACACACACCACTCCCACACACCCATTACAATATAAAACACACACCCACATCACCCAGAAACTCCCACAACAAAAAATTCTGAAAGAAGGCCAGAGAGAGAGCACCAGCAAGAACAACAGCATCCACAGGCACACAACACCATCACCCACACAACTTCCACGCACCTCACACAACACACCACTACATATCACCCCACATATCACCACACACTCCACCCCACACATCACCTACACCACCCCATGGCACGGCAAAGACACCCCAGGTTCTCGGAGGAGGAGCTCAGGGTCATGGTGGAGGAAATCGTCCGGGTAGAGCCACAGCTATTCAGAGCACAGGTGCAGCACACCTCCATTGCAAGGAAGATGGAGCTATGGCGAAGAATAGTGGACAGGGTCAACGCAGTGGGACAGCACCCAAGAAATCGGGAGGACATCAGGAAGCCGTGGAACGACCTACGGGGGAAGGTGCGTTCCGTGGTCTCAAGACACCACCTGGCGGTTCAGAGGACTGGCGGCGGACCCTCCCCCACAACTAACAACATGGGAGGAGCAGGTCTTGGTGATTCTGCATCCTGAGGGCCTCGCAGGAGTAGGTGGAGGAATGGACTCTGGTAAGACAAATCTTAACTATTACAACCCGCACCCTACCTGCAGGCTATCACATACCCCCACCCTCACCCTCACCCCAACTCCTCACATATGTCCCAACATCACAAACCACCCATCCCAACACCAAGCCCTGCAGGCAACAACACAGCATGCCCACTGCACATACCCATACAACCCCCTAAACCATCCTCACACAAGGTCCTACACAGGAATGCAAACACTGGGGTACACGGTCACCCACCCATTGCACACCATGACACACACAGATGTAATAACCATCCTTTTATACCCCTGCAGGACCCCTACCCAACGTCACCGGACAGGAGGGTCCACACATGTCCACACCACCAACAGAAGAGGCCCACAGTGATGAACAGCACCTCTGTCCAACTGGATCTAGATGACCAGCCCGGACCATCGGGGACCTCGGGACAGTCGGTTCCCATCACACAGTCACAGGCCACTACAGAGCTTCCACCCTCTGGAAACACCAGCACAGCACCCACCCAGCGGGCCCATACCTCCGTCCCCAGGACACGTCAATCAGCAGTGTGTCCACCACTACGGGGAACCCAGGATAACCCACCACCCCAACAACAGGGACTTGGGGGCAGTGGTAGTGGGCACACGGTCCAGGGGACGGAGGCCCAGGAACTGGGAGGGCTACTGTGCGACAGGGGGCGGACAGGCCAAGGGAACCCACTCTCCACGAGGCCCTCTCCTCCATCATGGGAGCATACCACCACTCCCAGGAGATGATGGCAATGGTACTGGCCAAGTTTCAGGAGACCCAGCGCCTGCAGGAGGAACAGTATATGGTCTTCAGGGAGAAACTCAGAACCATCAGCTCCACCCTGGGCACCACCTTAGGGGTGCTGAAAGAACACGTGAACACCAGGAGGGACACTGTGGCACTACAAGGGGCCCCTGACACTAGCATGGACGCCGGCGCTAGTGGACAGGATGCCCCGCCACAGGACCACCACACCAGCACCCCACCCCCTGCAGGGGGAGAACCACCCCACAAACGGTCCCTGAGATCCAGGACAAAGACAGAGCACGATGCCAAGACCCCCGCCAAGAAATGAGATTGTCATCCTACTGTCAACCTGGCCATACTTAAACTGCCCCAGCTTCACTTCCTATGCCCATTTGGGCAATGCACCTGTGAGACTAATAGACTGGACTCTGCCACGGACACTCCTTCGCCATCACCCCTCACCATTTCACTACCCCCTCCAATATTGAGCACTTAAATAAACACACTTAAAGCACATAACAATCTGGAGTCTGTCTGTGAATTCAAAATAGTGTATTAGCAATTACAGTGACAAAATGGTCTTTCAAGTTTAATGTCAACATACCTATGTCACACAGCTCTAGTCCATGAGGAATCTAAGCAGATGTCACACAGTGGGACCCACATCTGTGAAATCGTAAGGGAAAGTGACAACTCAGTGACCATACACCGGGTGAAAAAGACACACAGTAGAGAGATAGTAGTGTTAAATTACATGTAGTAGGCAGGTCTGTACTCTTACCTGTGTCTCAATGGAAATATTGCTGGATCACTGAGTCCCTGTTGTGCATGTCTTCTTCCTCTGCTTCCTCGTCTTCACTGTCCACAGGCTCCACAGCTGCAACAACACTGCCATCTGGAACATCCTCCTGCAGAAAAGGATCCTGTTGTTGCAAAGCCAAGTTATGAAGCATACAGCAGGCCACGATGATCTGGCACACCTTCTTTGGTGAGTAGAATAGGGATCCACCTGTCATATGGAGACACCTGAACCTGGCCTTCAGGAGGCCGAAGGTCCGCTCGATCACCCTCCTAGTTCGCCCATGGGCCTCAGTGTAGCGTTCCTCTGCCCTTGTCCTCGGATTCCTCACTGGGGTCAGTAGCCATGACAGGTTGGGTCAACCAGAGTCACCTGCAAATGGTGATGGACAACTGTTAGACACGCACTAATCTGGAGGGATATCCCCAGACCCAGACAACCATTCCCACTGACTTGCTTCCAGGTGCTCACCTAATAGCCACACACAGTGCCTCTGGAGTTTACCCATCACATAAGGGATGCTGCTATTCCGCAGGATGTAGGTGTCATGCACTGAGCCAGGGAACATGGCATTCACATGGGAGATGTACTGGTCTGCCAAACATACCATCTGTACATTCATAGAATGATCTTCCGGTTTCTGTACACCTGTTCACTCCTGTGGGGGGGTACCAAAGCCACATGTGTCCCATCAATGGCACCTATGATGTTGGGGATGTGTCCCAGGCCATAGAAATCCCCTTTCACTGTAGGCAAATCCTCCACCTGAGGGAAAATGATGTAGCTCCGCATGTGTTTCAGAAGGGCAGACACGCTGGACAATACATTTGAAAACATTGGCTGGGACATCCCTGGTGCTATGGCCACTGTTGTTTGAAATGACCCACTTGCAAGGAAATGGAGCACTGACAGCACCTGCACTTGAGGGGGGATTCCTGTGGGATGGCGGATTGCTGACATTGGGTCTGTCTCCAACTGGGTACACAGTTCCTGGATTGTGGCACGGTCAAGCCTGTATGTGATAATCAAATGTCGTTCCTCCATTGTCGACAGGTCCACCAACGGTCGGTACACCGGAGGATGCCGCCATCTCCTCACATGTCCCAGCGGACGGTGCCTTTGAAGGATAACAGCGAGCACAGAGTCAAACAACTCAGAGGTACGTACCCACAGTTTACCCAGAACACCAAACATGCACAAAATGTGGCCTGTATGTGTGTTGAGTCTAGGCCTAGGTATGTGTGACCCAGTTGGAAATGAAGCCATGTGGGCCCCTGAAATGGCGGCTGTCTGACCTGTAAAGTGGGACAATGGGATGTGAGGTAACTGTGATGGCGTTGTACACCGTCGCAGTAGGCGATCGAAGACTGCGGCGCAATGCTGCATTGGTTAACATTGGACCCTATGGGTCCCAGGAGCCAATGGCGATGTACGCCGGCGGTGACTGTACGCACTGCCGCAGACGTGACCGCCATTTTCTATCTGTTCAATCACTCGATACCTGAGGAGAGGACCTACACTGCAAGTGCTGCTGTGACCTCGGTCTGGAAGAGACAATGGCTTGAGTGTCTGGGGAAAGGGCCCCTGCCTTCACATCGGAGGAGTTGGAGAAGTTCGTGGATGGGGTCCTCCCCCAGAACACGCTACTCTACGGTCCTCCAGACCAACAGGTAAGTACACAGGGAGCATGTTGTATGGGCTATGCCTGTGTGGAGAGGGCTGGATGTAAGAAGGAAGGGGGGAGAGTGCGGCGTGCATGAAAGACGGTGAATGCATGTGCCACATGGCAAAGGTAGGGATGGGGGCCAATCACTTTGACGGTGCAGTTGGTAATAACTTCCCTTTTTGCCCTGTACATTTCATGTAGGTCAGCGCCCACCAGAAGAAAGATATTTGGCGTGCCATCGCCAAGGACATCCGGACCCTGGGGGTCTACCACAGACGGAGCACCCACTGCCGGAAAAGATGGGAGGACATTCACCGCTGGAGCAAGAAGACGGCGGAGGCTCAGCTGGGGATGGCCTCCCAATGTGGGAGGGGTGTCTGTCGCACCATGACCCCCCTGATGTTCAGGATCCTGGCGGTGGCCTACCCGGAGTTGGATGGGCGCTTGACGGCATCAAAGCAGCCACAAGGGGGTGGGTAAACTCTCATTCTGCTGACTTTGCGTGCAGTGGAGGTATCTGGGTGGGGGAGGTGGGGTGTGGGTTTCCCTAGGCCAGGGCGAGTTCCGTAGGCAAGGCCCCTCCGTAAGGCAGGCCATGTGGCACCCCAGCCCACCTCTGTAGAGTGCCAAGTACACCTAGTCATGCCCCTGTGTCATCTATGTGTGCAGATGTCATCCATAGCCTTGTAGGCCATTTCCCAGGGATTGAACAGTGGAGCCCAAGAGCACAGCGTAGTGCAGGGGGCTTCTATGTCTGTCGTGTCCGCCAACTGTAGCAGTAATGCATGCACTCAACATGCCTTTCTTCTGTCTTCCCCCCCTTTTTGTGGTCTCCCTGTTCTTGTGTGCATTAGTATCATCAGGCGGAGGAGCAGTGGCACCGGAGCACGAGTGAGCTGCATCCCACATGGCCCTGGAGGGCGACACTACGGAGTCTGAATTCACCAGTAGGGCGAGGGGAGCTCCACGGCGGGGAAAGGAGCTGAGACCAGCGACACAGACTCGTCCTCTGATGGGAGCTCCCTTGTGGTGGCGGCAACATCTGTGCCCCCCGCATCTACAGGTACAGCCGCCACCCCCCCTACCAGCACCGCCCTCCCAGCAGCCCCTCAGCCTTTGCCCCGTGCCCGCTCACCCATGAGGGTGGGCATCACCTTCGCCCCAGGCACCTCAGGCTCTGCCCCAGTCACCCCTGCTGCCCTCAGTGAGGAGGCCATTGACCTCCTCAGGTCCCTCACTGTTGGGCAGTCTACCATTTTGAATGCCATCCAGGGTGTAGAGAGGCAATTGCAACAAACAAATGCATTCCTGGAGGGCATTCATTCTGGTCAGGCGGCCCTTCAGCGAGCTTTTCAGACTCTGGACTCAGCACTGATGGCAGCCATTGTCCCCGTCTCTAGCCTCCCCTCTCCAACTTCCTCCACCCAGACCCAATCCCCTGTACCTCAGCCTATCCCAAGCACACCTACAGACCAACATGCACACACGTCAACACCCAAGGGAAGCTCAGGCAAACATAAGCACCACACATCCCGCAGGCACTCACGCAAGCATCACACACATGCAGACACAGCAACATTCACTGCCTCTACTGTGTCCCCCTCCTCCTCATCTCCCTCCTCCTTCCCAGTCTCGTCTACACTCACACCTGCATGCACTACCTCTACAGCCACTACGTCCCTCTCCAGCAAACCGACCACCACACCCCGCTCACGTGCAGTCACCACCCCCACTACCATTCGCACTTCCCCTGTGTCCTCTCCCAGTGTGTCTGTGATGCCCCCTCCCAAGATACACAAACACAGGCACACATCATCCAAAAGTCATCCACCTCACGACAGCCTCCAGCGCATGCACCTTCACCCAAAGTCACCAAACGTACACCTCCTTCAACCACCACCTCTTCCTCCACTCCCAAACCCCCTCCAGCTACCCGTCCCAGTGTGTCCAAAATACTTTTTCCTGTTCAACCATGACCTCTTTCCCACACCTCCCCCACCCCGTCCGTCTCATACGTCCCGAACTAGCACCTCAGCCACAACATCTCCGGGACCAGTGGTGCCTGTAGTCACCGGAATCTAGAGTGCACCGGCCACCAGGGCAGCCAGTGTGGCACGGAGCCACAGCACAAACAGTCCCCCACCTGTGAAGCATCAGAAGTTGGCCAGTGCCCGGCGGGAGAGGGGGAAGACTCCAGTCACCAAAGCTGCTCCCAGGGGTCCCAGGGGTCCCGTTGGGAGTGTGGAGTCAGCTGTGACACCTTCCAAGGTGGGGAAGGGCCACAAGAAACCAGGGAAGTCTGGGAAGGGCAGCACGGCGGAGAAGACCGCCATCAGCCCAGCTGCCCAGGAGGCCAGCACCAGCCCAGCTGCCCAGGAGGCCACCGCCAGCACCAGCCCAGCTACCCAGGAGGCCACCGCCAGCACCAGCCCAGCTGTCCAGGAGGCCACCGCCAGCACCAGCCCGGCTGGGCCATGAAGGACCGCCAGCAAAAGCCCGGCTGGGCCATGAAGGACCACCAGCAAAAGGCTCGCTGGGCCATGAAGGACCGCCAGCAAAAGGCCCGCTGGGCCATGAAGGACCGCCAGCAGCTGAGACCCTGCAATGGAGACCGCCATCTCAAGCACCGCTGAACAGGGCACCGCCATCTCAAGCACCGCTGCACAGGGCACCGCCATCTCAAGCACCGCTGAACAGGGCACCACCATCTCAAGCACCACTGAACAGGGCACCGCCATCTCAAGAACCACTAGCCCATGAGCGGCAGGGGCACTGATGCAACTGAGTCCGTCACGGGGTGAATTATGCACTCTGGGCACCATGCCCCCTCCAGAACCAGTGGAGACTTTCATCCACTACCTCTGTCCTTAACAGGATGAAGCACTCTGGGCACCATGCCCCCTCCAAAACCAGTGGAGACTGTCATCCACTACCTCTGTCCTTCACAGGATGAAGCACTCTGGGCACCATGCCCCCTCCAGAAACAGTGGAGACTGTCATCCACTTGTGAGACTGTGGCTTTGCACTCCCCAGGATTGAACAGTGGGCAAGCCACCCACTGTAGACACTTGAGAGACTGTGGCTTTGCACTCCCCAGGATGGAACAGTGGGCAACCCACCCACTGTAGAGACTTGAGAGACTGTGGCTTTGCACTCCCCAGGATGGAACAGTGGGCATGTGGCCCCCTCGTGGATTTGGCGTCGTGCACTCTAGCGGCTGAGGTCCCCCCCCTTTCCCTCCCCCTGAGGTGCCTGTTTTATTGGTATCTGATGCCCCTGCAGTGTTCTCTCCGTCATGGTTGGGGATCTTGTGTGGGCCTCGCCCATACCGTGTGGTCCCAGTGTTCCACGGACTTTCTTAGTGCACTACCTGGACTACCATGTTTGGTATATATTTTGTACATGGTGTATATATATATTTTTGCGTACTTGCTTTTAATATATTACAATGGTTACACTAATTTTCTATTGTCTTTGCATTCTTCCGGGGTTTTGGGGGGTGTAACTGTGATGTATTGATATGCTTTTGTGTGTGTTGTAGTGGGTGAGGGTGGGGGTGTTGCGTGTGTATGTCCCTGTTTTTTCCCTCCCCCCTCCCCTGTGTCGTAGGTGCAGTACTCACCGTGGTCTTTGCCGCCGCCGTTCGTGCTCCTGGTAGAGGAGCAGGAAGACTATCGCAGGGAGAATTTGGAGTTCCGGCTCCATGATGTCCTGGTTCCTCGTGGGGTGTGTAGAGGTGACCGTTTTCCCTTCGAAATTTCTGTTTCCGCTGTGTTTTTATCCGCGTTGAATCCGCCCCGGAAAAGGTGGCGGATTGGCCTGTCATAATAGTGTGGGCGGTACATTGTCTCCCGCCTGTCTGTTGGCGGTGACCGCTGCGCTGTTTGTTTGTACCGCCGTGGCGGTCGGAGTGTTAAAGTGGCTGTCTTTGTTGGCAGTTTCCGCCACGGTCATAATTGCAATTTTTTTACCGCCGGCCTGTTGGCGGTCTTACCGCCGCTTTAACACCGACCGCCAGGGTTGTAATGACCACCCTAGTGTGTTCTCTTTAATGCACCAAGTTTCAATTCATCAGAGAAGTAAGAGCATTGGAATTATTTATTCTTAGTTATAGTTTTTTCCAATCTTTCGATTGAGTTTAAGTAAATGGGCCAGGGAGAAGAGCTTCACCACCAAATAATTTCTAAGATTGTATTGGTCGATAACTTATTGAGGTCTATGAAGCACAATGGGAGCAATATCCAAAATAACCTTATCATTAGTATACTTGAGAAGGCTAATATGCTGGACCCCAGCTATAGCAGAAGGTTTCTTGTTCCATTTACATTATGTTAGAAATTGGGTCAGTACCCATCTCAGCAGTTTAAAGGTCAAAATCCAAGAAGGCAAGAATGCAGCCCTGCTTTAATCCACGGCTGGTCATACTCGTTTTATCTATTCTGTATCCTTTTCCGAATTTGACACATACTCGATGATCCCTAGTGAGAAGATGGATTTTTCTAAGCCCAGAACGTTTTCCCAGAGTATGGGCTCTATTAACTCTGCTAAAGGCAGCTGAGACGCCCAGAAATCAGGCAAAGAGCTTTCCCCCTGGATTCCTAACAGCTCTTTAACTAAGGATGCTAAGGGCTATGCAAATGTCAAGTGTCTGGCAGAAAAGTAAGATGTTGGCTTCCTCCACTGAACTTCCTAACTCTTACAAAAGGATTTTAACATAGATTTTTGTTTCACTATCTACGAGAGCAATGAGATGACAATTCTGTGGTTTGTTCATATTACGTGCTTTAAATATAGATGAAACTCTGAGGAATAAGAAGCAATTCAAGAGAAGCTGAAAATCCTAGGGGACCAAAATGTGGGACCTTTTTTCCTAGACTAGTTGAAATGCTATTAGGTTACGGGGCTCCTGGCTTCAAGATTATATAGGGGTGTGCTTTTGTGTAATTATGCGTAATATGGGGGAAATTATGGGCAATTGCACATAATTTTCTCATGTGAATTTCTGACTGAAGATCACTTTTCATGTTGAAGAAAATTCTCAAAAAAAAGTGCTACGAACAACAGGTGCTCTTCTGTTCGCATTGTTCCTGCGCCCCATGCTATAATTTTGCCATGAATGGCAGTTCTGCATAAAGTCATAATTTCGGGAAATTCGCGTACAAGCTAATGCAAAATACCCCAAATTATGCAAATTGTTCGAGCATAAATCAAGTTTCATAAAGGCCTAGTTTCGATTAGATGTCCTCTTCAGAAATCAGCTAAAGGCTGAGGCATCTTTTAGTGCCCAGGTGGTAGAAAACTCATCAAAATAAAGGCACGTAACATGAGTAATCCAATCAGTCGTCGATTGTTTTGAATTTTTAAAATGTCTATCTTGATTTTCATCCAAATTACTAATTAGTTCTCAAAGGCGTTTTCCTTCTTTTGCTCGCGGTAGGATATCATAACATCCCCTGTGATAGACATTTTCTTTTGCATCCGATCTCTCCGCGTCTCTGCAGAGAAAGGTCAAGGGGCAAGGTCAAACAATGCTCAGCCAATCAGACAGCAGCGCTGCCATGCTGTGAGCAAAGACCCAATTTTTCACTTCTGTATAATGAGGTGCTGAATGAACAAGTTATCAGTCAATTCTGTTTCTCCCACAAGTTATTCACTTACTGGATAACAATCACTACATGGTTGAATATGTCATTGATTCCGTATCACCCTGATAGTGCATGGGCTATAGGCTCCTAGCTAATCAAGCATTCAGACACACGTCTGAATGCTTGATTTGGATTGGTTTGGGAGAGACAGGCGCTAAGTTCAGTTTTGGTGGAATGTACTTTTTACAATGTATCATAATATTTAAAAGAAACTAAAAATTCACTGAAAAAATGTTTGCAAAGAATTATGCTAAAGTACGCAGCGCACTAAAAAGTTGTTTAGAGACATATGAATGTCCATTGAAATTCATCAATTAATGGACATGGGTATGACTTTCCCTCCAAAAGCCACAGAAATGTGACAGTTTTAATTAGCTATGCAACCATTCCAATCCGACCCCCCACTCCCTTTCTGATGCTCATGACCTTACACATGATGTAGCTGGTGACCTCACTTACCACCTTATCATTGTGATGAAATGTTAATGCCAGATCAGAGCTGAAAAAGTTGCTCTTACTCAGGGACGGCTCCTCCGCTACGGAGAGGAGCGTTGCCCCCATCGCCAGCAGCAGCTGCTGCTAAACTTTTACATGAAAATGATATTAAAGATGTTTATTATCATTTTCTTGTAAAAGGGGTGGAGCCACAGGCGATGACACGGGCAGAGGGGGAGTGCACAGCACTCCCCCTCAGTGTGCATGTATGTTTGGCCACCTGTCGCAGACCAGCCAAACACACATGCGCCCAGGGCTCTCTCCAACCCGCCACTGTGTTGCCGGGCTGGCGAGAGCAGGCAGAGACTCCCACTCTGCCTCTGAGTGACCTGGCTGGGCGCTCTGTCCAATCCTAACGCTGCTTTCATGCTGCCAGCTGCATGACAGCAGTGTTAGGATCGGACGCACGGCAGGCTGGGAGCCTGTGCCTGCAGTGGTGGTCTGAGGAGTGGATTGTTGCAGCATGGCGAGAAAGGTAAATTGTTATACATATTTTATTTCATTGTTTCCCCTATCCACCCACCATTCGTCGCCCTGCCCCTTTTCCATCCCACAAGCCGCCACTGCTCTTACTGCCCCTTTTTTGGACGTTGCATGACACTGGGCATCATTTTGAAAAAATGTCCCGGGGCAGGGTGGGGACACGTGAATCCTAGGGAGATCGACTGCTCACCAGGGGATTAAACACCCCCTCTTTCTTCAGATAAAAAAATAATAATTTAGCCAAAGGCTTCGCTATCAATCTGCATGCAAAATGCAGTTCTTCTTTCAAGGAAGACTTTGAAAGAAAACCATGTAACCCTAACTCTACCCATAATCTAACTTTGCACAGCTTGTCCCATGTATAAGACTGTTCCTAACTCAGCAGTAATTTGTACTGGTGCATATTGTTAATGTGCGAAGCTGTGGACAAGGTTTTTTTTTGCTTTACTTATAATGTTGCTCCTTGATAGTGAACCTGTACAAACCTTTGCAGCAACAAAATATTTCCACATACATTGGTCTTGAAAAGTTGCTTGCAGATTGGAGCTATATTACATTACACTAGGGCTCCTGGTTTTATGGTATTTATTTTTTTAACATTTCCATCTGTGTTTATCCACATTTTTTGCCAAACTTATCAGTATTTATCCGCATTTATTTTGAGTTATGTGAACAAATGAAGTCGCAACTTGTGAATTTCCCATTTATTTAACTGATAAATGTGCACTCAAACTTTGATGTCTATCTGGTTTTAATATAATAAAACAGTACACCCCCATGGGAATGTTAACATTATTCCACAGACAAATGTTGATATATGAAGTTATTTAAGGAAATCACAACCTTTTTTTTTTTAACTCTGTTGGCCTAGAATTCACGAATAACAGTATGGAGAGTCACTCAAACAAAGCCCAATTATCTGTATTTTTCCATTTTTAAAAATAAATAGAGACGGGGAACTTATGTTGTCTGTCCATATTCATCTGTGAAATCAGTAAAAACGGAAAACTGGGAGCCTTTAGATACAGGAACGTTTTTCGAACACCATGCCCATCAGTACCTTGGAAGGGGACTTTTCCTCAGTGAATGTCTAAGGGCCATGACCAGCAGACACAGGGGCAATGGGTTTGTAAATGTCTAAATGCCAGACCCTCAGACCAGCACATCTTTGGCAAAATCATAGGCTGTTTCCTGTGTAACTTCCGGAGGGTTACTGGGAGCAGGGCCTACCCAAAGACCACATCTTGAGTCCAGTAGCACTGGGCACTGCATTAGGCTGTGTCCAGCGAGTGCTAGAAGTGAAGAGACTGCTTGTGATGTGAAGCTAAAAGCCATGCTGTGCCTCCAGAGTCTTGGGCACTTCCAAAGAGGGTGCACATTAGGGACTGGAAGCAACGATAGCAGATATCACACAGTACACTATCATGGTTATACTTTCATATTCTGATATAATAGGATCAGTCCCTTTTCAATATTACAACATCTTTATAATTTCTGATATTTTTCATTTCATTTCATGGTCTCTTCAGATGGGTGGAGACACCTATTAATGTTCAGAATTACTTCATCCTGTAAATCTGGAAAATCTTTTTAAAACATTTGCTGTGAACTAACTGCAGTGCATTAAGGGCCAGATGCATCATTTATCTGAATAGCGATTACCTAATTGCAATGACCTGCGAATCCCAAATTAGGTAATCGCTAACTGAATGTATGAAACTCCAGGAGTTTCATTTAGCGATTCCCAATGGCTTGCAAATCAACCTACCTCAAAAATATTCATGAGGTAGGCCCTAACTTGCGACCCGTTGTGAGTGGCTACAATCACAGGAATGGTGGCCTGCTGGGCTCAGCAGACCATCATGTCTGTGATTGCTTTTAAATAAAGCAATATATTTTTTTTTTAACGCAGCCAGTTTTCCTTAAAGGAAAACAGGATGTGTTTAAAAAAGAAAAATGAAAAGTTTTCTTTTCAGTTTTTTAAGAGTAGACAGTGGTTCGTGGGGCCACTGCATGTTTAAAAAAAATTCTTGCATGCATTCACAAAGGAGAAGGGGTCCCTTGGGTACCCCTTCCCTTTTGCGAATGGGTTACCACCTACCTGATGTAGGTGGTAAAATGTGAATCTTTTGCCACTGCATTTTCTTCATAAAACATTCCTACACACCGCTGTGATTCGGTATTAGGAAGAGATGACCTTTGGTACGCCCCTTCCTAATACCAAATTGGTATGTAGTCGCAATTCCTAATTGCGATTCAGGAACAAGTTATCAAATTGCAAATTGGAATTCATACATACCAAAATGCATTTTTGCAGTCACAAACAGCCTGATAGGGCCATTTGCAACCGCATAAATGCATGATACATCTGGCCCTCAGCCTATGTGATAGGCCTGGTGATAAAAAGCAATCTTGGTCACATCATATGTGATGTCACCAGTGATCTCGTTCATGATGAATAGTGCTGTGTTTTTTGGAAGTCTTGGGTAGTGCTTGGGGCTAATGTTTGCACAGTTCAGTATAACAGGCAAAATGCTACATATTCAGTTTTACACAGTAATCAAACCATTCCTTTCAGTGTCATTTTTTGCAAGTAAGAAGCTACTGATCTTAGGATTTTATTATCTTTTCATAAAGTTTTTTAACATAAGGCAATAGATAGACAGACAGACAGACAAATAGATGTATATAGATAGATATAGAGTAAATAGGGGAAACAGTAAATATATATTACACATCAACAGTAGCCACTGTGTAGGTATACTTCAGTCAAGGTTTCCATAGGAAGATTGTTTTTAGGGTTGAGCGCGCAAGCAATCTGGCCGGTTGTAATCGCTCTGTGGGCTTTTAACCACGCCCACTCCTGCTATTCATTCTTTGTTGTGCTTGTCTTAAATGCTTAATTTTTATTGGTGCATTTTGTGAAATGTCGCTCCTTTGTGTGCTAAGTTCCCTTCCAGGTGATATCACTAAGTGAACATTTTTGTTGGCCATCACACTATGTCATACTTCCTCCTTCCTGTTGCAGCATGTGATTACCCCTCCCCCGGTTTCGGTTTGCCTTTCATACCAGCCATAATCCTTTCTAGACATTCACATAGGGAGTCAATAACTCTCGTGCTCAAGCTCATGGCAGCCGTGGTGCTTTGAAATGACTTCCTTATGTCAATTGTTTTTCTTTTCATTTTCAATTTATGTGGCAAGAAAAGTCCAGTTAGGAATTTACAATCCTAATAGCTCTAACTCGAGCACACAGGGGACCCATTGCATTGCAAATGCTTGTTTGTTTTACTAATAACTTTGGCGCTTGTTGACAATTCTTCACAAAACTTTCCAAAAAAAAAAAAAAAATTGTCCACCTCAGCTCCTTCTTTGATCGTTTCTGTGTAATCTGTTAAGGCGGTCCTGAGAAAAAATACTATTTGATCCATGCATTTTCCATAGGAAGAATTGGAGACCGATACATGGAAAACAGCTAACCAGAACTACAGAAAATTTGCCAGAAAGCTAGATTTTTATTCAGAAAACATGCTTTTGTTATTTGGTTTATATCTGTTCTGCTGTTTTAGACAAATCATTGTTCAAAATATATAGACATCTTGCACTACTGTACTCCTGCAAGTCTCTCGCAGGAAAAAACATCAAAATACGTAAATCTGATTGATCAGTCCCACTCGACACCTGCGGGACTACGCAATGTGACTTTCAGCTGCAACATGAACAAAAATGTTGCATCTGCCATTATAATCTCAGCTACTCTGTATCCAAGTCCTGAAACACAAATAAACACATAGGGGACTAAGGTAGGAATAATCAAACCCCCCCTATCCCTTGTGAAGGGGTCCCAGTAGGACAACACTGAGGCCAAAAATCAAGAAAACATATTTGGTGTGCTTTTGTGGCACTCCTTTGGGAGTCCTGCAGGTGCCCCACAGGACCAAAAAAGAAACTTAAATAAAAGAAAATGAGGGGATGGGATCTGTGGCCAGATCACCGATTATTGGGGTACTGATCGTCTGTGGGTGGCTTGTTTGCCAGGCCCTGTGGCCTACCCCATGCTGCACACCACCAAAGGCCGGGCACGGTGGCCGTTAGTTTGGCCGCTTGTGGGGGGCCCTAGGTTTGGCCACAGGCCAGGGCTTCGGCCATGCATGGCGATGGGTTGGTCACAGGGCCTGGTCACAAGACCCGGAAACCAAACTCCCCCTCTACCCGCTGCACATGGACGAAAGCTGTGCATGAGCAGAGGCTGGTTGCAAACGCATTATAATAAAATATTACTTTACAATAAAAAAATATAGAAATCCCTTGAAAAAAACAAAGGATAAATTGGAGTTATATGTGAGGAAGGTAGTAATTTTTTTACTTATGCTAAAAAAAATCCTAGAGATTCACTGAAAAAAACACTAATGTTTGAAAACAAAAAAAAACACCGAAATTCATTGGCTAAACTTGCATCGCTGTGATACTATGCTGATACTCTGCTGATGACCTCTGAAATATATGCAATGTAAGTTATACTTATGTCAGTTACTTATAACCAGGGCCACTGGAATTATGCGGCAGGGAAAGGTCAAAATATGCAGCAGGGTTGAGTAAATTATGCAGCAAGAAAAGGCAAATTATGCAGCATAATGTGGCACATTTTTTCTGATTTAACATTTTTTAACACTGTCTGAGCATTGGTTGCTCCTCATTAGTACTGGTTTTTACACTCAAACACAGCAATAAACAACTGGAAGGTGACCAGTCAAAGTTCGCAGAGGGTGTTGCACAGCACTGCAACATGTGTCACTGTGTTATTAGTAACTTTTGCACTGTTTGAGCTAGAAACATTTGTTTTTGTTAAAAACTACAGACTATGCAGGAAAGGACGGCTTATGTGGAAAACACAGCAAATCATTAGCTATGTTAAACATGATGCAGCCACACAATGCCACTGAAACGAATGTTGTTGTAAAGGAATGAATGGTAAAGGCTTATTCGCTGTAAAGATTTACAGGTAAATATAAATATGTAACAATAAATATATATATATATATATATATATATATATATACATATATATATATTAGGGTGGGTATGGGCTTTTGGGTGGCAAGGGTTATTTTAGGGTTTAGGGTAGGCATGGATTTTTGGGCGGCAAGGGAATTTTTAGGGTATAGCGTGTGTATGGGTTTTTGAGTTGAAAATATATTTTTTTATGTTTAGGGTGGGTATGAGTTTTTAGGTGGCAAGGGTAATTTTATGGTTTTGGCTGGGTATGTTTTTTAGGTGGCAAGGGTAATTTTAGGGATTAGAGAAGGTATGGGTTTTTGAGTAGCAAGGGTAATTTTGGATTTAGGGTGGATATTGTTTTTTGGGTGGCAAGGGATTTTTTTAGGTTTTAGGGTGGGTATAGGTTTTTGGGTGGCAAGGGTAGTTTTAGGGTTCAGGGTGGAGAAGGGTTTTTGGGTGGCAGTGGTAATTTCAGGGTTTGCGGTGGGTATGGGTTTTTTGAGTGACAAGTGTAATATGAGAGTTTTGGGTGGGTATGGATTTTTAAGTGATAAGGGGTATTTCAGGGTTCATGGTGGGTATGGGTTTTAGGTTTGTATATACAAATTTAGGTTTTAGGGTGGGTGTGAGTTTTTGGGTGACAAGTAAATTTTTAGGGTTTAGGGTGGGTATGGGTTTTTTGTGAAGCAAGGGCAATTTGGGGATTTTGGATGACTATGCGTTTTAGGGTGGCAAGGTAATTTTTAGGGGTTGGGATGTGTATGGGTCTTTGGGTGACACGATATTTTATGGTTTAGGGTGGGTATGGGAGTTTGGGTGGTGAAAGAATTTTTAGGGTTTAGATTGGGTATGTTTTTTGGGGGGATTTCAATGTGTTTTTAGGGTTTAGGTAGTATGGGTTTTTGGGTGCTAAGGTGTTTTACGGTTCATAGTTGATATGGTAGGCAGTTGGATTAACGCATAGTAATTAAAATGAATTTACAGTAAAAAGAAATCATATAAATTCACTCAAAAAGCCAAAAGTTACAAGGACGTTATAGTAAGGCTCACATTCTAAATGTACAAAACCATAGAAATTCAGCTGTTATAGTTAGAGTTATTTCAAGTAACTGTAACTTGCGCCCTAAGGTAACTATAACTCATGCCCCTGCCATGCACGCCTTGGGGGGGACACGAGCTATAGTTACCTTAATGCACAAGTTATAGTTACTTAAAATTACTCGAACTTTAATAGCTGAATTTCTATGGTTTTGTTTGTTTAAAATGTGAGCCTAACTATAACGTCCCTGTAAGTGTTGTTTTCTTCAGTGGATTATATATGTATATATTTCTTTATTTCTTTATTTTATTTTAGGAAGATTCAGCAAACGGTGCCAAAGATGTAAGCAAATCAAAAAACGCTTTTCTATGCAAACATGGACTGCCAGTAGGTTTTATGTATAATATATATATATATATATATATATATATATATATACTTGTGTTTTGTGTGTATCTGCGTTATTTCTACAAATATAAATGTATACAATATATACAATATGCACTTACATTTATATGTGTACCGGGACGTGGGTATATAATTACATGGTTCACTATAAACTGCTGAGAAGGGTGAATATGGTAACATAAAAGAGCAAACATGTAATGCAAGAACAAAAGCCCAGCATGTGTTACTGTGCGATGCCCAGTTACTGTGTGAGCTTGCGCCTGGTCTCCGGAGTCCCTGGCACAGGGCTTCAGTAAACAGACGTGCACGGTTAGGAAGCTCCCTCTCCTTGAAGGAGCCGGGATAGGCGCAGGGAGGCAGCAGGGAGTGGAGAGGGCTGGCAGGGTGTCAGCAGGAAGCAGGCAGGCTGAGAGGCGGCTCCGGCTTCTGACACACGTGTCTTCTTCTCCCTCACCTTAGAGTCCCAGAGACCGGCTCCAGGAGGGCAGCATCCCGAGCCGAGCCCCGCCGCCGACCGGGGCATCATGAGGGCCAACGACAGGTACAGCGCCATCCCGGCCGACGACGTGGGGATTCACATCATCAACATCAAGGCCATCGAAGACATCGGCTATGTGCAGCAGACCGGCGACAGCGTGGTGAGAGGGGCGCTGCTGGGGTGAGAGGGGCGCTGCTGGGGTGAGAGGGCGCTGCGAGGGATGAGAGTGGCGCTACGGACTTGAGAGGAGCGCTCCTGGCGTGAAAGGTGCGCTTCTAGAGGTGAGAGGGTCGCTACTGGGGGTGAGAGTGGCGCCACTAGGGTGAGAGGGGCGCTGCGAGGCGTGAGAGGGGCGCTACAGAGGTGAGAGGGCGCTGCGAGGCGTGAGAGGGGCGCTACAGAGGTGAGAGGGCGCTGTGAGGCGTGAGAGGGGCGCTGCGATGGATGCGCTACGGAGGTGAGAGGGGCGCTGCGAGAGGTGAGGGTGGCGCTACGAGGGTGAGAGGGGCGCTGCTGGGGTGAGAGGGGCGCTGCTGGGGTGAGAGGGCGCTGCGAGGGATGAGAGGGCGCTGCGAGGGATGAGAGTGGCGCTACGGACTTGAGAGGAGCGCTCCTGGCGTGAAAGGTGCGCTTCTAGAGGTGAGAGGGTCGCTACTGGGGGTGAGAGTGGCGCCACTAGGGTGAGAGGGGCGCTGCGAGGCGTGAGAGGGGCGCTACAGAGGTGAGAGGGCGCTGCGAGGCGTGAGAGGGGCGCTGCGATGGATGCGCTACGGAGGTGAGAGGGGCGCTGCGAGAGGTGAGGGTGGCGCTACGAGGGTGAGAGGGGCGCTCCTGGGGTGAGAGGGCGCTGAAGTGACAGTGGCGCTACAGACTTGAGATTGGCGCTGCTGGAGTGAAAGGGGCGCTTCTGGGGGTGAGGGGGCGCTACTGGGGGTGAGAGTGGCGCTGCGAGGGTGAGAGGGCGCTGCGAGGCGTGAGAGGGCGCTGCGAGGGTGAGAGGGCGCTGCGAGGCGTGAGAGGGCGCTGCGAGGGTGAGAGGGGCGCTGCGAGGCGTGAGAGGGGCGCTGCGAGGCGTGAGGGGGGCGCTGCGAGGCGTGAGAGGGGCGCTGCGAGGGTTGAGAGGGGCGCTGCGAGGGTGAGAGGGCGCTGCGAGGCGTGAGAGGGGCGCTGCGAGGCGTGAGGGGGGCGCTGCGAGGGTGAGAGGGCGCTGCGAGGGTGAGAGGGCGCTGCGAGGCGTGAGAGGGGCGCTGCGAGGCGTGAGAGGGGCGCTGCGAGGGTGAGAGGGGCGCTCCTGGGGTGAGAGGGCGCTGAAGTGACAGTGGCGCTACAGACTTGAGATTGGCGCTGCTGGAGTGAAAGGGGCGCTACTGGGGGTGAGAGTGGCGCTGCGAGGGTGAGAGGGCGCTGCGAGGCGTGAGAGGGCGCTGCGAGGGTGAGAGGGCGCTGCGAGGGTGAGAGGGGCGCTGCGAGGGTGAGAGGGCGCTGCGAGGCGTGAGGGGGGCGCTGCGAGGGTGAGAGGGCGCTGCGAGGCGTGAGAGGGGCGCTGTGAGGGTTGAGAGTGGCGGTACAGACTTGAGAGGAGCTCTGCTGGGATGAGAGTGGCGCTTCTGAGGGTGAAAGGGGCGCTGATGGGGGGAAGAGGGACTCTGCGAGAGAGGGGTTTTGCTAGGGATGAGACGGGGACTCTTAGGGGTGGCAGGGCGCTGAGAGGGATGAGAGAGCGCTGCGAGGGGTGAGGGAGGAGCTGCTCTCGGTGAGTGGGACTCACTCCCCAGCAGCGCCCACTCACCTCCAGCAGCGTCCCATTGCTGGGGGTGAGTGGGCGCTGCTGGGGGTGAGTGGGCCGCTGCTGGAGGTGAGAAAAGAGCTGTAGATGGTTTGAAAAGTGCACTACTCGAGCGAGAGGGGGTCTGACAGGAAGACCGGATGCGCTGCAGAAGGAGTAGGGTGCACTGAGGGATTACTTCGGGGGTGAGAAGGGTGCTAGATGGTTCAGATGGGCTCTGCAGGGGGCGAAAGGATGCCCTCCAAGGGGCGAGAGGGGACCTTGCTGGTGTGAGAAGTGCACTGAGGGGGTGCCCGGTACCGTGCATGAGAGGGGGGTCTCTGCATGGGTCATATGGGGCATTGCATCGGGTGACAATGGGGGGGTTCTCATCTTAAGGGGTGCCATGCAGCTGCTGACAACAGAAGGATGGAGATATTATTGTGACACGGGTGAATGGAGAGTGTGTGAATGGGGCGCGCGGCGCAGGAAGTCACTGCGGGGAGTGTGGGGGTGTGCACGCCTGGCAGTGTATGGTACCACCATGTGAAAGTTGCATCCAAGGAGAGGAGAACCGACTGGGTGTAATTACTGTCTGCTGGCAGCGTGTGTGCAACGATGGGGAGGGGGTGGGGTGAAGGTGTGTGCGGTGTGATTGTGATGGGAGAGTGTGTGCAGGTACTGTCTGAAAATCGCTGCCTGCAGGGAGTGCGTGATGAGGTCACCGTGCACGGGAAACTAACCCACTGGCGAGACACGGCGCTGTAGACCCCTCATGGAAAGTGTGTGCAGGGCGCGGGGAGTCAGTTTGCACACGTGTCTCTGTGCACAGACAGGCTTGTTGCAGAAAGTCGCTGCGACAAAGTGTGTGCGGGGCAGCGCGTGCATGGGGGGGGTCACCGGCTAGGAAGTCACTGCAAGGAATATGTGTGCAGGGTGAGTGCGTGCACGGGGACACCTGCAAGGATGTCACTGAAGGGAGAGAGTGTATGCAGGGTGAGTGCGTGCATGATAGGTCACAGGCTAGGAAGTCACAGCAAGGAATGCGTGTGCAGTGTGAGTGCGTGCATTGGTGTCAATGGCTAGGAAGTCACTGCAGAGAGAGTGTGTGCAGGGTGAGTGCGTATATTGGGGTCACTGGCTAGGAAGTCACTGCAGGGAGAGTGTGTGCAGGTTCAGTGCGTGCATGGGGGTCGCTGGGTAGGAAGTCACTGCAGGGAGAGTGTGTGCAGGGTCAGTGCGTGCATGGGGGTCACTGGCTAGGAAGTCACTGCAGGGAGAGTGTGTGCAGGTTCAGTGCGTGCATGGGGGTCGCTGGGTAGGAAGTCACTGCAGGGAGAGTGTGTGCAGGGTCAGTGCGTGCATGGGGGTCACTGGCTAGGAAGTCACTGCAGAAAGAGTGTGTGCAGGGTCAGTGCGTGCATTGGTGTCACTGGCTAGGAAGTCGTTGCAGGGAGAGTGTGCAGGGTGAGTGCGTGCATGGGTGTCACTGGCAAGGAAGTCACTGCAGGGAGAGTGTGTGCAGGGAGAGTGTGTGCAGGGTCAGTGCGTGCATGGGAGTCACCGACTAGGAAGTCACCGCAGGGAGAGTGTGTGCAGGGTCAGTGCGTGCATTGGGGGTCACCAGCTAAGAAGTCACCGCAGAGAGCGTGGCAGTGTGAGTGCATGGGTGGTCACTGGCTAGGAAGTCACTGCGGAGAGTGTGTGCAGAGCGAGTGCGTTCACGGAAGGTCACTGGCTAGGAAGTCGAGTGTGTGCATGGGGGTCACAGGCTCGGAAGTCACTGCAGTGGGTGTGTGCAGGGTCAGTGCGTGCATGGGGGCCACAGGCTCGGAAGTCACTGCAGTGGGTGTGTGCAGGGTCAGTGCGTGCATGGGGGTCACAGGCTCGGAAGTCACTGCAGTGGGTGTGTGCAGGGTCAGTGCGTGCATGGGGGTCACAGGCTCGGAAGTCACTGCAGTGGGTGTGTGCAGGGTCAGTGCGTGCATGGGGGTCACAGGCTCGGAAGCAGTGGGTGTGTGCAGGGTCAGTGCGTGCATGGGGGGTCACAGGCTCGGAAGTCACTGCAGTGGGTGTGTTCAGGGTCAGTGTGTGCATGGGGGTCGCAGGCTCGGAAGTCACTGCAGTGGGTGTGTGCAGGGTCAGTGCGTGGGTGTGTGCAGGGTCAGTGCGTGCATGGGGGGTCACAGGCTCGGAAGTCACTGCAGTGGGTGTGTGCAGGGTCAGTGCGTGCATGGGGGCCACAGGCACTGCACGGGGGCCACGGGGGTCACAGGCTCGGAAGTCACTGCAGTGGGTGTGTGCAGGGTCAGTGCGTGCATGGGGGTCACAGGCTCGGAAGTCACTGCAGTGGGTGTGTGCAGGGTCAGTGCGTGCATGGGGGCCACAGGCTCGGAAGTCACTGCAGTGGGTGTGTGCAGGGTCAGTGCGTGCATGGGGGTCACAGGCTCGGAAGTCACTGCAGTGGGTGTGTGCAGGGTCAGTGCGTGCATGGGGGTCACAGGCTCGGAAGCAGTGGGTGTGTGCAGGGTCAGTGCGTGCATGGGGGGTCACAAGCTCGGAAGTCACTGCAGTGGGTGTGTTCAGGGTCAGTGTGTGCATGGGGGTCGCAGGCTCGGAAGTCACTGCAGTGGGTGTGTGCAGGGTCAGTGCGTGGGTGTGTGCAGGGTCAGTGCGTGCATGGGGGGTCACAGGCTCGGAAGTCACTGCAGTGGGTGTGTGCAGGGTCAGTGCGTGCATGGGGGCCACGGGGGTCACAGGCTCGGAAGTCACTGCAGTGGGTGTGTGCAGGGTCAGTGCGTGCATGGGGGTCACAGGCTCGGAAGTCACTGCAGTGGGTGTGTGCAGGGTCAGTGCGTGCATGGGGGCCACAGGCTCGGAAGTCACTGCAGTGGGTGTGTGCAGGGTCAGTGCGTGCATGGGGGTCACAGGCTCGGAAGTCACTGCAGTGGGTGTGTGCAGGGTCAGTGCGTGCATGGGGGTCACAGGCTCGGAAGTCACTGCAGTGGGTATGTGCAGGGTCAGTGCGTGCATGGGGGCCACAGGCTCGGAAGTCACTGCAGTGGGTGTGTGCAGGGTCAGTGCGTGCATGGGGGCCACAGGCTCGGAAGTCACTGCAGTGGGTGTGTGCAGGGTCAGTGCGTGCATGGGGGCCACAGGCTCGGAAGTCACTGCAGTGGGTGTGTGCAGGGTCAGTGCGTGCATGGGGGTCACAGGCTCGGAAGTCACTGCAGTGGGTGTGTGCGTGGGAAGGCACGGCGCAAAGAGCCACTGCAGTGGTGTGCAGTGGGCTGACTGGAAGAACACTGCATGCATCGAGAGAGTGCAGTGAGCTTACAGAGTTTAGGTGCGTGTGGAGAGTGCGTGAAGAGGGCGGTGGGCCCCCGTGTGAACACCGCAAACCTACCCTAAGTAGATGCAACAGAGACGGGGTCTGGGGAAGACATGTTGGGCGGTGTGGGGTTTTAGTAGGGGAAATACAGGGAAGCCAGATGACGGGTGCAGGGTGCTAACAAGAGGTGCTGGTGTACCAGCTGGGAGAAGGTTGTGTGAGGGGTCTGAGGGGTGACATCCTGGTGACACAGTGCAGTGACAGACGTGGGGGGCGATGTGACCTGTGAAACTCCAGTAACACAATAGATGCGTAGTGTTGGCAGAGTCCTATAACTCATAGGATTCAAGTGAGGTGTGCCCCGGGGTGCTAAACCGCGCTTTAACTTCACGATAACATCATAGGTGTTTTAAAAGTATGTTTTTTTTTAGCTTGTGGCCTACATTGTAATTCACCCGATATGACGTGGTTGCTGCTGTCCGCATTGTGCTCTCACAGGCGCTCAGCAGAAGTTTAGCTGCGCAGGTGGTAGGGGGGTCTGCAGGGTCTCGCAGCCTTCTGCGCTACGTCGACGTAAACCCGTGTATTTCCACCTACGAGGTGTACTGGGTCCTGAGTAGGATTACATGCAGCGCGAGTAAGCAGGGGCCAGAGACTTCCGCAGCTGTTTACTCCCGCAGCTCGCGAGCATTTTAACGAGGGAGTAATGCACACGACGGGGGTGTAATCTCTCTTAAACTCACAGCAGGCGGCACCTTAATTTGACAAGTTCCAAAGACTGCTCCGCGAACCACAGCAGAGAATCGTGTGCGCGCGCGTGCGTGCCCGCGCGGGACTTATTCTACACCAGCGCATCAGTTTGGGAGGGAAAAAACCTGCTTCTCGCAGATTTCCTGCAATTTTCGCGAATGCTACGATAAAATACCACAATGTGCCAAGATCTCTGCTTGTGGGATTTTATGTTAAAACGTCAATGTTTCTGCATCTTTTAATTTGTGTCGGTATGAAAAGATCTTTAACATACACCAGCTTTGATAAAGGGAAGGAAGGCAATTTTAAAGAGAAGTTTGCACAACAAACTTCAGCGCCGGTTGTTATTTGCGAATAAATATGTCTTGTTTGTGGCTGAAAACCGCTCCAATGCGTAACTGTAGGGAAAGCGAAAAACGCCTGATATACGGAAAGGCCAATATTCGTGTTGTTCACAAAACTTAAATGTGTAAAAAAACACCTTGCACAGTCCTAGACAGAAGTAACGCTGAACGGTCTGCCCCACGATAAATGCTGTCTGCGCCTGGTGTCTGAACTGGGTGGGACGGGCTCGTAAAATCTAGATAAGGCAATGATTTTGGTTTCAGCATGTAATTATAGCTCCTAGATATTCTCTGCTACATGTACATGCATGCAGTAGGTGGTGGCGGGGCTTGTGAAACGGTATTGCATTCTTGCAGCATGGCAGGGGTGTGTCCTTTATGGCTGCACGAGATGTGTACATTCCAGGGGATGCCGGGCCCCCTCTGGCATGTACACATCATATGCACTCCTGGGCATGGAGGCACTGTCAGGTGATGCATACCATGATGGCATGATTTTAAAGATCACTTTATTACATCTAAAGGTGTCTTGACATTAAAAGAGAAAAAAAATGTCTGACAATGAAAGGCAGTGGAGGCCAGATTTACTAAGGACTTGCTTGGCCCTTGTGTCAGTCACACAAGGAAATACAAGTCCTTAACTGGGATAAACTAAGTCATGCAAATCCACCTTGTGTGCAAGGGTGTCTGTGTTGGTGCTAGGCAGCACACAGTGCGTCAGCGCAAAGAGGGAGCAAAAATGCACCACATCTTTGTAAATATAGAGGCTTTCTGATGGCTCCCTTTCACGCAATGTATTGCCTTCCCGGCGCTATATGAAATGTTAAAAATTCTGTTCCCTAGATGGCTCAAGAAGGAAATGCACAAAACGCAAATGCGGGCCTTACTGTTTGACCCCAGGGTCACAGGTTTGACTCCCAGCCTTTCTTCTCAGCCTGCATGCCCCCAGGTTGATGAGTAGCAGCCTTGGCTATCAATGAACATTCTTAGCAGTCTTTAGGTGAATGTGTGTTCTGCAAATACTTGCCACATTTTTTTAGGCTGCATTAGATGTTGGTGCCAGAGTAGTATTGGATTTCACAAGACTATGTGTGATTTGTTTTTGCACCTAGGTATGTATGTCTTTCCTGAAACTAGTAATAGATTTTAGCATTTTTACAGTTTTGTGAATTTCAGCTTCACATTGGTGCAGTAATGTTAATTGATCATTTTGACAAGTGTGTGAGAGTGAACATTTTTTAGCACAAGTACAATCTCCCTGGGTTATAATTTCATCGCCTCTCAAATACTGTATGACTGGATGTAGTGTTGTAAATAATGTATGCATTCCCAGGTTTTTAGTGGTGGATGCAGAAGATTTTTAAATAAATCTAGTTTAATTAATTTAACAGTGTTTGTCCAAAGTATTCAGTCAAAATTGGCATGTTCATACAGTTCTTTTGGATCAATGTTGTCACACAGGAGCCACTCAGTACCTATAGATGTCACAGCGATAGTATGTCTGCACTGGAATTTGTGACTTAAAACACTAGCAGTAAAACAATAAATAAAGTGGCTCCCACAATAGCACTTTCCAGCAGTTGTATGTAAAATGAATGGGGGTTGTAATTTGCTTTTATAGAAGTAGTAGCATGGTCTTGCTTATGGAAACAGTATGAAATAATTTAATGCGGTGTGCGATGTTGTGTTGTGTTTTGCCATTTTGTGGCATGTTATCAGCTATTGTACAGTGCAATGTGTAGGGATGCACCACATATTGTGTGCACTTGTGAATGTGGTGGTGGTCACCATTCATTATAAATAGCTAGTGTCTCCAGCCAGGATACACCTGGGCAGCAAATTCCAGACCCATCAATCTCAGGTACAGGAGACACCAAACTTGGTTTTACTAGATGCAGACGCAAACCCAGGTGAAACCACTGAGGGCAGCGACAAAGCCTAAACCCCTTCCAAGGTCTCTAGAACCCAGGCCTTGCCACCTTCATTCCTCTACCCAGAGTACAAAATGGAGATAGCTGACAGCTCTCCAGCCAGCCCGCCCTGACATTACCTGAACCCCTGACATCAATCCCCACCAGCCCTTCTGCTGACATCTCCTATCTGCCATCTGTCCTGAGCGAGTGAAAAAAGATTAGATGTGTCTTCATGATCTGGGAAAACCATACATAAAAGGATCTGGGAATCCATGTGGTTATTCGTCATTCAGAGGACAAAACTTGGATTAACCAGAATTTGGCGAGGGGATACCAGCTGGAATGGACATTCTGCCCCCTGTACACATGCACAAATGTGGCAAACATAATGAGTGCCTTAATGGTTAGAGTAGGATTCTTTCTATCTGAAGCTAGGTCAGCTACCTTTCAGGATGGTCCATACTTTCCCCTTTGAGTATGCAACAAAATGACACATGAAACTGTTATTCACTTTTTTAATTCTGCCTCCCTTATGATGAGTTATAGAAAACATGTGCAGTGCCTGTTTTGTAGACTTTTAGATTGAATGCACACACCTTGTAAAGGAGGCCTTCATCACTAGATACACATACTAATTAAAGCCAACGAGTAAGCTATTATGCAGAATTTATGGAGTGCATGAAAGGGTAGGGACCAATTATCCCCAAAAGAATAAATATTAATTATCCTTTCATGTTTCATTGATGACATTATCTTCTGATTCTTTGATAAATTTAAAAAGCTGTTTTACTGAGCTCCAAGTATACTGGACCTTGACTCTTAAATCCTCCTTTGACATTGTAATGACCCCCCAAGACAGTCTTTAAATATGACTGTGTACCTTTCTCCTTTTTGTTATTTGAGAACACATAAGGGATGACTTTGAGCATTAAAGGGGAAGCGAGATCTAGAATTATGATATATGCATACAAAATGGGCTAACATTAATCTGGGAGTATACAGTATGCCTTGTCCTTTATCTTAATGTCTTTTCACGTTGCTCTTTTTAACTAATCTTAAGATCTAGTACTGAACTCAAGCTTTCCTGTCTTGTTTTTAGGTCGAGCGCACAAGCGCTTTGACCTGTTGTAAAAATCATGGTCTTTTAACCACGCCCACGTCACACCCATCACTTTCACTCGTTTGTGGGCTTTCCTTTAAAAAATCCTTTGTTATCATTGGTAAATGCTTTACGTTTGCCCCTCATTGGAGTGGCTTTGTTATTGCCTTGCAGACTGCCCCTGTTACATGAATAATTGCATGATTGCCGATAGGTCTTACTGCGAGCGAACTTCTTTTTCTTTTTGTGTCTCTCTTTCACGCTCATGCTAATGCGGCCGTGGAGGTTTGAATTGCTCACTCATGTCAACTGTTCTACTTTTCATTTTCAATTTAAGTGGCAAAAAAAGTCCAGTTAGGAATTTACAATGCTAATAGCTCTAACTTGAGCAAACGCAAGACCCAATGCATTGCAAATGCCTGTTTCTTCCTGCTTTCCTTGAAAATTTTATATAGTGATATTCAGTTTGTAATCCTGAAAGGCTCATCAATAAAGACTGAATTATTGCCTGCATACATAATATATATTTTTAGGAACTTTGCAACTCAGCTTTGATGGCAAAATCGTCCTATTCCCATTCAGTGATGAAAAGGCGCTTCTGAGTTAATGCAAAGAACCGCACCTAGGCATAGACATCTATCATTATCTTATTAGACTCCTATGCCACCATCATCATCATCAGCCTCAGCATGTTCCTCGTCCACCTATCCAATCCTGCCAACATCATAAGTACATCATAGGTACAGGGCAGCAGAGGTCCTGTTATCTCTATAGAACAAAATCCCCAGAGGAACCTTGATTTCTACCTCTTCAGAACATTCCCCACCACCCGTGGAAGAACACAGAATCCAAATTGTGCCTGTGTTCACTGAGCAACTATACACAACCACCATGCTTCTATCACTGAGTCCCACTACAACATGTGTGCTGATGATGCTCAGCCCCTTGTAAAACTACACAGAGGCTGACGCAACACACACAACATGACATACCATAACTGATCCTCCTCACCAAGGTCACCCACCACTTTATGTGGACAAGAAGCCTGGGACTAGCTTAGCAGAACACGCTAGCTCTCCAGTCATCTAGATGTCTGTCGCCACAAGGCCCTAGACTGGCTCACCTCCTTCCTCTCTGAAAGAACCCAAAGAATTTGCCTCCCTCCTTTCCGGTCTACAGTCAACAAGATCACCTGTGGGGTCCCCGAAGGATCTTCCCTCAGCCCCACCCTCGTCAACATCTGCATGGCTCCTCTCGACAACATCTTCCGCCCCCAGGGCATCACCATCATCTCATACGCTGACGACACCCAGCTCATCATCTCCCTCACTAGGAACCCAGCCACTGCCAAGAAGAACCTGCACGCCGGACTCCTTGACATCGGCAAATGGATGACAGCAAGCCACCTCAAATTGAACTCAGACAAAACAGAGATCATCATCTTCGGCCCCAACAAGACAGCATGGAACGACTCCTGGTGGCCCACCACCCTCCGACCATCCCCAGCACTCACCACGCACGCGCGCAACCTTGGCATCATACTGGACTCGTCTCTCTCCATGACCCAGCAAATCAACGTCATATCATCCTCCTGCTTCAACACCCTTTGCATGCTACGCAAGACTTTCAAATGGATCCCTTTGGAAACAAGAAAAACAGTCACCCACGCCCTCATACACAGCAGACTGGACTATGGCAACGCCCTCTATGCAGGGACCACAGCCAAGCTTTAAAGAAAACTCCAGCGAATCCAGATCGCAGCCGCACGTCTCATCCTCAACCTCCCTCGCCACGAACACATATCCCTACACTGGCTGCCCATCAACAAAAGGATAATTTTCAAAATCCTTGTCCACGCTCACAAAGCCCTACACGACACTGGACCGGCCTACCTCAACTTCCACATACCAACTCAGCAGCTTCGCTCCACCGGCCTCGCTTTCGCTACAGTCCCCCCCATCCAACGCACCACGTCCGGTGTCAGATCCTTCTCCCACCTCGCCGCCAAGACCTGGAAGTCCCTCCCCACCAACCTACGCAAAACCCAGGACCTCCTAACCTTCAGAAAGCATCTAAAAACAGGGCTTTTCAAGCAGTAACCGCCCCGCCTCCCCAGCGCCATGAGACCCTGGCAGGTGAGTAGTGCACTTAAGAAATTATTTGATTGATTGATTGATTGATTGATGTAAGTGACTTAGCATCAGAACAAGCCAGCCACTTCCACTAGTGCATACTCATAGAAGACTTCCTGTATTTCCAATGGGAGCTAATTTACATGTTTACTGCTGCCATGACCTCTGGACTTATTCACCAAAGATATGGCACTCCTGAATGGAGAATGTCTATTACCCAACCCTTTCAAGGATATCATTTAAAGTTACTACGAAGTGCATGCGCAAATAGAGAAATACCCAAACATTGTTATAAATGTAAATTTAGGGCCTAATTTGGAGTTTGGTACACAGGTACTCCCTCACAAATGAGAAAGATATCAAGTCCACTTTATTCCTGTGCATTATATCAGAATGCAGTTCTTTTAAGGCGGACGGGCTACCCGTCTCATGTGAGACAGAGCACCCGTCTGCCAGACTCTATACCAGCCCCTTCTTGTCTGTTCGTGAGCTCCTGAGATGCTGCCTTCTCAAAGTATATCCGATGGTGGTAGTGTGTCCTGTTAAAGGGTATCGTTATATTGGCACCAGAAAAGTATTGTAATCCCCATGGTAGTATGTGGAGGCGGAGAGATAGAGAATATGTCTGTGTGTGAGGTGTGCATCTGTGTGTGCCCTGTTCATGCACATGAGGGACCATTCCTTTAAGAGGCAAATCATGCAATATACCTTAGTACCTGTATGTTATCATGTCTTCTTGAGATATGCATGTACATTTGTAGGGGTGGTATGCAGAGCAATCAAAAACTGGTCATTCTACATTATGACTGGACGATCCCTTAAAAAGACCTTCTTAACGCTTGGGGTGTCCAAATATTTAATTACGAGACTGAAATCCCGCATAGCTCTCGGTTAGTAGACACCCATATTGCACCGAGATTTCTGCTTTTCCTAAAGGTATGCGTTTGCGAATTGTTTATTCACGGACAGGCACTATTCTCAAACCAATATTATTACCTGGAGCTGAAAATGGGTGTTCATTTTTGTGAATAACCGTGAAAAAAAATTCTGTGCAACATTGAAACGAAATAGATAGTGGCAATCTTATTTTCTCGAAACATCAAAAATAGTCATCCAAGACTTTATTCTCATGTCAAAACCCATTCCATGAAACTTCAAGAACTGCAGACAGTAGGAGTAGTTATGAAAAGTTTTTGCCAGTTTACGAAAGAAACCCTTTGCCCACCCCTATGTAGTGCACCACATGCAGGCCAATACCTCTCCATAATAAAAATGGTACTATCTATTAAGACTGCAACAGAGCAGGCTAGAGACTTCTAAAATATATAAACATATAAATTAATTTTTAAAAATGTGTATTTCAAATTGTGTTTGACACAAAGTCATGATGTTGAAATGAGTGATTTCATAAAGGCCCTGTAGACCATTGGTGTCCATCAGTCCTTCTGTGTCTCAAAAAAAAAAAACTGAGATGCTCCCTTGATCTTTACATAGGCGCACAGGGACACCGATGAATATAAGAGTAAAATGTTTATTAAAATTCCTAAATATTCACATTTAAAAAATACTTCTATGAGGATGAATCCCCCCTCACATGAGAACCGTAGGCATTTTTAGAAACAAACATGTCCAAGGAGCTCAGCAAATCACAATGCCCCCGCAGCCATGACAATGAAAGGCTTGATACGCAGAACTGTAAGAAAGAAAAACAAGCATTTGCAATGCAACGGGTCTCGCGTTTGCTTGAGCTAGAGCAATTAGAATTGTAAACTCCTAACCAGGCTTTTCTTGCCACATAAATTGAAAATGAAATAAAACAGTTTCACATAACCAACTGCACTTTTCTTGGAATATAAACTGAAAAGTAAAAGTAAGTTTCACATAAGCGAGCTGACGGCCGCCATCAGCGCAGAGCAAACACACAAAGGGAAATAAAAATTCACTCGTACAGAAACTTATCAACAAAAGTGCAATTATACATGAAACTGGCAAAAGTGCAATTATCTAGGTAACCGGCAAAAGTGCAATTAACTATGTAACAGGGTCGATGTCCTGCAAATCACTCGACTTCTGCCCAGCAAGATCGCGCTGCGAAAAAAGAGAAAAAGTAGTCCAGAAACCAGATGGAAAACGTGGAGCCTCGTATGTTTTCAGTACTTGGTCGCTGCGCTCGAGGAGGGCTAAACACGCGAAAAGGCATGACTTCTGCCTGCCTTTCACTAATGAAAGCAAGCAGATTTTAAAAGGCAAGCGCACAAACCTATGAAAGAAACTGACGTGACATGGGCGTGGTTTGAAGCCCAAAGAGAGATTACAACACGGGACGGAGTGCTTTGTGCTCGCCCCTAACAAGATGGAATAGGCCTTTTCCATCAATGCATTCAGAATCTGGAACAAAATCACCTATCCGTCAGAACTGCACAAACCCTCTTCCAGTAGAAAAAAACCTGGTGGTTCACCTTTTCAAAGCACATGACAACTCATGCAACAGAAAGCTTCTTAAACTTTACTGACTACAGGAGTTCTCACTTCCCAGGCTTATGAATTGTACAACAGCACACTCCTGCTTGGTGTCAGGTTCATGCTCCACAAATACCCACATACATATATACATACACACACTTACCTCACCATTTGTTACCACAGCAAACCATAGGAAAGTACTCCCACCAGACAAACCAAACAAGTGCAGTTTCCCAAAAACACAGCTGGTCCAGGTGACCCTCTGTAGAAATTAGCATCAAAACACTAGCAGTCAAAAAAGAGGTAACCATCAACATTAGGCATTAGCACACTGCAGTCACCTACAGCTATTGAAACATAGGGCCTGATTATGACCCATAGGATATAATGGAACTTGCAATACGGCGGGCGGGATATCGGTCACTTTTGGGATGGAGTAATCCCCTCCGCCAAGGTTGTAATCAGGCCCTTGGTGTTCATAGTAGAAAAGATGATGTGCACTCCAGTCAGTTACAGATCTTTCTAAAATGACTAGAAGAGGCCACAGGCATCCCACGAAAAGGATAAGTGTATGACACCCCCTACTCCCACCCTAGATCGTAAACTGAAATGTTCAATACTAACCTGATTTGTGCCATGGTGCTTCATATTTAAGAAGGGTTTGCACTTGCCACAAATCCCAAACTACAATGCAATCAATGAAACATAATATGTCAAGGAAAATGCTTCTACGGGCGCTGTGCAGCTGAGGACTAGCCGTGTAATGTAAATCTAATATTATCTGTTTGCTGCTGTCTCCACTCTACCTTTCTGTGCTATGGCAGCTTGGACAGTCTACGATGGCCAGCACCCCACAAATCCCATCCGGAAAAAGACCTAGACTAGTATAATATCAACTAGTATAGTGTAAATTTGTGTAAAGAGGAGGTTGCTTTAGTGGTTGGTGAAGAATCTTAATCCAGTCCCCCAAATGTCAAAGTCACCAAAGATTTCTAAAGCTCAAATATACCTCACATTACATGACATAGGAAACGACACCAGTTTGTTCATATATGTCACATCAATGACCATGGCCTCCATGAATGTAGATTAAATACTTTGGAGAAGAGCCAAACGCTGTTGTGGGCGCTGGTAGACACCACTGTGGGATATTCCATAAATGTGGTTCTCCTAGAGTCACAATTTGGAGAAAGGAATGATGGGGGAAATGTAGCAACAGATACCCAAGTTCAATGTGTGGCTGTATTGTGTGTGCTTCAGGACATAAGACTAAATCCATCGTCCACTGTATGATCTGCTGGTATCAGCATGAAGAAATCCCACCTCAAAATCTGCCTGTGAGATGGTGGGCCATTGCTAGACACACAGAAGCAACCAGGCCCTCACCCACAGTAAATTACTACCTCCAGACCCATATGGGCAGACCTCTTCCGGAGATGTCCAAGTGGAAGATATATGGAAAGCTCCTGATAACAGAGCGTGGTGTTCTGATCCATACATTGATGGGAAGAGAGAAGCGTTTTGTGCTTTGAATAAACTAAACCCCTGATATGAATAAAAAAAAACAAATACATTTACAGCGGGGTGAAAGAATGACTCTTTCTCAGTGTTAAGCTCTAATAAATACAAAACACAAAGAAAAACAAAATATATGGACATCCGTGCTTATGGCAAGTTGGATGCACAAAATATGACATGCTAATTCTTTAACATTAAACGGTGCGCTTCTTGTTTTATTTCACTGTTAAATCCAATTATTTCATTCTGAAAGAATTGCACTTGTTCGCAGTGCACTCAGGATTCTGATATTTCACATCTGTGTTTTTAAAGGGTTGATTTCTCAATTAATGATGAACTGTAAATTACCTTCTCTTAAGACATTAGTGTAATAATTATTTAATTGACTCAACTGCCGAAGGGGATCTTGTAAGTCATGAACCCAGAAAGTGTCAGGAACACAAAAACACTAGCAGTGAGCTTTGATTGCAACGGGTGTGCACATTTAGACTGCATTTCTGGTAATTGCACCACTGTGCATGTTTAACACAAACTAATTTACCCAAAGAGGCAGCAAGTTTTTGCCAAGAACAGTTTAAAAAAAATGTGTTCTTGCAATTCATTTCTGAAAAGAAAAATGTTGTTACTTAATCACATTTTGTATGGAATCCGATGGGTGTGTATTGTTTTCTTTATTAAATTATATAGTTCTGTTTCATAGTACATTGAACTTTTGTAGCAATATATAAGGTTGTAAAACTGATATAATATAGAATACATAAAAATATTGCCGAACGTGCTGCAAGCATTATCTTTATGTACAGGGGGCATATTTACAAGGGGCTTGTGCCGCAGGTGCATCACTTTTTTTGACGCACAGGCGGCGCAGGCTGCAAGGCCACGCACAGCCACTTTGTGTGGCTTTTGATGGCCTTGTAGATATGGAGTAAGGTAACACAGCGCAAGTTGCTGGTTGCCTTACTCTGCGTCAAAGAGGCATCCAGTGGGGGCTGCAGTGGGTTTTTCCATGCAACACTCATGAATATTGATGAATTCCCAGATTTTCAAGGATTTGTAAACCTGGGAATGCGTCAAAAGCCTACGCCTCCACAGGGGACGCGTAACGAGAAGAAATAACTTTATTTCTCCTCGTTTTTTACCTCTTTCTATGTGTGCTGCATCCTGCAGCACGCATAGAAGGAGGAAAATGCCTCCATTGATTGTTTTTGTGCAGAAAGGTGAGCCTTTCTGCACAAAAACAATCATTCCTGCAATGCAGACACCCTTGCACCTTGGCTGGTTGGCGCATGGCAGCCAATTGTGCACCAGCACAGTGGAAGAGGACATGAATGTGCCATATCTCATAGATACAGCGTTTACCTGCCCTTTTCTTTTGACGCAGGGCAGTGCAGCAAGAAGCCTTGCGGTGCTGTGCTGTGACAAAACATGTTAAATGAGCATCTCACTATTCAGTATACGTTCTGTTGAACATGCTGCACAACCTAGCCATCTCTTCCTCATGAACTTCTCTTGCTTTGTTGGATATCTCCAGTGCACTTTAGAGTTGTGCCAAATTGTTTTAGTGAATATTTCTAGTACTTCAGTGTTAAATGATTTTCAGGGGTGTAGGCTTAACAAGGTGTCCGGGGTGTGACACCCCCCACATAAATGCATTCTTGGCTTGGCATTTGCAGTTGGGGGTTCTAAGTGGGGTCTGCGATGTCTTTGTTGCTTTTTCTTGTTGTTCTGATTTCAGTTAGATGTTTTACCTTATTAATGTTTGGGATCAAGAACTTATATTTATGTAATGATCGGTTTATCAAAAAAGTTGCAACTCTGGACAAGTAGAAGTACTGTTTGAATACATGCAAACTTACTACTTTTTAGAATTCACAGACATTGACAGTAGTACTCCCGAAAAGCTGTGCCACTCTCAGGTTTCCAGATATACAATAGGCAATGAAAGGCGCAAAAAGGTGAAGGAACAAATGCGTGCAAGTAGAGCCAATCCCTCAGGGTAGCATTCCAAACCATCATTTTTGCCCACTGTGCCACTCTAGATGGAGGCACTGATTTGGGGGAGGTAGGCAGACAAGGAGGCAGAGAACTTTACTTTCTCCATCCTGTCTTTACTCAGCCCATCAAATTTAGAGATGACTGTTGGCTCCACAGACATCTCTATAAATTGGCATAAACTACCACCATGGTGGTTCCTGTCAATGGAGGAAAGGTTTGACGAGTGACTCCGTAAAATATGATGGCTGGCCGTCACACTTTTGCAAAGTTTTCATTTTGGAAAAACAAATTCTCAAAGCGGAAGTTTGTTTCTGAAAAATAAAAAAAAATAGTGACCCTTAAATTACGGGAGATTTCTTCCATGATGTGAGGGTCTTTTTTCACCTACTCCATTGGAGGAAGGTTTACACCAACGGAGTAAATTTTACTCTGCTTAAAACTTGAGGTCTGTCTAACTCAAAATCAGTCAGGCAGACCTTGAGTTAGATGGACAGGGTGCTCCATCGCGGTTGCAATAGAGTTCCTGTCTGCCAAACTCTAAATCAGTCCCAGATGTCTACCTACTACAAACCAATATTGACTTTTTCCCATGCAAACAGTCCATCCCAAATCTTGTTCATCTCACCCATTCACCCTGCGACCCACTGCAGTTGTAGTTGGGAAATTTGGGATTCACAGACTACCTACACCCCAGCTGATTGTATTTTCTAATCGGAAAAAAAGCAATTTTATGCGGTTTGTGCATTACAAGTCCATCTGAAGCTCTACTGATTTAAAATGGTACCTGAAGTTATGCCTGGGTCTAGAGGCCACATCTTTGATGCAGTAAAGGCATTAAAGGGATAAAGCGAATCTGCAGGATTGTGCTAATGGGATGGAAACAATTACATTTGGATAGTTTATGGGAAAGGAGAGTGAAGACAGTGCATGTAGTTTGGACAAATAAGTACTTCCAGGATCCAAAGGCATAAGAGGCATTTACCATATTATTTTTGGTGTATTGCTCTGGAACAAGGGTTGGTGAAAACAACTTTTGGGGGGTTTAGCAGTTATATATGGAAATTCTTCCTACAGAGGGGGGCACATTCTTGGAACAGTCTTATAAAATGGTGGTTGCTCCAAATGATCATAAAATTAAACAAGCATTGGCAAAGTCGATTTGTCAGGTGCTGACTGCCAGCCTCTTTTGTTTTATATTTTTCGGAAAAAGAAACGTAATTGCCAATAGAGAATAAAAAGCATTGGCTAAAGAAAAAAATATTTTTGGTCTCAAAAAGCTCACACACAATGAAAGGTACCACTTTGTGTACGGATGTGCTCTTGTGAAAGAGTAGACTGCTGTCACAGTGAAGTCAGCCAATGGCTAAACTGGGCTGACCTATTGCCCTGTGCTGCATGCTGTACTAGGTGGAAGAAAAAAGTGAATGGCATACCAGCAGACCAATGAATGGCTCTTTAAGTAAGTACATTATACAACTGAGTTTAATAAAAATCAAAAGGTTTTGGCGTCAAAAAGAAGCAATCTTACAGTAACTACTGGTGACAAATTAGAGCGGTCCAGTGAGGGGATGGACTAGGCGCACAGCGAGCGCCTACTTTGATGTATGTGTGACTATAAGGGGACGCTCCCCCTCCTGGAGTTTTGGGGCAAGTAGCCTTTAGACTTGGGGCCTACACTAAGTAGTTCCTCGCTTCAGGTAGGCCGCATCAATTCTCACTATATTTTACCCACACTCTTATTGAGTGTAGGATGTTTTTCTTTGCAATGCATGACTTTAAGGGATCCTAGGCCCTGAAGAATTCATTATAAGTGAACCCCATACTCTTTTGTGTTTTTGGACAAATTATTGCCCACTGTGTAACAGCAGGTAGAGTAATGGACAGTCAGTCAGTCAGGGATAATCTGTTGTCATTACACCTGGTTATGTAGTGGAATTATACCCCACTCTTGAACGCCAAGTAGAAGAGACACATACTCATTAGGCGGCATCACATAAGAATGGGTTAAGTAGCATCACATAAGAATGGGTTAAGTACTTTACATTCTGCTGCTTACTTAATGTCTAATTCAGATGGAGATGTTACAGTCCAAGAACTCCTGGTGAGCAATTGTCATTGTTGGATATACGTGCGGCTGTGAGTCATTCCGCCATGTACAATCTCATGAATGCAGAGGGTGTGCAGGGCTCGAGGTCTGCGTGGAAATAAAGACTCAGCACGGCGGGACGTGCCAGCGTCAGGGGGTAAAAAGAGGACACGTCCTGTTGAACAGGGACAGCTGGGCCTGCCTGGATGGCTTTCCTATCTGTGCCCTTTTCACTGGCTTCGTCACTGGTTCTACAGTGCCAGGGCGCCTGCAAACCATCTGTCTGCAGAACAAGTTTTGGCATCGCCCAGCACGGGGTCCCCCAGACTGAGACACATAATGCATCATTTAGCACCTTTTAATTCACTCTTACCGACCTTTGGCTCTTGGGATGGGCATTTGCGTGGAAACTTAAGACATTTCCAATGCATTTGCTATAAAATGTAAATGCAGCAAGTGCTAAAAATGTTAGGACCTAAATGATAAAAATGTATACCTTTCTATTCTATTCTATTTCATTTCATTCTGTTCCGTTCTGTTCCGTTCCATTCCGTTCCCTTCTCTTCTTTTTTATTCTATTCTATTCCGTTCTATTCTGATCTGTTCTACTCTGTTCTATTCTATTCCTTTCTGGTCTATTCTATTCTGTTCTGTTCTATTCTATTCTATTCTGGTCTGTTCCGTTTTGTTCTATTCTATTCTATTCTGTTCTATTCTATTCACATTTATATAGCGAATGGCTACCCGTGGGCATCCCATCACTGGCAAACGCAACACAGAATCTAACTGCAATGTTTCGGGGGGCAGATCAGTTGTTGAATAACCATGGTTTTAGCATTTTGTGGAACCTGAGTTCATTGTCAGTGAGTCTCAGAGTGAGGGGTAGGGCATTCCATAGCTTAGCCACAGTGTAGCCAAAGAAGCGCCCTCCGTTTCTCGATCTTCAGATGGAAGGAACCGCAGCGACACAGGTGTTGGAGGATCGGAGAGTTCTATTTGGCATGTACAGAAAGATAAGTGGTCTGAGGATGGAGGAGCCTTTTTGTTGAAAGGCCCTATGGGCGATGTATAGAGCTTTAAATTTAACCCTCTACTCAAGGGGAAGGCAGTGTAGAGTGGCTAAGGCCCGCTGAGCTGAGTTGCGCCTAGGGATGTTGAGGAGGACTCGAGCAGATGCATTCTGAACCACCTACAATTTTTGGGTCACAGCTCAAAGCATCCAGGTATAGCAAATCCCCCTAGTTCAGCCGGGAGAGAATTAATGTCTGGACTACATGCCTCCTAGGGAAGAGGAAAAGCAGGTGTAGTATTTTATGCATCATTCTTAAAATGTCGAAGCAGCAGGCAGAAGGTTTAGGGGCCTGGACTTCCATGCTTAGTGATTTGCAATGGGACACAATTCTCCATCTGACTTCCATGCTTAGTGATTTCCAATGGGACACAATTCTCCATCTGACTTAGTGATTTGCAATGGGACACAATTCTCCATCTGACTTCCATGCTTAGTGATTTGCAATGGGACACAATTCTCCATCTGACTTCCAGGCTTAGTGATTTGCAATGGGACACAATTCTCCATCTGACTTCCATGCTTAGTGATTTGCAATGGGACACAATTTTCCATCTGGCTTCCATGCTTAGTGATTTGCAATGGGACACAATTCTCCATCTGACTTCAATGCTTAGTGATTTCCAATGGGACACAATTCTCCATGTGACTTCCATGCTTAGTGATTTGAAATGGGACACAATTCTCCATCTGACTTCCATGCTTAGTGATTTGCAATGGGACACAATTCTCCATCTGGCTTCCATGCTTAGTGATTTGCAATGGGACACAATTCTCCATCTGACTTCCATGCTTAGTGGTTTGCAATGGGACACAATTCTCCATCTGGCTTCCATGCTTAGTGATTTGGAATGGGACACAATTCTCCCCCTGACTTCCATGCTTACTGATTTGCAGTGGGACACCATTTTCCATCTGACTTCCATGCTTAGTGATTTGCAATGGGACACAATTCTCCATGTGACTTCCATGCTTAGTGATTTCCAATGGGACACAATTCTCCATGTGACTTCCATGCTTAGTGATTTGAAATGGGACACAATTCTCCATCTGACTTCCATGCTTAGTGATTTGCAATGGTACACAATTCTCCATCTGACTTCCATGCTTAGTGATTTCCAATGGGACACAATTCTCCATCTGACTTAGTGATTTGCAATGGGACACAATTCTCCATCTGACTTCCATGCTTAGTGATTTCCAGTGGGACACAATTCTCCATCTGACTTAGTGATTTGCAATGGGACACAATTCTCCATCTGACTTCCATGCTTAGTGATTTGCTATGGGACACAATTCTCCATCTGACTTCCATGCTTAGTGATTTGCAATGGGACACAATTCTCCATCTGACTTCCATGCTTAGTGATTTGCAATGGGACACAATTCTCCATCTGGCTTCCATGCTTAGTGATTTGCAATGGGACACAATTCTCCATCTGACTTCAATGCTTAGTGATTTCCAAAGGGACACAATTCTCCATGTGACTTCCATGCTTAGTGATTTGAAATGGGACACAATTCTCCATCTGACTTCCATGCTTAGTGATTTGCAATGGGACACAATTCTCCATCTGGCTTCCATGCTTAGTGATTTGCAATGGGACACAATTCTCCATCTGGCTTCCATGCTTAGTGATTTGCAATGGGACACAATTCTCCATCTGACTTCCATGCTTAGTGGTTTGCAATGGGACACAATTCTCCATCTGGCTTCCATGCTTAGTGATTTGGAATGGGACACAGTTCTCCCCCTGACTTCCATGCTTACTGATTTGCAGTGGGACACCATTTTCCATCTGACTTCCATGCTTAGTGATTTGCAATGGGACACAATTCTCCATCTGACTTCCATGCTTAGTGATTTGGAATGGGACACAATTCTCCCCCTGACTTCCATGCTTACTGATTTGCAGTGGGACACCATTTTCCATCTGACTTCCATGCTTAGTGATTTGCAATGGGACACAATTCTCCATCTGACTTCCATGCTTAGTGATTTGCAATGGGACACAATTCTCCACCTGACTTCCTTGCTTAGTGATTTGGAATGGGACACAATTCTCCCCTTGATTTCCATGCTTAGTGATTTGCAATGGGACACAATTCTCCATCTGACTTCCATGCTTAGTGATTTGGAATGGAACACAATTCTCCCCCTGACTTCCATGCTTAGTGATTTGCAATGGGACACAATTCTCCCCCTGACTTCCATGCTTAGTGATTTCCAATGGGACACAATTCTCCGTCTGTCTTTTGAAAAATGTTGCGACTCATTGAAATCTCCATAGCAAATTAATTCAAACATTCAAGATCAGCACAGACGTTTCTCAAGTTATACCTCTTTCAACATGGCTGCACCTCCTGCAGTAGAGAAGAAAAAACTGTGGTGAAGGTGGGCATGTGAAACATTCATAAAGGGGAGGGTTAAGCTGGTAGAGGAAGTCATTGGTCTGGATCTGCAACTATACTTGAGTTTGGCTGAACTTGTGATAAGAGACAGTTTCAATCAAAATGTTGGTTTACAAATGATTTCAAAACCTATTACTGTAGAATTTGCATCAGCTTGAATCATTTGATTTGAATTTATGTTAAGTTTGATGTTTTTGTTTTTTCCTTGCTTCTATCTTATTCTTAACACTTCTAGAATTCTTACCATAATCCTTCCATATCCAACGCTAATCTTAACCTATTCTGTAACCCTAATCCTGTTCTTCACTTTGTCCTTTACCACCTCTCTCTAACCCTAGCTTTATCCCTAGTCCTTCCCCTAACCCTATACCTGTAAATACCCTACATATACCCTGTATATACCTATATACCACCATACTCCTTGCCAGAAGTCTATCTGCTTATCTCCTTCCTCACGGTTTATTTCCTCATCTTTTGGTGATTAAACAAGTCGATTAGAAATATATGCTGATGATACTAACGATTCTGGTCACCAATTTCCACCGTAATGCTTCTTCGATATGGACGAGTTGCCCATACACGCGTTTTAAGAAAGACAAATTAGAAGATATCTCTTGAATGGCATATGTGATCTGTGAGCTGAGAGACAGGGGTCACATGAAGCCAAAAAGTCAGGTTGACATCGGGGACTTTGCCCAGTTTTGGTTGTTTACAAACATCAATCTGGGACAGCACTTTTTTGCAAGGTGCTGGAACCGAGCAGTTTGCCCTAAATTGAAAGAGTTGTTTACGCAAAGTGAGCAACACAATGTTCCTTTTCTGAAAAGGCAACGGGTGGTTCACGTTTGAGGGTTTCAAAATAGATTCGAATTATGTAATCTAAGTGTTAGCAAATGAAAACCCAACATGTGTTTCATATTTGGTTCTTTCTCTTCAAAGAAACAAGAAACTGAAAAGACTATAATACTGTTAAGGGCATCTTTTCTGAAGTGATTGTTGCCTATTTTGGGAATATGCCGTCAATGCCCTTTGGGTACCCAATAGGGGATTGTGTCACTGTAAAAGTATGATTGAGTTTTGTGGGTGTATGATTTTGAGGAGGGCCTTTGTCATTGGCTTGGAGGGTTGTCAGTCACAGATGCTAGCCCCGCCATTGATGCAGAGCTGTCATAAGGTTACTTCTCTCCTACTTCGGAGTATCTGCTGATTAACTTCAGTTGTGGGAGTCTGAAGCCAACCGTCTTGTTGCACAAAAATGCATCTAGTGCATAATCAAGTGTAGAGGAGCCCTTTTCTGTGTGTTCAGTATTACAAGTTTGGCCTGCTTGAATTTTTAGCAAATTGTCCTCAGAGTGTTGTCATGCTGAAGTACTCTGTCCAGTGAGGTGTAACTTCTCAGTGTAGAAACCAAATGTACATGTTGGACCTTTCAAGAAAGGCTAATTGAGCTTCTAATTCAAGACAGATATGGTGCTGTGCACCACGAAGGTCCTCTCCAGCAGTGCACTGTTCACATGTACTGTGCCGAGAAGCTCAAACACTGGGTATATGGAGTAATTGATGATACCACATACTTAGGACCAGATTTTGTGACGCTCCGGTGGCGCTAACCACTTCCCCATATTTACAACGAGGTGTAACACCAATTTGTTTGGCTTTGCGCTTCCTTGTAAATATGGGCCCCTCCGATGCAGTTTTCTGCGTCAGAGGGGCATGCAATGGGTGTTGCAGTGGGTGATCCACTGCAACACCAATTGCTTTAGATGCTGCCCCAGATTTAGAAGAAATTGTAAATATGAGGCAGCGTCAAAATCTAACACCACACATAGAGTGGTATTAGCATGGCTCAATGAGGAGTAATACTTTTATTCCTCCTTGTTTTTGGCTTTTTCTATGTGTGCTGCATTTTGCAGCACACATAGAAGGAGTGAAATGCCATAGATGATTGACAATCACACCCCTCAATGCAGACACCCTTGCACTATGGTGCAAGGATGCCTGTGTTGGTGCAGGCTGCTTAATTTATCACTAGCGCAGGTGGAAACGCAGGGGTGCACCGTATTCTTGTAAATACGGCATATCCCTGCCCTGTGTTTTAAGACTGGTGCGGAGCTGCTAGTTTTGCCGCCGCACTGGGCTGGGCCAGTTTCTTGTACACCTGGCCCTTAATATCGCAGGAAAACCAGACTTCAATGTGGACCAGCCAAGGTACTTCGGTGAAGATCCACCGAATGTCAGTAGGGGAGATTTTTAGTTCACGTGACATAGCTTGGAGAGGGGCATACTGCGGCAGCGCAGACAGGACTTGTTGCCAATGGCAGACGCGTGGCTGTTGGGACAGCAGGCGCATTGAGAGTGGGTCACAGAAGAGTGTGGGGTCCAATGCACCCCAAACATGGCTGCCTTTTACAGCACATGGGGAAGAGGGGACCTTTTTGCTTGCTTGCTGTGCAGCCCATTGCGCTCATGCTATAGGCAAGTGGCCAGCGCCATTTTGAGTTAGATTCTATCCTTGTCATTTCAGAGTCAGACCAGAGGAGAGAGACCAACTCATTTGTCTGCTTCTATTTGGCGCTATTATGGCTGCTATTTAATTTAATCCCACATTGGTGACCACAGGTGCCCAATGGCCTGAATGTACCAAAAGGTGGTGTAAAAAATAAATTATCACTGGGGGTATATATTCTGTACTGCACATTTAAGTATGAATTCTTAATCAAATAATTGGTTGTTAGATATTAAAGAAGTCCATTGGGGGTACAGTCCAGCTGCCGGCTTCCCACCTAACCCCTGCGGAGAGATGAAAGAGTCACCACAGCGTCCTGTTTTGTAAAACAATCGGTGCTTGGCTTATGTGAACAAGCGTCATTCAGAGCAAACTGCCTGCACTTCTTAAGAACAAATGAAGCTGCTCTGAGTGTAAGTGATCCAGTGTAAACAAGCAGCGCACTAGGGTGAGAACAGCCAGTCACTGTTTATCCCTTACTGCACGAACAGAAAGCAAGCAGAAAAGGAAGGGCACAAGTCGAGGATACACGCAGGTAGATGGCGTCCAGCCACTATTTTCACAGGGTGGACGCCATTCACAGCGACAAGAAGTTGGGCCCCACTAAATATGCTGAACCGGGACACATTCACCAGCGCCTGCACCTTGTCTGCTTTCCTTCTGAGCATCAGCCTGCGGGCTAACAAAGGCAGAAGTTCAGGGGCCATCAGGCCTCCTTTAGTTTGAGTATCCTGGCTAGAAGCTATCTAGAGCCTAACACCTAGATGCCAACGCAATCAAAGGGAAACAAAATCACACAGCTTCTTAGTACTTCACAAGTACAGAGAGGCATGGTTTTGACTTTGTTCAGTCCCTGTGCATAAGAGAGATGCATGCATTGTATGAATGTCAGATGTGTTGGTCTGCCCCAGTATTAACACTAATAATTTAAATACCATTCTTTTTGTTTTATTTCTTTGATAGCGCTACTCATCCCAATTCAGGGCGTCAGAGTACCTTACATCACACATACACCTTATACATTGACAATAAATCATATATGTGTAATCAATGAACAGACAGTGAGGGTTACAAGGTGTAAGAGTCATATGTCCTTCACAGATACTGTGCTATATTAGAAGGATTACAATTTATGAACTGAAAGTAACAAAATGATCTCTGTGTTAGAACGAGTAACCCACTTACCTACCTAAAGGTCTGTCATCTGCATGTTACATGATGTGCTTTGCAGGAGACACATTAACCCTCTGTGCTGCTTTGATTCAAAACTGAAACTAGACAAAACACAGATCTCTCCAGCAAATGCTTTAACCTCCAAAGTTATCTTACCATTATAGTTCCCTAAGATTTAATGGGCACACAAAGATCTCTGCAGCAGATGCCTTAACTCCATAAGATATTTTAAAATGCAGCCTTTGTCACCAATCAAGCTGAACAGTTTTAGTGCCACGATTCACCTTGTTGCCAATTTCTTTGTGGCAGAGTTTAAAAAAAAAAATGTATAAACTGAGGCCCAGATTTTGCATCGAAATTGCATCACTTTTTTGGCACAACCCGGATGCAAAATCTAATTTGTTAAACCTCATAATGCGCTCAAATATACTCTTGCTAGACCTTTAAACATATGTGTCAGGTGTTTTGATCTAATGTTACTTCTTGTAATGTCACTTCCTGGGAGGTCATGGGTTGTGATGCCACTTCATGTGATGTCACTTCCTATGATGCCACGTGCAATGACATGTATCGTGATGTCAGGCACCATAATGCCACTTTCATATTGCTTAACATGGTTTGTCCCCCTACTCCTTCTTTCAGGACTTGTGCCCTGCAAAAAGGTGCCTGTGGCCATGGGTGTAGTGCTTATGTGGGGTTATGTGTGAATGTATGTGGCTGTGCATGTGCGCACATCGTGTGTGTGTGTGGAGGGGGTGCGTGGTGCATGTAGTTTGTGACAATTGGCTTTTTGGAAGCCCCAGTGGTTCCAAGTTACCTGAACTACACGACTTTTAGTGTTACTTTTTTTTATTTCTTAATAATTTTTAACAAGTATGTAAAAAACTTGTGAATGCCTAAAAAAACGTAGGCTAGCTCCTAACATGTTTTGGAAAATACTTTCAAACCTTCGTAATAAAATTGTTCTGCGAGTAGGTGGGATGGCCAAGGTTATCGAAATCAAAAGTTTTACATTTCATTGAACAAAACATGTTTTGTCTTTTTTTTGCATAATTATACTTGTCAAGAAATTGCCGCACTTTGCCGGACAATTCGCTCAAAAAGAAGTAATGTTATTTTAGTCGTCTACAGAAAGCAGAGCTACTGGATCTTTTTCCGCAAATCAATGTTTATAAATGTCCTCGTTTGTGAAATGTGAGGGCAGTTTATGAAATGTGCCAAGCTGTTCCAAAACTGTCAAGAAACGTACAGAAGTGAAGTCCCGCCCCCTCTCCCCGGAGCCTCTTCTTCCAAGATGGGATCTAAGAACCTCTGACCTCAGAAAGGGAGTAGAGGGCTATGCCCGCAGGAAGCGAGCTCGGGGCCCTGCCTGCAGGAAGGGAGACGGCGTCCTCTGCCTGCAGGAAGGGAGCTGGGGGTCTTGTCTGCAGAAAGGGAGTTTGGGGCCTCTGTCTGCAGGAAGGGAGATTGTGGCCTCTGTCTGCAGGAAGGGAGTATAGGGCTCTGCCTGCAGGAAGCCAGCTCGGGGCCCTGCCTGCAGGAAGGGAGATGGCGGCCTCTGTCTGCAGGAAGGGAGTTTGGGGCCTCCCAGAATGGGTGTTCAGAGCATCTGCCTGCGGTGGGTGGCGGAGTCTCTATGCCCGTCCAGAGAGGGATCGGGCCTGTGCCTGCCGGAAGGGAGCACAGAGCCTCTGTCTGCAGTCAAACGTGTTAGTTCCTGTACCTTCCGGAAGAAAACTGAGAATGTTTCTTCCTTCAGGGTGAAAGGCAGCAGATGGCCTGTACCCGCAGGAAGAGAATTTAAGGGGGCTGCATTCAGACTCACGATTTGTACCGACAGGACGATTGTTAAGGTACACTGCCTACAGGGAGATGGCTCAGGGCCCGCATCTGCAGCAAGGGAGTTCTGAGCCTCTGCCCAAAGCTAGAGAGTTTATAACTTCCAAATGCCTCAAGGGAGTTAGTGTCTTTGTCTGCAGGAAGGGGTTGAGAGCCTCTGCCTGCAGGTCTGCAGAATAGAGCTTCTGTCTGCAGAAAAGTGGCTCTTCGTCTCTGCCTCCATGGAGGGTGTTTAGGGCCTGTGTCGGAAGGTAGAGAGCCCTGAGCATCGTTCTGTAGGATGTGGGCTTGCGGCCTGTATTGGTCAGAAGGAAGTTGAGAACTTCTACCTGAAGGCAGAAGGCTCAAGAACTATGCCTGCAGAACATGCACAGAACATTTTCCCGCAGGATGTGGGCTCACAGCCCATGTCTGCAGGAAGGGAGTTGTGAGCCTGCCTACATGGAAAGACTTAGCTTCTGTGATTGGACCTGTGTCTGCATGAGAGCACTGAGACCATATTGATTGGCGCCAGCAATGACATCTGAAAGATCCTGGATTCCCAGGGGATCCGCGGCTCTCATTCTACTCGATCTATCATCTGCTTTTGACACGGTCTCTCATCATATCCTTTTGGATGGGCTCCATTTGGCTGGCCTTCAGGGCATGGTCCATGCCTGGTATAACTCTTTTATTGAGCTCCAGGACTCAGGCTGTCTTACTTGCTCTGTTCTATTCCTTCTTCAAGAACCCACGGCACGGAGTCCTGCCGGCATCTACTCTTAGCCACTCTCTTTAATCTTTATTTGACTCCTATGACTGATTTGATTTGATCCTTTGGTTTAAATTTTACACATATCCTTATGATACTCAACTAATTCTGCACCTGGAAGATGGTCCGGATTCCCTTCAAGATTGCTTCAAATGCTTTACAATAGCGGTCGTTGACTGGATGAATGTCCATTCACTTTGAATTAACTCTAATGAAACAAAGGTTTTGGTGTTTGGCCATCCTTCCTGTTGGTCGTCATCTGGGTGGCCTCATTCGTTGGTGGCCAGTTCTTGCTAAGTCACTAATGTTCCTATTCTGGGAGTCATCTATGACTCTTGTCTTTTAATGCCCACATATTTAAACTTTCAGCTGGTTCCTTATCATGAAAATACTAAAATAAAATGTGCCTTTCCTTCCTCTAACCTTCAGACAACACTTGATCCAATAGCCGATTATAAGCAGATTAAATTACTGCAACCTTTTGTTTGTGGGACTGCCCTTCTTGTTTGTGGGGTTGCCCTTCTACCTGATTCGTAGGCTACAACTAATCCAGAGATGTTCTGAACATTCTTAAACAGTCCTAAACATTCTAGCATCTCTGCACATCTCTATAAACTGCATTGACTCCCTGTTCAAGGTGGTCTGCTTCTGCCGTAAGGCGGCCCACTCATCTACGTATAAGAACCTTTGCTTTTTACCGGGTATTACACCCAGACTTCTGCATTCTTCTTCCTGACACCTTGCCTCTGTTCTCAGGTATTGCAGAGCTTGCCTTGGAGGACGAGCTTTCTCTGTGAACACTGCTCAGGCCTGAAATGGACTTGCTCTTGCCATCCGGTTAGAAATGAATTTACTTAGGTTCCACAAAGACCTCAAAATGCAACTCTCTCAATAACCTCTGCGTGTACCAATTTACAGTCTGCAGCACCAGACACCCAGGGGTGTTTGCACACTTTTCGAAACTCATAATCAAATTAAATCAAACCATGAAGGGAGATGAGAGGTGTCTGTTTTGATAGGACTTGGGGCCTGTGCCTGCAGGATTGGGGCCTGTGACCTGCCTGTAAGGAGAGGGTTTAGAACCAGTGCCCTCAGGACACACAGCCCAGATCATCTACCTCTGTGGAAAAGGTTCAGGGTTTGTGCCTGAACCTGTATCTTCAGGAAGTGAGCTCAAACCACCTTTCTGCAGGATGTGTTCTCAGGACTTCTGCCTATAGGAAGGGAGCTGAGAATGTCTGCCAGCAGGGACACGTGAGGCCCAGTGTATGTGTCTGCAAGAAGTGGGTTGAGAGCATCTGCCTGCATTGAGAGGTTTTGAAGCCTCATAGTCTCTGCCACTTGGAGAAGGCTGAGGGCCTGTAAGGAGAGAGCCCACAGTATCCTCCTGGAGGACGTAGGCTCGGGGCTTGTGAATGATAGAAGGAAACTGCCAGCATTGAGAGGGCTAGGGCCTGTGCATGCAAGGAGTGGGCTCAGAGTCTGCTCCTGCAGGAAGAGGCCTCGGGTCTGTGCCTGCAGGAAGGAAGTTCAGAGCAAACAAAATCCATTTTTGACTTTGGGAGCTACCTTAGAGCCTAGGTGGTCAGAGCATCCTTACCCTGCCACCTCAATTTCCATTTTCTTTTTTACAGACAAAGGGACTCCATTCCCAAGTCCCAAATGGTTGCCAAACAGCTTTGTTGATGTGAGGCAGCTAATCTGATCTTAAGAGGCGTTTTATTTTTTGATCTGCTGGTCCTCCCGTACTACAGCAGCCTGATATATCTATGTTATTTTAACCTTAATTTCTCTAAAATTACTCAACTGATTTACACTTTATCACAAAAAGCACACTTTCTGGGTAAAAATCTAGCCTTCTGCCAAATTAGTTCAAACTTATCCCCTAATGTTCAGTTGAACTTGTTCTCTGGCTTCCCTTTGACCCAATTCCCTGTCTCGCTCTGGAACCCTATCCCCTGCCACCTCATTAAGCTGGTCAACTACCCCCCCCCAAACCTGTCCCTGTTTCCCCTCTGAGCAACCCCCTTCTAATATTGAACCCGACCTCTGTCTGACTCCCTCCCCTTGAGACCCAGTCTCTATTTCCCAAACTGACCCCGACTCACCTTGAAACCTGTCCCTGCCACCCCTCAACCCACCCCCTGCCTCCCCTCAACCCACCCCCTGCAACCTCTCAAACCCATTCCCTTCCTCCCCAAACCCATCCCCTGCCTCCCCTCAACCCACCCCCTGCATCCTCTCAAATCCATTCCCTGCCTCCCCTCGAACTTATCCCCTTCATCCTCTCAAACCCATTCCCTGCCTCCCCTCGAACCCATCCCCTGAAACCTCTCAAACCCATTCCCTTCCTCCCCAAACCCATTCCCTGCCTCCCCTCGAACTTATCCCCTGCCTCGCATGAAACCATCTACTGCCTCCCCAAACAAATCCCCTGCCTCCCCTCAACCCACCCCCTGCATCCTCTCAAACCCATTCCCTGCCTCCCCTAACCCAACCCCTGCCTCCCCTTGAAACCATCCCCTTCCTCGCCTGAAACCATCCACTGTCTCCCCAAACAAATCCCCTGCATCCTCTCAAACCCATCCCCTGCCTCCCCTAAAACCATCCAGTACCTTCCCCAACCAAATCCAATGCCTCCCCCAAACTCATCCCCTGCCTCCCCCCATCCATCCCAGCCTCCCCAATCAATCAATCAGAGTATTTGTAAAGCGCACTACTCACCCGTGAGGGTCTCAAGGTGCTGAGGGGAGGGGGGCTTCTACTGCTCGAACAGCCCCTGAACCCATTCCCTGCCTTCTCTCAAACTCATCCCCTGTCTCCCCTCAACCCACCCCCTGCATCCTCTCAAACCCATCCCCTGCATCCCCTGAAACCATCCCTTCTCCCCCAAACCCATCCCTTGTCCCCCCAAATCCACCCCTGCCTCTCCTCGAACCCGAGCTCTGTTTTCCCTTTTTATCCATGACCTGAGTCCACCCCCTGAACCCACCATCATCCTCTCGCGGACCCTGTCTTTTGGCTCATCCTTGGACCTCCTCCTGCAACACCCCAGGATAGTCCTGTCTTTTCCTTATTGATCCATTGAACATTCTGCCTTCCCTAAGACCATCACCTACTCCTCCCTCCCCTCCACACCTCATCTGTCCCCTGCCCCCTAAGACATGTCATCTACCTTCCCTGAAACAGTGTACCGTCTTCTTTGCTCCCCTGAACCTGTCCCGTTCTGGAACCCGTCTAATGCCGGGACCCATCTCCAGACTCCTCACTGACGCTGTCCCCTGCCTTGCCAGGCACTAATCACTTGTACCTGTCCACCTTGTCCCATGCCTCTGCTGGGGCCAGTCTCCTGCCTACCCCTTGGACAGGTCCCCAGTCTCTCCTGGCACCCATCTACCCTTCTACTGCTTCTTCCCCTTCTAACCTATTGCCTGACTATCTTTGCAGTCATCACTACGCCACTGTCTCTCTAGGGACCGGTCCCTCGTTGGGACCCACCTCCTGCCGTCCCCTTAGACTTGTCCCTTGTCTCTCCTGGTATCCACTTACGTCCCCCTTCACCTTTGAACCTGCCCCCTTCTGGGACTTATCTTCTGTGTTTCCTTTGGCCTCTCCTGAGACCCCTCTTCTGCCCTCCTTGCCTCTTGGACCTGCCTTTGCCCCTCCTGGGACCCCTCTCCTGCCCTCCTTGCCTCTTGAACCTGGCTCTTGCCCCTCCTGGGACCCATCTCCCACTCTCCTTGCCTCTTGAACCTGCCTGTTGCCTCTCTTGAGACCCATCTCTTGTCTCCACATTGAGCCTGTCCCCTGCCTCTCCTGGCACACATATCCTGATTCCACATTGAGCCTGTCTCCTACCCCCTCCTGGGACCCCTCTTCTGACTCCACATGGAGCCTGTCCCCTGCCTCTCCTGAGACACATCTCCTGCCTCCGCATTGAGCCTGTCTCCTGCCTCTCTTGGGACCCATCTCCTGACTCCACATTGAGCCTGTCTCCTGCCTCTCCTGAGACCCATCTCCTGACTCCACATTGAGCCTGTCTCCTGCCTCTCCTGCCTCCACATTGAGCCTGTCTCCTGCCTCTCCTGGACACATCTCTTGACTCCAGATTTAACCTGTCCCTTGCCTCTCCTGGACACATCTCCTGCCTCCACATTGAGCCTGTCTCCTGCCTCTCCTGAGACCCAACTCCTGACTCCACATTGAGACTGCCCCCTGCCTCTCCTGGGACCCATCTCCTGCCTCCACATTGAGCCTGTCTCCTGCCTCTCCTGGGACCCATCTCCTGCCTCCACATTGAGCCTGTCTCCTGCCTCTCCTGAGACCCATCTTCTGCCTCCACATTGAGCCTGACCCCTGCCTCTTCTGGACCCATCTCCACATTGAGACTGTCCCCTGCCTCTCCTGGGACCCATCCCTGCTATCCCTTCCCTTAAACCTGTCTCCTGCCTTGCCTGGGACCCACCTGCTGTCTCTCTCTGCACCTGTTCCCTGGTGGGTCCTATACATTGCCTCCCCACGGGACCCTTCCCTGCCAGTCTCACCTCCTGTCCCCCACCCGGACCTGTTCCCTATCCCTCCTGAGTGCCATCTTCTGCCCTCTTCTCTCTTGAACTTGCCACTGCCTCCCCACTGGACCTTTCCCTGGTGGGGGCACAGGAAGCGAGACCCACCACCACTACCCGAGCCTGATTCCTATCTCTCCTGAGTGCCATCTTCTTCCCTCTTGTTCCTATTTTTTGACCCCCTCCCCGCCTTTTAACCTATTCCCTGCCTCACTTGGCACCAAGCTTCTGTTTCCCCTCCACCCCCAGTCCTCCTTGAAACGGGCTCTCTAGGCACCCATCAACGCCCCCTCCCCCACGCCCGTTCATTTAACCTGTTCCTGCCCTGTCTCTCCGGGGACCCAGCCCCCTTCCCACTTGGTACAGACAGAAGGGTCCCCCTCCACGGACTGCTACGTCATCCCTATGCACCTTTCCCCGGCCTCCCCCTGGATGTGCCCCATGCCACCTCTCACGGGTTTCCCATCGGTGTGCCCGCCGGTGCCTCTGACAGGGCCGTAGAGGACAGCCAGCCACAGACAGGAACACTCACTCTCTGCAGCTCCCTCCCAAGCAGCTGGGTCAGGAAGAGGCCGTGGGTGGCTTCACTCAAAATGAGGGGGCAGGGGATAAGAGCAACTTGTCAGAGCGAGACAGCTCCAAATAAAGTGGGCGTCCCAAGACGCCGATTTAGCTGGGTACCGCAGGGCACGACTTAACTGGGTATCCCAGGGCCCGATTTAACGGGGTACCCCAGGGCACGACTTATTTTATTTAATGCGTTTTTATATAGCGCAGACTTTACCCGAAGGTGTCAGAGCGCTTCACAATAGGCAAAGTAAAGATACAAGAGGAGAGGAATTACAAGTGAGCCTGTTACAAACACAAACGTTACATTACATGAGGCAATACGAAAGGAGAAAGTGACGTGTGCAGGTTACAAGAGCAAATAAAGTACGAGTAGAGGAAAAAAAAAAAAAAGCAATAAATGGTAGACACTCAAAACACTAAAACAATAGTTACGTTACATGAGGCAGTGGTGGCCGTTATGCATGGCCGTTATGCATGTATCAAAAGCAAACAAGATAAAAGAGGTAGCAAATGATACGTTGTAAAAGGAAAGGTGCCGTGTGCATGATACAAAAGAGTACAAAATACATGTAGAGGTATAAAACTGCACTAAATGGCAGACACTCAAAACACAAAAACACCCTGGGAAGGCACTTCTATAGGCACGGAGAACAGAATTTCCTATAATGGAAGGACTTCCTTCAGAAAATAGAGGGCTTGAATTAAATTTGGAAGTGTCTTTGAAGGAGGAGAGCTTTGAGGTCAGTTTTGAAGGCCTGGGAAGAGGTGGTGGTCCGAAGCTGAGGCAGAAGTGAGTTCCAGATTCTCACCGCGTTGCCTGAAAAGGATTGGGCCATCGATCTTTCCTTCTTGAAAATGGGAGGTTCAAGCAATAACTTTTCTGCATTACGTGATGGTCTGGAGCCCCCAGAGAGTTTCAGTTTATTCACCAGGTAGCGAGGGGAGGAGGAGTGCAAGGCTTTGTGGGTGATACATGCAGTTTTGTAGATAGATCTTGCCTCTATGGGAAGCCAACGGAGGGTGGATAAAATGGGTGTATGTGGTCGCTTCTTTTGGCCCCATATATGAAACGAGCTGCTGAATGGAGAATAGACTTCAGGGGGGAAAGGTGGGATTTGGGAAGGCCAGTAAGAAGAGAGTTGCAGTAGTCCAATCTGGAGAGAACCAGCGATTGGACCAGGGTTTTAACCCCTTAGCTGCTGGGCCTTTCCCCCCCCAGTGCTGAGCCCTTTTTTGGCTATTTGGGGTAGTTCGCGCTTAGGGCTTCATAACTTTTTGTCCACATAAGCTAACCACGCCAAATTTGCGTCCTTTTTTTCCAACATCCTAGGGATTCTAATGGTACCCAGAGTTGGTGGTTTCCCCTGGAGGAGACCAAGAAAATAGCCAAAATACAGTGAAAATTTAGTTTTTTCCAAAAAAATGGGAAAAAAGGGCTGCCGAAGAAGGCTTGTGGTTTTTTCCCTGAAAATGCCATCAACAAAGGGTTTCTGGTGCTGAAATCACTATCTTCCCACCTTTCAGGAACGGGCAGACTTGAATCAGAAAACCAAATTTTTCAACACAAATTTGGCATTTTACTGGGACATACCCCATTTCTACTATATTTGGTGCTTTCAGCCTCCTTCCAGTTAGTGACAGGAATGGGTGTGAAACCAATGCTGGATCCCGGAATGCTAAACATTTCTGAAAACTAGACAAATTTCTGAATTCAGCAAGGGGTCATTTGTGTAGATCCTACAAGGTTTTCCTACAGAAAATAACAGCTGAAATAAAAAAATATTGAAATTGAGCTGAAAACAACAGCCATTTTTCTTTATGTTTTACTCTGTAACTTTTTCCTGCGATGTCAGATTTCTGAAAGCAATATACCGTTTTGTCTGCTGGACTCTTCTGGTTGCGGGGATATAAAGGGCTTGTAGGTTCATCAAGAACCCTAGGTACCCAGAGCCAATAAATGAGCTGCACCCTGCAGTTGGTTTTCATTCTATACTGGGTATACAGCAATTCATTTGCTGAAATATGAAGAGTGAAAAAGAGGTATCAAGTAAACCTTTGCATTTCCAAAATGGGATCAAGATAAGGTTTTGAGGAGCAGTGGTTATTTGCACATCGCTGAATTCCGAGGTGCCCATACTACCATGTGAATTGCAGGGCATTTCTCAAATAGACGTCTTTTTTACACACTCTCTTATATTTGGAAGGAAAACATTTAGAGAAAGATAAGGGGCAATAACACTTGTTTTGCTATTCTGTGTTCCCCCAAGTCTCCCGATAAAAATGATACCTCACTTGTGTGGGTAGGCCTAGTGCCCGCGACAGGAAATGCCCCAAAACACAACATGGACACATCCTATTTTTTTTATAGAAAACACAGCTGTTTTTTCCAAAGTGCCTACCTGTAGATTTTGGCCTCTAGCTCAGCCGGCACATAGGGAAACCTACCAAACCTGTACATTTCTGAAAACTAGAGACCTAGGGGAATCCAAGGAGGGGTCACTTGCGGGGCTCGGACCAGGTTCTGTTACCCAGAATCCTTTGCAAACCTCAAAAAGTGGCTAAAAAAACAAGTTTTCCTCACATTTCGGTGACAGAAAGTTCTGGAATCTGAGAGGAGCCACAAATTTCCTTCCACCCGGCGTTCCCCCAAGTTTCCCCGATAAAAATGATACCTCACTTGTGTGGGTAGGCCTAGCGCCCGCGACAGGAAACGCCCCAAAGCGCAACGTGGACACATCCAAATTTTTGGAAGAAAACAGAGGTGTTTTTTGTGAATTGCCTACCTGTAGATTTTGGCCTCTAGCTCAGCCGGCACATAGGGAAACCTACCAAACCTGTGCATTTCTGAAAACTAGAGACCTAGGGCAATCCAAGGAGGGGTGACTTGCGGGGCTCGGACCAGGTTCTGTTACCCAGAATCCTTTGCAAACCTCAAAAAGTGGCTAAAAAAACAAGTTTTCCTCACATTTCGGTGACAGAAAGTTCTGGAATCTGAGAGGAGCCACAAATTTCCTTCCACCCGGTGTTCCCCTAAGTCTCCTGATAAAAATGATACCTCACTTGTGTGGGTAGGCCTAGCGCCCGCGACAGGAAATGCCCCAAAACAGAACGTGGACACATCAAATTTTTTCATAGAAAACAGTGCCTACCTGTGGATTTTGGCCTCTAGCTCAGCCGGCACCTGGGGAAACCTAGCAAACCAGCACATTTTTGATAACTAGAAACCCAGGGGAATCCAAGATGAGGTGACTTGTGGGGCTCGGACCAGGTTCTGTTACCCAGAATCCTTTGCAAACCTCAAAATGTGGCTAAAATACCACGTTGTCCTCACATTTCGGTGACAGAAAGTTCTGGAATCTGAGAGGAGCCACAAATTTCCTTCCACCCAGCGTTCCCCCAAGTCTCCCGATAAATATGATACCTCACTTGTGTGGTTAGGCCTGGTGCCTGCGACAGGAATAGATCACACAACGGTCAATGTTGGTCCTTACGTGAGGCAGCTGTTGACCCTGGGGTGATCCATTCCTGACACAGGCACTAGGTGTAGGCACTCAAGTGGGGTAGTGTTTTTATCAGGACAGGTGAGGAGTCACTGGGTGGTAGGAATGTTGTGGATCCCAGCATATTCCTGTAGTTTGTGTGACAGAAATGCGAGAAAAATAGAGTTTTTTTTCAACATTTCAGCTTTGCAGGGTATTCTGGGTAAGAAAACTTTGGGGAATCCACACAAGTCACACCTCTGTGGACTCCCCCGAATGTCTAGTTTCCAGAAATGTTTGGGTTTAGTGTGTTTCTCTATATGGCCGCCGAATCCAGGACCAAAAACACAGGTGCCTGCCTTACAAAACCAGTTTGTTTTGCCATAGACAATTTTGATGTCTCCACAATATGATTTGGGTGGTGGAATTTGGGGCTGAACTAAATTGGTGAGCTCCCAAGAGAGCACTCTTTCTCTGCTTGCCGCCGCATTCACCTGCTCTCTGGGTTGGCCTAACCCACTATTACCCAGTTGCACGAACAGCTTGCGAAGGGACAGCAGGACTGTCCTCATCACCTCCCTCATAATGTACTGGAAGAGGAGTTTTCGAATGGGACTCCTCTGACTGAAAAATCACTCCCAGAGTCTGCGCCATTGTCCTATCCCTCAGATGCTGTCTCAGTATCTGATGTCTCAGTCTCTGATCCTATGTCAGAGCGGTCCTCTATAACCCGAGTGCAGGCAGCAGTCATCCATCAAGATGCCATCTCTGCTATTGGCTAAACTGTTGCTCTAAAACACTAGCCTACGTAGACAGTCACAAAATCGATGGTGTGTGTGAGATACGTGCAACAGTAGAGGCCACCTTACCTGCGCTTCTTCCCTCAATCAGCACGTACTTTCAAGACACTCAAAAAACACCTTGTCACATACCATTAGTCACAGTCTTTAGCACCTCCTGCGCCCAGTCCAACAATCATTATTGGTGCTCCCACTCCCTCCTCCTCGGATTCCCTCATTACCACCCAGCAAAAGTGCCCTTCATCTCTCCATAGACTTTACTAATGTACCCAGCTATTTACATAAAATACAGATGTGCTCTTTGCAGTAGGCATCTAAACCTTCTGCGCTTCTTTATGGCACTAAAACTGCCACTAGACAAGTCGGACCCTTTTCCCCCCAGGGAAACCACACACATATTGACAAAAGTGATGTATATATGATAGCCAACCACCTGAAACTCAACTCAAGCAAAACCGAAATAATCCTCTTTGGCCCTCACCAAAAAAACCTGGGACCCCCCATGGTGGCCCACCACGCTAGGCCCTGCACCCACCCCCGCCAACTACGCACGCAACCTCAGCATCATCCTAGACTCCTCCCTCTCTATGACCCAACAAATCAACGCTCTTACCTCCTCATGCTTCAACAAACTCTGTATACTGAAAAACATTCAAATGGATCCCCACAGAGACCAGAAAAACTGTCACTCACGCACTCATCAGCAGCAGGCTTGATTACAGAAACGCCCTCTACGCCGGCACGCTCTAAAACTCAAGTGCAAACTACACGCATCCAGAACTCAGCAGCACGACTCATCCTCGACCTCCGCCGACACGAACACATCTCTCCACACCTCAAATCCCTCCACTGGCTCCCCATTGACAAAAGGATCACCTTCAAGATCCTCATCCTCGCACACAAATCACTCCACAACACAGGCCCTGCCTACCTCAACGAGAGTCACCTTCCACACCCCCACACGAAACGTCCGTTCAGCTGACCTCTCTCTCGCCTCTGTCCCCCGCATCAAACACACCACCACCGGGGGCAGATCCTTCTCCTACATTGCACCCAAAACATGGAACGCACTCACAACCCACATTCGCAAGACCCAAAACCTACTTCTTTTCAGGAAGGGCCTCAAAACCTGGCTTTTTGAACAGTGAACCTCCTAGCCCCTTTCCCTCCCTCCGTCCCCCCCCCCAGCGCCTTGAGACCCTCACAGGTGAGTAGCGCACTTTATAAATCTCTTTGATACAGATCTACCTATATATATATATATATATATATATAAATATATATATATATATATATATCTATCTACATAGATATATCTATAGATATATCCATGTACCTAGATATATCTATCTACATAGATATATATATATAGATATATACATATATTTTTTTTTAGTTGTTGTATGGTTTCCTTGGGGGCCAAAATGGCCCCCAGGGAAACCCTACAACATCTAAAAAAAAAATTGCCCCCACAGGGGGTCACCCTGCCCACAGGCGACCCCCTGTCATTTCATTATTATTATTTTTTTTTTTTTTTTAGAAAAAAAAAATTCCCCTGGGGGGGGCGCGATTGCGCCCCCCAGGGGGCACCTACCTTTTTTTTTTGGAAGAAAATTATGCCGGGGGGGGCGGCCCGTTTTCCGGGGGGGGCCGCCCCCCAAAAGTGAAATCCCTGGTGTCTAGTGGGGTTTCCTGGCCCCCGATCGCAGCTGTGCTGCGATCGGGGGCCAGGAAACCGTTTCAGAAGGCCTCGTAAGAAAGGGGAGACGCACCCGAGGATTTATTAATGCCCTTCCTGGTGTCGGCCACTGGTCGTGACCCGCACCAGGGAGGGTGTGTGGGCGTCGGCCAGTGGCCGACGCCCGCACTTAAGAGGTTAAGGTCGTGCTCCGGGAAGAAGCGACGAATTCCCCAAAGAAGGCGCAGTTGGTGTCGAGCAGACTTTGCAATGGAGTCGATGTGGGAGAGTAGATTGAGTTTTTTGTCGAGTATGACACCAAGGGATTTTGCGCTCTCGACAATGATGGGCTTATTGTTCATTAGATTGATCTGATCCATCCATGATTGCACTGGGGGATGAGAAAGTGAGGAGGAGAGGAGGAGGAATTCTGTTTTGGAGGGATTCAGGATCAGTTGATGAGTTAACATCCAGTTTTGAATGGAGTCGAGAGTAGAGCTAAGGAAGGAGAGATCGTGATTGGAGGCCACCTTAAGGTAAATCTGAGTGTCATCCGCATATAGATGATAGTGGATCCCGGATTTACTCAGGAGATTTCCCAACGGTTCTAAATAGAGATTGAACAGTGTGGGTGCAAGTATGGAGCCTTGAGGAACACCTTGACTGACCGCTAAAGGAGCTGAGAGACTGTTCGCTATTTTGATCATTTGGGATCTATCAGAGAGGAAGGAGGCAAACCATTTGAGCACAGTGCCCTCCATGCCCATTCTCTTCTTGAAGAGTGTTAAGGAGAGTGTTGTGATTGACAGTGTCAAAGGCTGCAGAAAGGTCAAGAAGAATTAGAAGACAAGACTCCCCTGAATCGAGTATCCGCAGCGCGTCATCAATCACTAGCAGCAGGGCTGTTTCAGTGCTGCAGTTTTGAATGAAGCCGGACTGGAAATTGTCAAGAAGATTATTATCCTTGATATGGCGAGAAAGTTATTTCGCTACACATTTTTCTGTGATTTTCGCAAGAAAGGGTAGGTTAGTGATGGGACGGTAGTTGTTGAGGTCGTTCGCCTCAGCTGTGGGCTTTTTAAGCAGAGGGGTGACCTGCCCAGTTTTGAAGGAAACTTAACCAGGTATCCAAGGCTAAGAGGGGGCATTTCATCACAGACGGGGCGGGGGGATGTCAGAGGCATTATACAGGAGGTGCCAGCACACCACAAGGTGCCACAAGCAAGAAATTACCAATGACTTTGGACTAACCACTCACCTTGGCTTCCGGAGCAGCGTGCTGCCCGGCGTACAGCGCATCAACGCCTCTTCAGAGGCAGTTAGCGCTATATAAATGCAGTTTACAATATATATATAATTTAACAAGAGGTAGCTATGCAGAAATTAAGTTTTTTTCCGCCAGAAATGTGGGAATCACATTCTGAAAGAGGTGCTTGCACCGAGAGAAAAATCCGTTAACAAGGAGTATGTAAAGGTACCTAAAAGTACGTCCCTGGAGGGGTGGGGTTGTTAGTACACGGAAGGAAATGAAGACGAGCATAGAATATGAGTTATTAACAGCAAGAGGGGGGACACTTTCAAACGAGGTTCCTGCTCGAAGAAACTGGGTCTGAACTAAACCACCGGAGGCAGCATGGGAAAACGTGGGGTTCAAGCTCAACAGGGGGTGCCCACGGAGCAGTGGTGTAACGAAACTTAAGCCCCCACCCCCTTTTGCAAAGTACCTTGAGGGGAGCACCTCATCCCTGGACCCAGTCAGGGGCCTACCGCTCTTGCACGGGGTACTGTGCTGAGGGGGGCCCCTGGAGCTCCGCGCCCCCCGCAACGCGGGTCCTGCGGGAGGCTTTGTTATACGCCTCTGCCACGGAAGTGCAGAGGCCAGTATTAATACTGGCACCAGATCTGGCACAAGGTCCCCCGCACAAGAGGGGATAACCACCAGGCGAGAGGTGTGGGCACCCACATGGGCATCTTACTGAACAGGAGGAGCCATTGAACGGAGCACAGGAGTAAACAGGGTCATCGCGGGAACCCAAGTGTCCTGCGGAGAAGACGAGAGCAGCGTTAAAGTGGAGGTGTCTCCCGGAGAAAGGGCACAGCGTTAAAAACGAGGTGTCTGTTCAACGAGATTCGGGGAAAGCAGCGGAAAAGTAGATGGCATAACACGAGGTGCACCTAGGACTAAAAAAATGTAGAGTGATTTAAAAAGAAGTGCCAGAGGAGAGAGACAGGGGAAGTGATTTAAAAAGGGGTGCCCGTAGGAGAGATAAAAGGGAGAGGAGTTTAAGAAGAGCTGCCACTAGGAGGGGGAAGGGCATAGCGATTTAAAAAGAGGTGGCACAAGGAGCGGGAAAAAAGGTAGAACGATTAAAAAAAAAAGTTGCTTCAAAGAGAGGGAAAAACTAGAACGGTTTAAAAAGAGGTGTCCCAGTGAGAAAGAAAAGGTAGAGCGATTTAAAAAAAAAAAAAAAAGAGGTGCCTCAAGAGAGGCAAACGGTGTCGATTTAAAAGAAGTGCTCGGTGGGGAGAGAAAGGATAGAGCGATTTGAAAATCGGTGCCCAGTGGAGAGAAAGACGTTAGAACACTTTTCCAAGAGGTACTTGAACTGAGAGAGAGAAATTGGAAGCGCCATCCCCCAAATCAGGTACTTGCACAGAAAAGAGGGGTACAGTTTCGGAGAGGAGGTGCCCAGGATATAAAGGTGGGTCAATGCCACCAATACCCCCTGTCAGTGACCCTTTAAACGAGGTCAAAGTTAGCGGGTAGCCTTCCCGGCCAATGGCATACAGGACGGCGCCCCCTGGAGCCCAGGGCAAGGGGGCAGAGCCGGCTTTAGGGCGGTGCGACCGGTGCAGCCGCACCTGGCGCTGACCTTGGTGGGAGGCGCAGGGTTTGAAAATAATTTATGGATTTAAAAGAACGTGAACTTCATGAACTTCCTTGTGCATCCGGCAGTTTTCAGGCAACAATAAAAATGTTGGTGATTTATGTTCCGACTGGAGAGACTTTAGCAATTTGTCTAGGGGCAGTTTTCACTCACCAGAAAGTAGGGCAGAGGGTTAATGTGCCTGCTGCAAAGGAACTTGTACCATGCAGTTCACAGAACTGAGTGAGTGAATTATGGCTAGTGTTGTAAAAAAAAGGAAATGTATGCCAGAGAGTGGCTATGGGGGGACGAGGGGCACCGTTGAAGAGTGGTGGTGAGGGAATTTATGGAGAAGGAGCTAATGGGGGGGGGGGGGGGGGGGGGGAGGGGCGCCTAAAAAGACAGTCCCGCTGGGCGCCCCCAGCGCTAGAGCCAGCCCTGGAAGGGGGCATCAGTGCTCGGGGCCTCCACAGCCTGCAGACAGGGGAGGCTGGAGGAGGGAGGAGGCGGCGGATCTGTGTTGGAAGCTGACAGCCCTTTGGGAGGTCCCCGGGACCCGAGGGAGGGAGCGGAGCAGCTGCGGCTGGAAGATCACAGAGCTGAGCTCTGGTGCCTCTCGAAGGAGGCTGAGCCGGGACCACATCCCTGTCCGAGGGAGATGGCAGACGAGACCCGTCCGGACGGCACCTTCACCGCCCCCCTGGAAGGGCCCCCCGCGCAGCACGACCTGCTGCGGGAGGCGGACCTGGACGGCAAGTTCGAGGTAAGTCCCCAATGTTATTAACGGCCCAAGAGCGGCCGGCGCTGACTGATTGCCTCCCCATCACCCGACTCTTACTTGAGCCCCTGAAACCTTTCACTAAGGAACACTTCATAAAATCATCAGTAAGCGCCAACAGCTAAAAAAAAAAGTCATTTCCACTAGAGAGAGGTTTTTTCTTCATAAACGTCCAAAATGGACCGGCTGGGGATAACTAAAAAAATATTTTTGGTATAAAGCTCCTCTCGCCATACTTCTGCTGTTTCTACGCGCTGTAGAGTACAGCTGTTACTGTTACCTAATTTAATGGTACCCGCTTGACCAACCTGGGAAGGATGGCTGCCTGAATTGGCCGTGTCGGGATTCGGACTTTGACCGACAAGAGCATAATGTAAGCAGCCATGGCCTTTATAAAACGATGTATATAACATGTCAGGGGGGAAGGTGTCAATCACTGTCACATCAAGAAGGAAGTTTCCAATTAGGATGATAACTATGTGTGAGAGTCTGTCCGCAGATGCGCGTCACGCAGTGCGAGCACGTGCGTTTTTATTGCACCAGATCGAGAATGCCTCTGGTTTGTTGCTGCAGCGACTTTTGTAAAAGTTGTACAAGTGATTTATACGGCCATTACCAGGCCCAGGAATTGGGAACAGCCATGGCTTTCCAGCATTCTCATTTGGTGCCAACGTCTATTCGGTCCCAGGAAAATTTTCGCCTTGCCTTGCTATAGTTCTGATTAATTTAAAGTATAAATATTGCAATTAAATGGATGTTCAGCTTTTTCGGCTGAGCTGCAGTAATAGTGCTTCTTAGGAGTCTGGCATGTTTTAGAGTAAAAGGTTGACACATTTTATTACAACAGCCTATAAACCTGTCTGTAAGCGACCTTTTTTTAATATATATATACACACTTTCTGTATGTGTTTTTGGATTTGTGGCATGTTTTAGGAAAAGCAGGCAACGCTTGTTGTCATTTCCGCTCGATTGCTTTACATAAATCTGTTTCTGTTTTTTTTTCTAGCAATTTTTTTTAGTTTGGAGCTATATCAATATACAAACATTTACATACATACATAAAATAGTTTATAAAAAGTATAAAACAAATGCGTATACCTTATGTTGTGACTGATTTATTGTGAATAAACTGCATATTCGCTGATTTCACTGTTCCTCGTGGACATGCCATGTCCTTGAAGAAGGGATACCCTCTGGTTTTGTTGTTTTGTATTGGACATGTAGTGAAGTGATGGGCGAAGGCCCGGGAGTGTCACCGTGCCATGTTTGCGGTAATGCTGACAGCGCCTAGTGAAGTGACAGGCGGAGGCCCGGGGGTATTCGTGGAAGCGCCTCGAGTCCCGCCTTCCTAGGGTGCTCTGCGAGCGTCCAGGCGCTGCTCGTGATAAGGCCGCTTTACAGCCCGTGTCTGGCGGAGCCGGGTGTTTAGCTCATTAAAGGAGGGCGTCGAGGGGACACCCGAGCCGCCCGCTCTCACCGGGAGCTCGCAAGACGTGTCCCAGAGCTCGGGTTACTGCGCCGCGGAGGAGATGCCGGGTACTCCAGGGTCGCCTTTCACGAGGGGCAGTCGTGAGGGGGGCAGTGCTGGAACTGGAATCACACAGAGGCATAAGGCGTGTCATAGGGGGCAACAGAGAGGAAGGGGGCTTGCATTGGCTTCATGGTAGGTATCATGGGGTCGGGTGGGCAGGGGAGGGGGCTGCCTTTGGATTCACATAGAGTCTTGGGGGTTGTCATAGGGGGCAAGAGTGGGAAGGGGGCTGCCATTGGGGTGCCTCGGGGGGGTCGTCACAGGTGTGTGCATTTCAGGGGGGAGCTGCCATACCTATCACAGATGGGAACAGGTAGATGCCCCTGGGGCGGGTGCAGCTGTCGGTGTGCAGGTGACCTACTGGTCACAGAAGTGCATATGGGAAGTCGTGGGGGCAAGAGACACTGTTATGGGGGAGTTGTTATGTGCATCGCAGAGAGGTTTGGGGATGTCAGAGGGGGCAAGAAGCAATGCTTAATTTGTGCTTGCTATTTCCGGTGCTAAGCACCGGCACTTATTTTTGAGGGCCGGCGCTTAGTCTTCTGCCTTAAGCATTTGCTGCGAGCAAAAGACACATTTGGGAAAGACGGAGGACGAGAAAAACGAAAAAGCGTCACAAAGAGAGAAAGTAGAAAGCTGCAGGTGTGAGCTGAAGGGGCAGGGAGTGGCTTTAAATGGATTGAAGAGGTCAGAGATGGCATCGGATTAAGATGTCTTAGCATTCCGTGTTCGCACATTTAATTGCAGCAGCCACGTGTTTAAAGGAGGGCTTTGAGCACCGGCACCTTTTTATTTACAAATTAAGCACTGGCAAGAAGTGATGTCATAGGGGAATTGTCAGGTATCACAGGGAATCTTTGCAAGCTGTGATAAGTGCTGGGAGCTAAAGGGGGAGGTTTTTGATCGCACAAGGCATGGCTAGGGCAAAGGGTAATACTATTAAGGAAAAATGAATCACCGGGCATAAGGAACCTGTCTGTCGTGAGTGTCTGTGTCAGGGGTAGGGGGCGCTACTCCTGCAGAGTACATAGGGGCCCTTTATAAATAATGGAAGCCCCCTTTTAACGCCTGCTCTTGAGCCATACAAAATGACGCAAGGAAATCTCTTAGATTTCCTTGCACCACTTTTTGGCCCCCTTAACGGGGAATGCCCCCTTTGCATACATTTTGCCTGGCGCCACTTTGTTAATATGGTGCTAGGATTTTGGCCTTGTTGGGCCACATTAGCGTAAAGAAAATGATGCTAATGTGGCACAAGGTGGTTCTAGGGGCTCAGCAATATGCCCCTTAGTATGCAAATGTTATTTTATTACACGAAAGCAAACAAGTTCCAGATAGATATAGGTAAAAAAAGCCAACATGTTTCATCACTTTTGGCTGCCACGCCTGGTGCTTTCTCAAGCCTAAAACAAAATGCAAAATGTAGTTTCCATATTGGACTTTGTAAATACCCAACAAATACGGCACAGGAAAACATTATAAACGTAAAAGTGCCATAATTCATTCAGCTGTATTCATATTGTAAACTGTGTATTCGATGTTATCTTGTTTAATACATAACAGAGATGGCACCATCTTGAAAATGAAACAGAAACACAATAATATGCCAAATTAATACATTAAAGTTTTTTTTTTAATGTAAAGAGCGATATTATTTCAATTCTTACCTATGACTTCACTTTAAGGTAACATGTCCATCGCCATGCATGGCATGGGGTTGAGATCAGGGCCTGGACTGCAGCCGAGCCCTGCACCCAACCCTCTGTCCTACCCCCTGCTGCACACAACCTTTGGTTATGCGTTAGTTCACGTTTCGCTAGTAGGAAAGCCAAGTCCTAAACTTACTGGCCACTCTGTTTTTCAAAGTGTGAGGGAACCAGCTCAACAGGCAGTGCCCTGGCGTTAATGGGATAATCCTATCTAGTACAGTGGCCAGCTCCGCCGTGATCCTCTCCCAGTAGTGATGCAATTGAGGGCAGATCCATAACATGTGAAGCAGCCTTGCCACATTTTCTACACATCAAGGGCAGCCTGACTCCTCCACCCGAAATTATAGCTGTATGCGCTCAGGAGTCAAATATGTTCTGCAGCACTTAGAAATTAATCAGTTTAAAATGAGCATTTTGTGAGACCTTGGGCATTCTATTGAGTATGGCACCCCAGGCTGTCTCCGAAATTGGGGTACCCAAATCTTCCTCCCAATTAGCCTTCAGTTTTTCAGACGTCTGGTGGCAATCTCCCCTATGGCCTTGTACAGACCACTTTAATAGTACCTGAGGCCATAAATCCACAACTGCCCATCACTCGTGGCTCATCTGTACAATTTCTCCATTGATAACATATTGGCATGGTAGTCACTCGATACAAGAGGAAGTGCCCCCTAGGGATATCATAGTCCGCCCTAAAATCCTCAAATGGGAGAAATTCCTCATCCCTATTGAGGTCCCCCAGAGTGGAAACCCCTGCCTCTGCCCAGACAGTAAGGTTTCTCCAATCCCCTCCATGTGGTACGGCTTTCAGCATCCTTATCGGCAGGTCATGTGAGTAGGGTATTCTAACCTGGTCCTGTCCTGACACCTTCCCCAACACCCCATGATCACTTTGAGTTCTTCAGTGTCAGTAGCAGAAGTGTGCCTGACACCCATTAGTATTGGTGCTAAGTCAGTCATCCCTGGGAAAAAATGGCCCCCATCCCTCTCTGGTCCTTGTCTACCCGCTAACCATTGGACAAACCACTGTAACTGGGCCGCCAGGTAGAATCCCTCAAAATCTGGGTCCGCTAGCCCTCCCTCTCCCACTGGACATTGTAGTGTAGTTGTGCGACCTGTCTGCGGGTGGAGCCCCATATGACTGATATGCAGCCATAGAACCAACCATAAGGGGTCCCTGCACTTCAGCTGTGAAGCATACACATCCAGCTTGGAGTGCTTTAAAAAATATATGGTAAACTCTCCTGGGGTCATGTATTCAATAACCCAGGAGACCTACTGTGTCTTTTTTAGTGTTCTGAGGACTGCAGTCCATGCAGCCCTCCAGAACACTAAAAAACATACTTGGTGGTGCCTCTGTCCTTTTAGGAGCCCCACCATGATCCAAAAATATTTTTAAAAACCCCGTTCAGGGCATTTTGTGGTGCCTGCTGGCTAGAGCAGTGAATTTGAAATGAGAGGCTATCCTGCTCATTTCACATTCACTTTTTTATTTTTGGAGATGGTCATGTGGCACCCTCCCCAAGCCTTCTAGAGACCTCGGCGACCACATCTCCCTTGGCCAACATTTGTTTTTTGGGAGGGGTGTGTGTGCCATCCCCCTCCTTGGGCCTTCGGAAGCCCAGGAGACCCCATCAGACAGGGCCAACTTCTTTGTTTAAATAGGATGGGGTGTAGGCCCCCTTCCTGAGCCACTTAAGGACCCCAGGGACCCCATCACACAATGCTGATTGTTCTGTTTTTGAGGAGGGGAGCATGTGACCTCCCCAAGCCTCTCAAGGGCCTTAAATACCCCATCTTCAGAGCCCTGTTTTGCTTTTGGGGAGGGGGCGTGAGCCTCCCTCTTAATCATCATATGGATGCATCCACCCCATCCTCTGATGCCTGTACCACGTTTGGGGGAGGGGGCGCACACCCCCTTCCCTGAATAGTAGTATAAAGCATTTTCTGGGCCATGACCCACCCTGTTTTATTATTTTAAAGGGCAGGAGTCCATTTAAAAAAAAAAGAAAAAAATACAGCTGATCCTTCATGAATTTGTGGTAAAATATGGAAAAAACAATGTTTTTGGCCTAAAGGGGTGTTTGGGCTCGATGGCAGGGTATCCCTACCCTGCCCCCTATATTTCTTTACACTTATTTTAAGGACAGGGGACCCAAGTCCTAAAATGGCCACTGTCACATCTTTGTTGATGTTTTGGCAGCTAATACGATCTTATTGTTTGCCCTGTCAGCTCCACGGATCCTCCGCTGCGTGACATATGCATACAATTTGAAACTCATCTACTGAACGGATTTCCACCAAATCACAAAAAGCATACTTTTTGGACCAAGGTCTAGCTTTCCTCCAAATTTGGCAAAATTCCATTTAACATATTTTGCAGTATCACTGCTCTATTTTCCTTTGAAAAAATGAAAATGCATTTTAGGAGCCCCCATTTTTCTCAGTTCCCACTTTACTTTCCAGGAAGGAGTTGAGGTGGATAAGACTTTTTTTGATAAGTTTTGTGAATATTCGTCAAACTTCGCAAAAGTTCCTAGCAAGCCAAAAATCCATTTTCAGTGGAATTGTGGACCTAACTACAACAACCCAGTGCCATGGCAGTGGAAATAAATGTGACCCAATAACATGTTAGGGAAAGCAATTCCAGTAAATAACATACATATCCATAGTACAACAGTCAAATAAAATAGGGGGATAATATTTTTTATAAATTATATTTAAAAGGATGATAGACAGACAGACATAGATAGATAGATAGATAGATAGATAGATAGATAGATAGATAGATAGATAGATAGATAGATAGATAGATCATCACTGCTAGAGATAGATCATCACTGCTGGTGATGTGTGGGGCACTACTTGGACCTTTGTAGAGCCATGTTACTTGTGAACATTATGCTAGTGATTCTTTAGTCTCATAAGCCATCAGACAAACTGAACCACAAGTGTTGCATCAGTCTTTGAGCACTTTTCACAGCAATCCAGTGTTTTCATGATCAGCTCACCTTGTCGTCCTTCTCTTTCTCCTGAGACTAATACAAATTCAAAGAGAACCTCACATTCACATATGTAAGGTCTGTGTGAAAGTCTGAGAGCATCCAAGCTCGGTAGTTCACTTTTGTCTCAGTGGAGACATGTAACTGTGATATTGCAAGACCACTTGTTATGCTTTTATGGTTAATGGCCTTTACTGAGGTGCTCAGCCTTTCCGGTAATCAGTGTTTTCAGGTCAGGTGTAAATCAGGGGAAAACAGTTTTATCAACATGAAACCAAAGTCCCCGTCTTCCCATTACTTTGTACTTTGTTTCTAAAACAACTTATTGTGTCAACTTGTTTTAAAGTGTGATACTACTCATATCAATTAATTTAAATGAATGAATTAATTCACCCATTAATTTAGTTTCCCAAAGAATTAAACATGCTTATTTAATCATTTATTATTTTGATTCATCTATTAATTTAACTCCTCAAAGAATTAAAGACCAAACGTCACGCTTTGGTGTTAAACATGGGAAAGAAGGATATACCCATCTAGTGGCTGCATTGCACAATGTGTATTCAGAAATCCCAGGCACAATCCACGAAACTGTGTGATCCTAGGCATTTAACTTACTTCACCCTGCCTCCCATCACCTTCACGTTTGAAAGTACCTTGAAATAATTCAACGTCAACTGCATACTCTACTAAAACCTCTCTTGTCTGTGGTTTAATAGACCACAGTATTGATTCTTACAACATGACAATAAAGCCCTTATGGTGGAGGCACAGGGCCACTGCACCTTGGATACTAATAAAATCGTTGTCAGGGCAAATGTGAGGGCACTTCATGAATATTTCTAAGTTCATGATTAAACAGTATTCCTTCTGCTTAAGGCCACTCATAGTAGTGATATTATCTAATGTGCTGAAGATATGCAATAACCAATGTTGAAGGAATACACATTTTTTTAATTGTAGAAGGTTCGTACTTCAACTATACAAAAAAGTGGCAGCGAAAAGATCTAACCAGAAGCAGCACTTGCAGTAGGGAAATAGCTCCAACTGAGCTGACAGCCTGTCACAATAGGAGCTCAGTGGATACTTGGGCTCCTCCTCAGATAGGAAACCAGTCCCATGTGGACTTTGCGGGGATGGGGCTGCAGTAATTTCCAGGACTTTCACAAATGTGATGTGGGATAATCTTGGGTTTTAGACATAACTGGTTGCAACACCACTGAAAGTTCTGGAAAACAAATTCCCACAATCCGTCAGCCACACGTGGGGCGCACAAGACAGGGCTATTCCAGCTGGGGCACTGGCCCCATCTGCCCCCCTTGAACATTGCCATTGTTTGTGGGACGAAATTCAGAGCTGAGTCAAAGATGATCCCAGGGATTCTGACCTGCTGGGACATGGTACGAAGAAGTCTTAGACAGTAAGGCATTTTAAAAGAGATGATTCTGTGCCTAGGCACCATACAAGTAGGGCAGCTTTCTTTGATGTGTTCAAGCAGAGGTAGCTTTCCTTCTTTCAAAAGTAGATGTGGTGAAGGCACTGCACAGTGCTAATGTGATGTTCTCTAACTAGATGCTGCCCTGGGAACCATCCTCATATAACTGCTAAGAAAGCAGTGGCGGCTGCTTTTAATAATATTCTGAAGGGCGGGGGAAGGTATTGCTTGGCAGAAGGAGGTGTTCGTGTGTGGTTGACAGGTGGTGGGAATAATAAAACAAAAACAAAAAAAACCACTAACCTTAAGAAGGCTTCCTCGGTGATCCTTGCCGCCTCGGTGCTTCTGTGTGACTCATGCTGTTACCCAGCATGAGACAAGCGTCTGAATTGGTCTGAGCAGCTAGAATTGCCACTCAGATGGGGACTGGGATATTGCACTGGTTCTGCACCCGGGCTGTGATACACAGCCCGGGTGGAGAGTTCTAAGTGCGCATGTCAGTTTGACCGGCCGTGGACGGCCGGCCAAACTGACATATGCACTTAGAAGTGCACACTGCTCCTCCCCCGTGTCTGATGATGGCGATCGCTCCGCCCCGCCCTGCCCTACGAGGAGGAAGCAAGAAATAAAACGATAATTCAGTAGTTGTACTATCGTTTTATTTTCCTGCTGCCTTTCAGCAGTGGGTCTCCACAGTATTCTGGAAGGGTTGACGAGACAGACACATACACACTTGTTGACAATTCTAGAGATATCAATGGTATCCAATCAAGAGTTACCCTGATGAAAACCTGCAATAACCCAGCATATTACTGCTGCACAGGATGGTGTGTTTGAGCAGTAGGAGGATCCAGGTGGACCACAGCTACTTGCTGTCCTTCCTATTGTAGTACACAGTTTCCTCTACATTTTGCCAGCGCTGATTCTGTGTCTCAAGATGGTCTGTAGCTAGACTGGTGATCACTCAGGATGACATTCTGTTCTACATACTCATCAAACTGTCCCCCCTTTGAAGATAATGTTTGGAGGTTTGAGGTTGGGCAGTAATTGGGCAGTACATGAGGCCCTTCTGTGGGCTTCCTAAGGGGTTGGGGGTGGTATAGATTGCACGTTTCAAGGAGTCAGGAAGATAACCATTTAGAAGAGAAGTGTTAACTGTGGTTGCAGTGTTCTCAGCGACAGAAGAGAGAGCTTTCTTCATTTGGAATTTGGGCATGGCAGGTTAGAAGTTTTGGTCTTCTTGGACAGGTGTCTACCTTACACTTCAGACACGGCCGTATAATAATAAGAAGACAATTCAAACTGTAAGGGGTTGGTGATTCAAAAAGGGATACTGCTGTATTGCTGGTGTTGGATACATAGCTATAAGAAATGTTGACCTCAATGTAATCTTCACCAGAAATGAAGACAAGAGCAGCCTATCAGCACAGCAGTATCCTCGATTTAGGCATATTTGTAGCCCAAGATGTACCTTGAATAGTTGATTTCTTTTACCCCTTCTCTCAGATTGACAGTCCCCATTCCAATTTACTTTTCATTGGGCATGGATCATTGAAGCACCAGTCAATTGTTCTAGATATACAGATAAATCTATATGTAATTATTTCAATGTATACCCAATTTAAATGATAATTATTTTCATGTCTGTTGGTCATTCTGAAAAGTCTACTGGAATTTGCTACTTGATGCCTCCACAAACTGAGCCCCGTGTTTTTAGCCAGTAGGCCCTGGGGTTTGTTGTTTGTTTGTGGTAATATCCAGTGAAATTGAGATTATGAAATACATTGCTAGTGTAACCTGTCATCATTAAGTAACATGGTATTCAAACACCTGGAATAATAGTAGCTTCTTTAAAAGAAGGTGTGGCAGATGCGTAATAACACAAAACAGGTCTGACTTTGCAAGTAGGTTCTGGGATTTGTGCAGACGAGGCAACCATTGAAACACTGCTGTTTGTTGTTTTGGAAGAGAGTCCCTTTTAGTCAGACCTTAGGACTTGGACAGAGAGTTCCACTAGACCTCTTCAAAATAGGAACACAGGCTTGAGGGTGTGTGTTGTGATAAACATCTTGAGATAGTTCAATGTGTTGTTTTAGGTGTGTGCAAATTTACAAAGATCCCCCCCCCCCCCACAAACTTTGTGAAATGGCATGAAACATCCACCAAAATCATGTTTTTTATAAAAAAAATATGAGTTTGCCCCACAAATCATGGGGTTGGTAAGGGCTAGGCATGTAAAACAGAAGAGTATCTGAGAGGGTTTTAAAATATATATTTTTTTGTTTTCTATGAAGGCCCACTGCACATTTGTATCTTTAGTGTACTGTATTGTATTAATGGGATCAGGTATAGCACATAGCAGACACTACATTTATGTGCACTGCGTTTCGGCTATGTGTGTGCTATAGAAATACCATATACATACATAGGTGTATATTTACAAGCCCATTGTGCCTCTTTGCACCACACTAGAGTCATTTTTTATGCTAATGTGGCATTAAGGAGGCCATTACTCCACGCCATATTAATAAAGTGGCGCAATGCATGCATTACACAACTTTGTAACCCCTTGCGCCACATTATGCCTGTGCCAGGCATAATGTATACAAGGGGGCGCTCCAACAAAGAGAGGTACGAAAAAATGGCGCAGTGAAATTTACAACATTTCATGGTGCCATTTGTTCCGTCATTTTTAATGCCTGCCCAAAGCAGGCGTTAAAATGACGCACACATAGTAACCTATGGGCCTCCTCGTACTTTGCTGCACTATCATCAACATTTTTGATGCTAGTTCAGCAAAGCGCCGGAATAGCGTAAACAACTTTGACGCTATTGTGCTAATGACTGCCATGGTGCGCGTATTATAAATACGGTGCAACCATGGTGTCGTTAGGTGGCGGTAGTGGGACGCAAGAAAATTGGCACATCGGGACCGATGTGCAATTTCCTTGTAAATCTGCCCCTTAGTCTTCTTCCTGGAGGTTTTCTCCCCACAAACCATCTTATAGCAGAGGGGTTCTTAAAATTCTTAAAATTGTTAATAAATCTTTGGTAGGTTCACAAGTGCAGATTTTTAAATGAAATCTTGCTGAGTTGCAGACGAAAATCATTTGCAACTTTGGGCTCTCCTTCTAGAAATACCTTTAATGATCAAGCACACATCACTTTAACCATCTACTGTTTTCATCATGGGCCATTCCTTTGGGCTTGATGCAGAAGATAAAAACATCTGCCCAGTTATTGACCATTTCTCAGTACTGAAAAAAATCATCTTTTTGTTTCAGTGACAATGTCGGTAGCTTCATAGAGTCCTGTATGATGCCCCATAGAAGGTCTGTGCAATGAGTTGAAACTTCACAGGACTTTCTCTATGGGGATGAGTGGGAGAGGCAGTTAGGAGAGTATAAGTTATAATATGTACATTGTGCATTTAGAGCACAGATGCAGTGTATCATCCATTTGACCTTATTCGGTTACTGCAGCTGTCGAAAGTTTAACGTTTAAGGACACCATTATGATACAGTTCTGTATGTCCAAGGCTTGGATTATTATCGTATTCCTTCTTTGCAAAGGCAAGGCATTTCTTTGGTATATATTGCTGGTCAAGAATGGGCCATGTGATGTTTTAGACCTGGAATTAGCAAAGACCTATTGATTTTACTAAAATTATATGTATAATACTTATTTAAAGGGCCTTTCAGCCACCTCTCTTTATCCATTGGTCTGTTGTTGTGTCATTCACATTTTACTTCCGTCCATTACAGCATACGCCATGGGGCAATGGGTCAGCCTAGTCCAGTCACTGGTTAACTTCACTTTAAGGCCCGTATTTATACTTTCTTTGCACCACATTGGTGTAATTTTTTGACGCACAAGCGGCGCAAACTAACAAAATATAGTTGTATTTTGTAAGTTTGCACTGCTTTTGCGTCAAAAGATGACGCAAATGCAGGGCAAAAAAAGTATAAATATGGGCCTCAATGACTACATTTTGCTCTGTCACGACAAGCACATCCACTTCCAAGATAGTTACCTCCAGTGTCAGTGTTTTTGTTTAGACTTCATCCTTACTTTAGTGTTGTCTTTATGTTTAGAGCCTGAGGTGAAAGCAGGATGCTTTATACAAGATGTGGGTTCAGGCACATTCCATGCTTCACAGTTCCTGTCGTCCGCCAGTACCGGTGTAAATCCCTTTTGGAGTGTCCTATGTTTAACAGACTTCAAAGCATAACAGATTGTGTCCATTTGAAATTGTTCTGTAACTTCAATTTTGTACATATGAATTCATAAGCAGACAGATCTTCAGACCACATTTATTCTGGACTCAGTTTCACCAATCAAACTTTCTTTCTTTCTTTCTTCGTTCCTGAAATGTTTTTTTTTTTTTTTAAAGGGGTGTAGTTTTGTTGATACCTACAACATTTGGGAAGAGTGTGCAGTGCCTTAAAACCAGTCTGATAAGTAATGAGGAGCAGTTTTACTACTTGCTGTATTGCGTCGCGTGAAAGGGAGAGAGCAGACATGTGCCATATCTACTAAGCTGTGGTGCTCTTCTGCTCTCTGGTAATGCTGACACGCTGTGCAAGATTATTTTGTGCAGGAAGAGATACATTCCTCCACAAAACAACCATAAAAGACAATTTATGTGTGATGCAGAATGCATCACGCATAGTGAGAGGAAATAAATAGGAGAAATAGAGATATTTCTCATTGTTACATCTCCCTGTGGTAAGCACACCGCATTGGCTTAATCCCAGGTTTACTGCCTTTAGTAAACATTGAAGTGCATCAGATTCCATGGGTGGATGCACGGGAACATCCATGCTCCACCCATGGAACGCCTGCCATAACAAAATATAACTGCTGTGTGCACTACATTACTTTACAGAGTCACACATAGTGGTGCAAATAGCCCCTTGCAGGGCTTTCTAAATCCTATTTAAGGACTTGCATTGTTTCGCAGCAACTTGCATCACACAAGGGCCACGCAGATCCCTAGTAAATCTCCCCCTATTATTTTAGGGTACATTTGATAAAGGCTGAATCTTAATAATTCATTAAGTCATTTACAGATCTTTTAAGTATTAAAACTCCATGTAAACTTAAAGGGCTATTCCATACTGTAACTCCAAGTTGTCATTCTAAATAGGAATTATCTTCTAACGAATGCAATGGAAACACTTTGTTGTGGAATTTCCAAGAGATCTCACATTAACACACTCTCTTGGCAGTGTAGGGGACAAAATAGGCCTGCTTTAGTGTCCTTGGCATCTGTACATGCCTTTCAGACCCTACATCTCAACGCTTATCTTTCAGCAGATGTATCCACTGTGCCGTCACCTAACCACATGGTGACCACTCATTCAGAAGCTCCTTCAACTGTGTCAGTTGCACAATACACTCAGTACAAACCCTCTGAGGAGTTATGCACTGCAACATTACACTAATGCAGCAGTGGTGTATTTATTGCTATTTCAATAGTGCAAAAGTAGCTGCACTTGAACAGGAGATTTACACATTGCATGAAGACATTACATTTCTCATACATGCAGTTGGATTATATTTCACACACCTTTTCGATTTTAGCACAGGGAGAGTAAGTGATTAGCCCAGAATCACATGATTTGCAAAGTGTTAAGTGACACATTTAGGCCCTGATCTACAAATATTCCGTTTGCAAAAAGTGGTCTAAAGTTGCATACCAATGTTTTTTTAATGGAAACGAATTTTGCAAACCGACCTATGTACTAAAGGTCAGTTCACAAAATTACGAAACATAGTGGTTCGCAATTTGTTCTACCTCATTAATACTTGGCTAGAGTCACAGGCATGGTGGTGTCCACATGTCTGTGATTGCTTTTAAGTAAAGCAATCTTTTTTTAAAAAATGCAGGCCACTTTCCTAAAAAAAAGAAACATTAAAAATAAACTTTATTTAGATGTCGGCAGTCACCACTCCATACTTCCAAGATTCTCAAAGAGGAAGAGATCGCCTGGGGATTTAGTTCTAAAAATATTAATACAAACCTTAAGGGATGTTTTTGGAAGAGATGCCCTTAGCACGCCCCTTTCAAATAGGAATTCCTTAATGTTCACTTTACCCATTTAATTATACAGAAAATCTTTTTCAAAATATTAATTCGGCTTAGTGCATTTGACAAAATGTTTTAACAATCACAAACCCTCAGGTTTATTGAATCTGATAGTTTGCGGCACTTTGTACATCAGGTCCTCAGAACCCAGGTTGAAAAGCCACTAGCTTAGCCATTAGACCACATCCCTTCCTGGGAAGAATTGTACTTTTAGCAGAACTGGGTGGAGTGCACAATACTTAATACTGAAAATGCCAAAAACATGCAGGCCACAGCGTGAAGTTCTTCCTACTAAAAATGATTTTGTGTGAGAAATTGCCAGCTCGTCGATTTTTGTCACAGATAAGAGTCCCATAAAAAGTATACATTATAAAGGCTTTTCTCTAGCAAACATAGTTTTCATCCACTGTTTGCTTTTACTGCACATTTGGGTAGCTCATAGGTTTTTACAAAGGTTAACATTAAGAAGTTTGAGGAGAAGATCCACAGGTTTTCCAAACCCTACAGTGTGTGATGCTGTAGGCTTGAGAAGAGAACTCACTCAACCCCCTAAAAGTTGGGGCAGACTATCCAGTGAAAATGACTACAAGCCTAGCTTATTTTAGGGCCGTAATAAGTTTCTTGAATAACTGTAGGACATGATAGTTCAAGTGAAGAATCAATAGGTAGGTTTCCAACATTTTATCTCTATGGTGGTGAAAATTCCTCCAAAGTTAGCATTTGTCCAGGTATTGGAGGATTTTACATTTCCACCTCGCTCTAATTTTGTTCACTAAGGCCCTCATTAAAAGTTAGATGGAATAAGTAGAGTATTTACCCCAGGCGATAAATGCCATAAATCCAGGATGAGGTATCTACCTCCCATGGAAAATTCATACTATTAAGAGTTTTCAGCTTAAAAAATGATATGTAGCATGCAAGTTGGTATTTAATACTCCCAGCTCTGAATGTTTTGAATTTCTATGGCCTCCCCCAAAACCCATACATTTCATCTGACTTGACCTCTTGGAATCTATGCTGAGAAAACTGTAAGGGTGCGATAATTATCTCATAATTTATAATTCAGAAACAGCCATCAGAATTTAGCTCTTAACTTGTAATGAGGGCCTATGTGTATAACATACCCTATCTCCATGTGTAGCCTTGTTACGTAGAAGACACTTACACATTCTGTATGGAAAGTCCTCCTTAAACACATGGGTTTGTAACTCAGAATAAGAGAAGGCTTTATGAAAGAATTCTAAAGAATAAAGAACATCATTGCCTCACAGCATTGTTTAGTAGCTTCTTCAATATAAAGTCAATCTATAGAAACTACAAATTGAAACCTGTATCAAATATAACTTAACTTAACGCAACAGGTCCATTATGGTGTCTACTACATATTATGTAGTGTAAAGTTCTCCAGATGTATCAATATTTACCTGAAATGCTTTGTCGAATGTACCATTGTTGGATGCATCTAAGCTTCTTTAAGAGCACCCGCATACCTGGTTGACATAGCGTTGTCTGTCTAAGATGCTTTACGGATGGTGACGGGTGTGGCCATTTTTTAGTATTTCTGGAAACTGTGATATAATTAGTGCTTTGTTATAAGGACTCTACAGCCCTATAGTGTACTGATAAATCCTTTATGTTTCATGTGAGCAAATGAGCACAGTCCTGAGCACAGTTGTATAAGGCACTGAACTGCAGTTACAGTTGATAGATGATTACGCTGTGGGTTGAAGATGGAAAGAGAGGGAGTCAAAACAATATTCCGGGGCAAAGGAATTCAATTTCTTGGCACAATGGTAGATCATCCCCCTTTCCCCGTCCCTCTAGAACTGTGATCTGACCAGTGGTGTAACAAAACTTGAACCCCCCTTGCAAAAGTACAAGAAGGGGCCCTCCCTCCGCTGCCCATCACCTACCACTTTTGCTCAGGGTGACCCCAGCTCTGTGGGGGCTGCAGGTGCTTATGTTACGCATCTGGGTCTGACTCTGAACGTAATTAAGGGAAAAGACCCATGATCTCACTGACAAATGGGGCATACAGGTGAACGACTGATGTAACAATTTGTCAGGCAGTAAACTGTGTGATTGTAGATGCTAGTCAGGACATATAGGAGCAGACAGTTTTGCTGCCTTCAAGTTAGTGATTATTTTGTAAATAAATAAGTGCCAGGCAGGTATTAGACATTTTTAATGGATATGGAATTAACAAACAACTGTTGCTGTGCTCATCTCTAAATTAGATTAACATCGCTGCCAAGTAACATACTGTCATAAGTGCCAGTGTTGCCACTTAAGAGCCGGTACCGAGCACTGGAAACCATCAGCTCAAATTAAGCACTGTTTGGGGTCTTCCTTTCTCCTCATGCAAGAGATTTAACATGCTGTGGGATTACCCTTGACTAATATTTGGTGATTTGGTGGTAAAGGCTGGCCACAAGGCTACAGTGCTCAATCAAGAACGTCTACGTTTTTATAATTTATTGGCTAGACATTAACAGCATTTGAACCCCAGAGGTGATTTGTGGATCTAGGATTCTCTTATTGGACATTTAAAATAAGTTAATTCATAACTCAGGCTTTTTCTTTTTCTTAATGCTTCGATGAAAGCCTATCCCCTCTCTAAAATATCTGTGTAAATATAGAAAAAATCTTTACATCAAGGTGTGCATAGGTTTAATGATTAAAATAGTGAGATGTGAACTGTATCATAGGGACCTGCTTTGCTTACTAAGATAACTGGCAGCTTACCTGAGTTGCCTGAACCTCCACCCTTCCTGACACTCATAATAGAGAAGCAGCAGACATGGCCAATGAGCTGTCCCATGCCTACTTATCTGATGTACTCAACTCTACGCATGCCCATAGCACCATAGCAACCTGTCTGTGGCGGGCGGTTCCAGTTTGTCATTAAAAACTATTTCTACAATATATGCAGGCCCAAGAACTAAAGGTCAAATTCATTATATGGTTTTAAGATAAGGACTATCTACCTTTGAAAGTGGTAAAACCTATTTAGCACAAACTGCTCCCAAAGAGGTTTTTAGGCCGCCTTACAATATTTAAAAAGAATCTTGGTGGATTTAGCATCTTAGCATGATACAATACAGTTATGATGCAGAAACAAAAAACTTTGAGTAGGTCATAGATCCAAAACCAAGTGTCACCAGGACATGTTTTAGATTCTACAAGTGCTGTTGTCCCTTTAAGAACTTGTTCTTGTCAGTAGTGATGCTTCTGATAAACCTTATACTGTAATTTTAGGAATTTGATAGCACGTTGGGCTACAAATTGCATGCAAACATTCTTTCTAGCAGCTCCATGCTAAGATTTTTTCCTACAATTTATTCAGGACTCACCAGTTATCAATGGCTGGCAGTGGTTTATTAACGAGTGCGTGAGGTCTTCTGATGAAAATCCTAACATACATACAAGTATCTCCTTTGCTTGATTTCTTCACTGTTGAAAACAGGGCGAGACTTTCTATTACAGTGGTGCCTGGCCAGGTCTAGTAAACGCCAGGAAAACCACACCTATTTCAGAAATGAGTTTCCTACAGTAGTAAAATTATCAAATTAAATCAAATTATGACTAAGGCTTCTGAATCATGTATTCATGTTCCTGCTGAATCCACTGCTTTTTATTTGTGTTCCATAGACATGAGTTGTTCTTGGTCTTTCCTTTGTCTGTATTTCTTATCTGATCACCGGCAAAAAAGGCATACCCAATTTTACTGTGAATGAGATACTCATATGTTTATAGGATAATGTCTAAATTCAAACTCTTCATCTTTATAATTTTTCATATTCTTTGTGTTTTCTGTAATTCTGAGCGGGAGATCTTCCATGAATAGGTTGTGGACTTGCTAATCCAGGTGAGTCTAGTGTCTCTTGTGGCTTGATATGTCTGTGGAGGATTATGCTTTTGTAGGGATACCTTTCTGGTAATGTTTGCCCTTTGTGGAAATGTCCTTCAAATATTTTCTTAGCAGCCCCCAAATTGCATAAAACGATTTGTGTGATGCCTTTCATAATAGCATAATAGTTGGTCACAACCATTATATTAATCAATCTATGTGAAACACCTCTGTTTTAGAACCATAGTCAAAAACTTAAATTCAGTTTTGTTTTTCACCACATACACACAGCTTTGTCCATTGCAGGGTAGCCAGACATTTAAAATTAGTTCCAGCCATATGGGTGCATCTGTAATGGAAAGTCAAAAAAATATGAATTCAGTAGTGCAAATGAAATAAAACGAAACATTGAAGGGATGATGGGATGAGCCAGGTGTCCAGTGTACTAGAAACTTTGGCAAATAATTATGTTTTTTGTTGTCTTGTATTATCTCTAATAAACCTATTGGTTTCCCTTGAAGTTGCTGATGATCCTTTAATCACTGTTCTCTCCACATCTTCCCATTCCCCCAGACATCATTACTGAATGTTGAGTTGGCAGAGGGAAAACGTGGGCCCACCCAGCAGTTAGAAGAACACTACCTTCTACTTTGGGGAAATGAGGCAGACTTTTAGCTTTAGAGGCCTCTGGATCATCTTTGAATTTTGTTTTTCGATATTAATGTTGCCACTATGAGTACAACAAGAAATTTACTAGATTGAATTATTTGCAAAGACTCATGTATTAAAGAAGCCCCATGTTTTTCCTCTCCAATTGCTGGCATCGCATACTGTAACAGTCTCATTCGAATCCATCCCTATCCCCATCAAGCCTGATAGACTGGGTGCATCAACCTGTTCTGTTGACCCCTTGAAGGGATTTGTGGAGCTCATGGGTGAAAACGGTCCAGATTTACTAGAAGAAATTCTTATCATCTGCCACAAGAAAATGGGTCTTGTCTGGAAAGACCAAATACATGACTTTCCTACTCTAGACACCTTTATGTTGGCCAATTTTATGTACCGTTGCAGTTTATTGATTGTTTACAAACAGTGATATAATAGTTACTATTAAAAATCTCTTCTCCCATAATTGTCCTGATACAAAAAAGGGAAATAGTTAACAATTTATGGTAATAGGTAGTTTGAAAAGAATCAGTCTGGGTGACAGACTTTCTAAAGAATGATTCATGGTTGAACCTGAAACTACCTTGATCAGTTGAAATCAAAATACAAATTGCATTAGGAAATGCAATCTAGGGAGATGTAGAATTCTGCTTTTAGAGAACATGTAGACATTATCAGAACACAAGGCCTCACTTCTGAACTCTGTGAACATCTGCCACCTGCAGCAAAGTACTGCATGAGTCTCAGTTGATATTGATCAGATTTATAAACATAGATGGTGGGAGGGAGTAAGCTAAACTTCTCTGTATCTGAATTACATCCTCAAATACCACATGAGACTGGATTCTAGGACAGACACAACTTGACAACAATATTTTACTATAGATTAAAGACAGACTAAGCAGCTCATCATTTATTGAAACAAAAAGAGAGACTCACATCAGAGTTTTTGAAAATGAAAGTGTCTTTTCAACAACAGAGGCCCAACCGATTGCACAGAATACACTAACATGCAGGGCATGCATCGAGCGGTATAGCAAAAACACACACTGACCTTCCTCCACCCTATCAATTTGATCCCACCCACATAATTTACCTTCCAGCTCTTCAGGCTTGCCAGGGAGGGTACCACTGGAGAGTTTACCATCGAAGTATAGTAGTGACTTACAAATATGAGAAGGTGCCTGCAAAAGAATGTTGAAAATGCCCTATATTGTGTCTGTGAGTGACTGTGGGAATCACCTCTGGTGAGTGCAGATAAAGTGCTCCACTAAGTACTCTCATCCACTCCATGGTCATGTCCACATTTGATGTCTCAGGGTAACCACAATGTACTCTACAACCTAGAACATCTTTTTGATATGGTTCTTGTGGATGCTAAACAAACAGGGAACCAAAGATTGCCATTGCCTTAGCAGGAATTTCATCATCAATTCCAGAGGGCAGTGGCCCATCTATATAAATAAAGGAGCCCTTTCCATTGAAAATAATGTATGTTTGCAATATTTGATAATGAGTGTTGTAAATGGATGTGTGTGTTGTTTTTTTCTTTCAAATTGTGCCCTCGTTTCTGCAGTAACTCCCTGAGAAGGTTAGTGTTCTGTGTTTGATAGCTCTCAAGGCTCTGGAGCCATCATAACTACCCCACAGGCATTCCACTTGGGCATCATCACATCATCAGATACCTGACATATCACTAAGATATGACCTCTGTTGGTAAATGAACACCGAAAACCTGGCCTGAATGGGGCAATCTCTGCAGGTGTTTGGAGGCAGCCAGGAGCCGAAGATATTTACACTAGTTATTAGTCACAGACGTCACCAGTGTCAAAAGGACTACAATTGAACTTATTTTCCGTGGCCAAATCTTGTACAAATTTGCAATATATTTTTGAGTTCCCGTTGTAATGCTACTTCTTTATAATATTCTTGTTCCTGGCAAGAAAGAATTAAGCCTTGCTCTGACAAGGACCAGATCAGCTGTTTAATATTGCATTTTTTCGCATGCATTTTTGGTCATTGTGACAGATGAGTCTCTCAAAAAGAAATGGGATGGAAAAGACAATTTCCTATTAATCAGCTTGTTTCTGTCACAAGGGACTACAAGCTGTGCCCGTCCTTTCGACTGCGTCGTCCATTGCAGAGAATTTGCTCAGGCGCCTCGCAAGCATCTGTGTGCTTAAGTGAGCGAGTAATGGATTTTACACGGTGAGGTGGCAGGTCACCTGAAAAGGATCAGCCGCTGAACAAATTGTCCACCAAGGGAGACTTTCAGTGTAGACAACTGGGGGAAATTAAAGTGGAATCTGAGCAGAAAAGTAGAATGTTTTGACCACTGCTGCAACAGAGTAAGGACAAAAAAGAAGCAGAAATCAATCACAATGTGCTAAATACGTTTTAATTTCAATAGTAGGATAAGCACAACAAGCATTTGCAATGCAATAGGCCTCACGTTTGCTCGAGTTAGAGCTAATAGCGTTGTAAATTTCTAACTGGAACTTTCTTGCCAACCAAACTGAAAATAAAAAGTACAGTTGACATAAGCGAGCCGATTCAAAGCGCCGCCGTGAGCACGAAGGATAGAGTCAAAAGGAAAAAGAAGTTCTCTCGCAGTCAAAGTTACCAGCAATAGTGCAATTTGTCATGTAACAGGGTCGATGGCCAAGGCGGCAACAATACCGCCCCAAGGAGGGACAAAGGTAAAGCAGTTAATATGGATTTTTGAAAGGCATGCCCATGAACGAGTGATAGTGATGGGCGTGTGTGGGAGTGGTTAAAAAGCCCAGATACATACCAAGACGTCGGAAAAGCAGCACTTGCGCACTGCTCTGCTGGACCTAAAAATGGAGGTCACAAAGGGATGGGTTGGTGCTGAGATTGGTGCATAACAAGAGCAATTCAGAATTTCATCCTCCCAGCTAAACTAGGTAACTCCTGTTGTTTACAGCACTAAGAAACACCATTATGGCAGCAAGGCTATACTTATAAATTAGATAGCGTTGCTTCCATTGGCCTCCATTACCCGACGGTTGTGCTGATGTCCTTTCAGTGTTTAGGCCACAAGTTAAATATTAAGCAGTGAAAATGGCTTGGGAATAAGAGGCCAAGCTCAGTGATGCTCCTCCTAGTCTGCTGTTTTTGGTCAACATAGTTCCGTTACAGTTAGAATATTTGCCTGCGTCCTAGATTCATTGAAAGTCTGAAGGAGGAACATGAATAAAATGGTTACCAGTCGCGGCTCGCAGCAGTCAAAAGGGGTGGGGCGGCAGGTGGTGGGGAGGGGGGAGCAACAAACAATAAATACATACATTTTAAAAAACTTAACTGACGTGCTGCCGGCACCTTAGCCATGCCGCTCTTCGATCCTTGTCACAGCAGAAACAGGTTCCCAGACTGCCCTGCTGCCAATCCTAACACTGCTTTCATGCTGCCGGCAGCATGAAAGAAGCATTAGGATTGGTGCAAGCACCCTGACTTGGCGCTCCGAGTGGACGCCTCTGCCTGCTGTCTCCAACCTGGCAACACAGTGACGTGTTGGAGAAATCCCAGTTTGCATGTGTGGTTGGCCAAACATACATGTCCACTGAGGCGAGTGCTGTGCACATTCTCCCTCCGTCCCCGTCATTGCCCGTGGCCCGGCCCCTGAAAAATAAAAACTATAATAAACACAGTTTATCATCGTTTTTATTTTTTCGGTTTGGAGCTCCTGGCATCAGGAGGAGGTGTGGGGGTGGAGGCGACGCCCCTTCGCCACAGAGGAGGAGCGCCAATGGTAGTTACACTGGGCTGCTTTGCCTTTGGTAGGTGGTGAGATTGAGCCCATAAACAGCAGATGTGACCAAAACCTCAGCGTGTACGATGGAGAAAACACCAACTTCTTAATTGGGGCGGACTCGGATTGGCTCCCTCTTCCTGACAGGACCGGGAATGACAGCATGAGGTGCTTAATACAGCTACCTCTCTCCGCTTCAATAACACCCCCATCACCCCACCATCGTCACAAGAAAGTGTCTCAGACTCTGAATCTGCTAACAGCCTGGCGCTTTTCCCATCAATTACACCACAAATGACCCATGATACGCTGTGATAATGATATGTAGAAAGCAGTGGCAGCCAGTAAATTAAGGAGGGAGGTGGTCGGGACACACATGCACACTCACACTCACTCACTCATTCATTCACCCACACACACATGCGCACACACACATCCATTCACAACACTCATTATCAAATATTGCAAACATACACGCATGCACCAAACATTCATTAAAAAAAATACATACACTTACCTTCAGCTCTGCCTCGGAGGTCCCAGGACGGTTGGGACTGCTGCCTTCCTTTACTGGTTGACCTTAGGTCAGCCAAAGAGGTAAGGCAGCAGTCCCAACTTCGTCACAGATAGCTTCTGGCTGCCTGATCTGAAAATGAAGAGTGTCTGTCAGGCTGACCTTTGCTTAGCCTGACAGACACTCTTCTTGAGGGGAAAAGGTGTGGGGGCATGGACCCTCAGCCCCAAAGGGTGGGCCGCGGCTGGTAGAAAGGGCATGAAATACACTCTAACCTTCCTTTTCAGGCACTGAGGACATAGATGGGGTCTGGGAATGCTGCATACCAGATGGTAGAAGACCATAGATACGGACAAACAAAATGTACACTTATCGAATGACAGGGTGTTTGAGTGGAGTCGGCTGTTGGACCATGGGTGCTTTAAATCTGTATACCTGTAACTGTTGTTTTACAGATGCTTACATTTCCAGTACAACAGGGCCAGGGTCGGATGGTCCCTACTCCACTTTCTGTACTCCTCTCATCAGCAGCGATGCCCATACCCCCTTTGCATAGGCACCAATTTTAACATACAGATTATGTTAATGTTGGTTCTAATTTTTGGTCTGGCAGATGTGTATTTTGATTTAGTTTTTGAGATATATAGATTGTCATTGTTACACATTATACTACCCTATGGAGGTGAAAAGTACCTATTACCGATGGTGGGAGTCTTGATAGCGACTGCTCTGTATTGCATCCATATAGCTAATGGTCACGACTGCAAGCATGTATAATATAATTACCTGGAATGTGTGAGACCTTGGGTCTGTTTATAAGAGGCATAGAGTGCTAGCTCAATTGAATAGACGCTATACACATATTGCTTTCCTGCAAGATAATCTTCTTATCTCTCAGCCCACAAAGCCCCAAATATGCACAGGAAATGGAAGGGCCAACCTTTCCACACTTCCTACTCAGCTGTGGGCGCAGCGATATGGCTTAGAACTGGGATCCGTTTTGGCATCCTTGATACTAAAATAGACTCACAGGAACATTATGTCCTACTCATGTGAACACTGGATGGAATCACGATGGTGCTTGGATGCATATATGCACCCAACATAGAACAGGATGTTTTTCTTTCACACCTTTCCACCGCCCTCGCAGACTGGGCACCACTCCAGGGTACTGGGTGGGGATATTAATGTAGTGCTTGACACCACATTACACAGGTCACATCCTCCCCTGCCTGGTACTGCATCCATTCATCAATTGTGAGCCTTAAAACAATGGTTAGAGAGCTAGTGTCTTTTGGATGCCTGGAGTAGCTGCAACAAAGTGATGCAAGAGTACACCTACTATTCACACCAGCATACATTGTATTGTCATCTAGGCAGATTCCTATGCCCCAATACACATATCCCCAAAATAACACATGCCACACACTTGGGAGAATGATTTCTGATCACAAGCCTATAGAAATAACTCTATCTTGGGGGCGAGTGCCAACTCCAATACCCAACTGGTGCCTACAACTGGCTCTCCTGGAGAACACAGCATTTAGGGAGACACTGGTCACCGCTATCAATACTTGTTTTACGGAGAATGTTGGTACAGCCTTCTCCCAGTTAATAGAAAGAGAGACCTGTAAGGTCGTGATGCGTGGGACCTCCAGTGGGACATTAGTGGGAGCAAGACAGGAGATTATACATGAGATTACACATTTGGAAGACAAATTGGGCACTTTAGAAACAAAGGCCAGTGCTATTATAGAAGGTAAAAAGGCATTACAGGAAGCTCATGATGCATATGCTGAATTATTAGAAAGCCTCTGTCTCATCAACAATAAAACATATATGCAGAAATTGCATACCGAGGCAAACTGGACAGGGACCCTGCTGGCTCGCTTAATACGACCTGATCCCTCACCCATGCCAATTCTATATATGCAAGACCCAACCCACAGCACACCCGAAACCCAGCAGTCCATTAACAGGGCGTTCCAGGATTTTTACACACACCTCTATTCTGCCCGCCACCCCAGGACCCTTTAGAAATTGATGCATTTATTTGCTGGGTGAACCTGCCCAGAGTATCACCAGGTGAGAGAGGAAACTTGGGGGCTCCCATAACATCAGGAAAGATACAAGGGGCCATCAAAGAACTTGCCAGGAATTAAACTCCGGGTTCAGATGGGCTCCACATAGAATTTTACTCCACCTATGCATCCAAATTAGTACCACGCCACAAAAAACGATATAACTCCTCAATGGAGGCAGGTTCGCTTCCTTCTACGACCATGGAAGCAGTGGTGACCTGCTGCTGAAACCTGGTAGACCTCCTGAGGAACTCACTTCGTATAGCCCCTTATCCCTCCTGAATACCAAGTACAAAATATTGAGTAAATTACAAGCTCATAGGCTACTCCCAATTCTGATACATGGGGATCAGTGTGGATTTGTGCCTCGGTACAACAGCTCACTAAATATTCGGGAGCCATACCAGGTAATGTCCTCATCTCAAGATTGTTATCCCTTTGTGGGATGCACGTTGTTGGATGTTTGCCAGGCATTTAACACTCTTGGATGAGAATGTAAGCTGACAGCATTGGCACACTATGGCATTCCACAAACATACATTAAATGGGTTACCCACCTGTATACGAACCCTACAGCCAGAGCTAAAATAGGACCACATACTTCCACAGCATATCAGATCAAACGCGGAACCAGACAGGGTTGCCCACTGTCACTGCTCGTAGTTGTTCTGGCTTTATAACTCCTAGCGCAACATATCCGCAGGAAGGCTGACACTTGGAGAATACCATTGGGCCGGGCCGGGAAGTCTGTGTCCCTGTACATCTATGCTATGATCCTCTATCTTTGTGATCTTTGTGCTGGATCACAGGGTATACCACAACTATTAACAACCTTCGGGTCCCTATCCAGGCTCCTCATTAACATTGAAAATTCCTGCACTTTTCCCCTCCCCCAAAAAAAGTTAATAATTAGGCTGGGCCCCGGGAAATGTGGTCCCCAAGAGCCAAAATCAGTCAGGAGAGGGGGGGTCCTGCAGAACTGCTGCCAATTACTGCTGTGCATGGCTTGAGTGGTTGAAGTGGTTGGCCGCAGGACCTGGTGGTGGTTGGATCAACGCATAGTAGTGAAAATTACTTTACGTTTAAAAAAACATAAAAAATTAACTAAAAATAACAAAGGTTACTGGGACGTTATAGTTAGCGAGTTATAGTTACCTTAGTGCATGAGTTATTTGAGATAACTCTAACTATAACAGGTGAATTTCTATGGTTTTGTACGTTTAAAATGTGAGCCTAACTATAACATCCCTGTAACATTTGTTTTTTTTAAAGTGAATATATATATATATTTATATATTTATATATATACACACTCATGTAATTTTCTTCTAAAATATAGGATACACTATACAATAATTTCAAAGTGTATTGCAAAAACTATCAATAAATACAAACTATTTTTTATCACATTATCAACTCATGAAATATTCACCTACAGAAACCTCTGGACCATAATATCAACTCCTGAAATATCATTAGGGTTAGGATTAATATTTGTACTATTAACTTAGCCTTTACAATATTTTGGAAGTCGATATTATTGTCATGATGTATACTTGTGTCGTTTTCGAGTGAAAAAATGTAGTACAGTACCTTACTTGTTTAACTAAAAATAGTTAAACATTAAAACATTAATACTTTCTGTATGACCTATCAACCTGCTCCATTCCCCAATATGTGTTGATGTCTTGATCACTTACACTTTCCATTTGTAAGGTTTCTAAAGCAATGCAGTTATATAACCATTAAGCGATCTGATGTAACCTGCTTTTGTTTTTCATTTTCAATTGTGTTTTAGTTCATCTTCTCTCATCATTTTAATCTCAATTGCTTTTTGTAGCATATGTGCTATTATAGCTTTAAACCCTACCGTAGTGGCGTATGCAGGCAATTAAAGACCCACTCCAGCGTTAAAGGGCCTTCGGTTCGGCCCTTTAACAAGAGATCAGGACTTTAATGGCAAGTATAGCCCAGTTACAGATGGCTATAAAGGTATTCGAACATTCCGACCCATCCCCATCAGGGCAGAATGCTCTAATTAGTAAAACTAAGGCCTCATTGAGCCTGAGGGGGTTGAAATCCCTTCAGGCTCCGTGGGACCTTTGTTCACAGCAACAGCTGTGAAAGACAAAGCCAATAGAAGCCCAGAGCTACTCCATTGTCTTCAATGGAGCGCTTAACATTCCAACTTTCTAAATTAGCTTATCACTTTGAATAGACTTATATCAGTGTGTCATACTTTATACTTTAATATATATATATATATATATATATATATATATATATATATATATATATATATATAGTCTTGGACACCAATTTTGCTATTGGTAAATAAGATTTGTCACACCAACACTTGATTAGGCCTGGGTGAACTTTATATCACACTGGCATAATATGTGTAATTTGAGGAATTATGCATTATGAAATTGTAGGGTGGATAGATGAGGGTAAATTGAAAATGGTATTGATGGCAGGAACTGACTTGCCTGTCATGTTGGTGGAACCTGAACATCGGAAAATGAATTACATCTTGAATGATTATCCAGAGGTATTTGGTGATAGAGGGGGTCTTATAAAGGGAATCAAACATTCAATTGTTTTAAAGAAGAATGTGATTCCTGCATGACTGAACGTGCTTGATGTCTAAGTGTGTGTGAGGAAACAGTTTATAAAATATGTAGAAGACTTGTATCAATAGGAGCTAATACAGCCAGTAAATTCTTCTGAATGGGTCAATGCTGTTGTAATTCCAAAAAAGCTTATTGACAGATCTGTTTGTGGGAAGATCTTTGCTCTTTAAAAAAAAGTTTCAGGTACATCGTTATCCTTTACCAAACAGTCATGCGATGCTGACTTTATTGAGGGGACCTAAGTGTTTCAGCTCTATCAATCTTAGAGCTGCATACCACCAGGAAGAGGTGGAGGAAGGTTCTCTGGATTTGACAACATTTATCACACCATTTGGGTAATACAGATATCTGTGCATGCCTTTTAGCTCAGTGCCCAACTTTTTTCCCAAGCTTATGTTCTGGTTGTTTAGAGATGTACATGGTGTTCAAACCTTCCTGGATAACATTTTGGTTTATGGTGAGGATGGGGAAGAGCACAATACATTTTTAAAACAAATGCTGTCCATTCTTTGCGAGAGAGGGTTGACGGTATCATGTAAGGAGTGTACGTTTTTAACTGACTCGGTGGAGCATCAGGAGCACAAAATGACAGCTAAAGTGATTACATCTCAAGAGAATGTAGTAAACACTGTTTCAGCAGTGAGAAACAGAACAGGTTAAAATACATGCTGGTCCAAGTCCAGAAGCCATTGATATAGTTGTGAAAGGTTGAGATGTGAGGTAGATTGATTGTAGAACAGAAGTGAATAATGAACTGGTAATGGAGTATGCTTTCACGGCACAAGATGGTGTTGTAACCCATAAGAAACATACTTTTGATGATAATAAGATGCACCCACAAAGGGTGTCTCCAAAAGACTGATGTACTTGAATGATTTTACTTTTTACAAAAAAGTTATTTTGTTTTGTGTATTTTCTTTAATTTTCTTTAATTGGAAAGTTCTAGTTTTAATTGTTGTTAACTAAGAGGAGGGATGTATTCTTCATTAATGATCAACTTGTCATTATAGAGCATAGTTAAGATTGTCTCTTGATTCTTCCTGGGATACTCATGTCAAAGATATTCTTGTCACTATTTATTGTTAAGTTTCAAGCCTGCGTACGACTCCAAGTTCGAGATTCAAGGGTGGTTGGAGTTAGAAGTTGGTGGCAATGGGGTTCTTGCCAATGGTCTATGTTTCATAATTAATAAATCTGAAAACTTGCTGTGGCTTTGTGTGCTCATATTACTACAATCCAGACACAACAGACAACATTGATAGTGACACTGACCATGCCTCCACAAATATGCCTCAGACTTCCTGGAGTAGTTTACGGACAATAGAATGTGTATGGTTGTGTGATCTTCATTGTTGTTCAATGAGTTTGCTAAGACTATCATCTTTAGTGCTGATTTGTATAGATTGTAATGGTGCATTCAGTGGACAACAGTCCACTTGAGTATGAGACTATCTGATAATTGTCCACTGCCTGTGGAAAGACTTCGCTAATTGTATCCACTTCTGCCTGGTTTGTGTTTTTCACTAGTGAGGCAGGAGCTGAATGCTTTCTCACTCGATTTATGTCCAACTCCTCACATCCAGCTCTGGGAACCATCATGCATGTCCTTCTCTACTTTGTTTATCTTCTTCTACCTTCTTTCCTGTACGACCACTAACATGACTTCTATTGTACTTTGGTGACTTCCTTCTTCCTTTCTACATCTGCAGCTACTTAATTTATTGAATTTATAAAGAAGAAGGGATATACTTATTCAATGAAACATAAATATGACAGTAGGCAAGTCAGTATGTCATGCATTGGAAGGAGTACATTTAAGACAGCATCGTGACAGATTCAGCAGGTATACAATACAGAAGCACATTAACAGGCATTCCTTTACTCTCAAGCTAGTTTTGAGCTCTACACATACCCAAACATACATAAGAAAACATTCAAATAAATTAGGACTACAAACAACAACAGGGTGAAAGCATTTGACCACATTCCCACTATGATCATGGTTAATGAGTCTTTTAAAGTGGTATAATACTTTGTTGAATCTATTAAATCTGTCCCTATATAATGAGGTCAACCTCTCCAGCACTGGTTCATTGCAGTTCTTGGACCACCAGAGCTGTGTAGGTATTGTGAACTGTGTTTTCCACTTTTGAACCACAGTGAGCCTATCGGCAAGGAGCCTGTGAGCAATTTGTTTTTACTCTTTAGGGTAAACACCTGTGTAAACCAAAAGTAAAAGCAAAGAAGCTGGGTATAAATCCCATCCAGACCCCTCTCTTACTCTTTTCTATACCTCTTTCCAAAAAGTCTTCACCAGTGCTTTAGAGCGCCACATATGCTCCAAGGTACCTCTCTAGTCCTGACCCCTGCACAGACATGATACTCTACATGGATAGCTTTCAGTTTCACAGGGATGTAATACCAACGCATCAGAAATTTATAAGGTTTTTTCTTAAATTGCGAGCATATACAAATCTTGGTTGCTCTTGACTGGTATTGGATAACTCTTTGGGAATGGCACGTTTTAGGTCTAGTTCCATTTTACCGTATAAGAATGTGTAGAAGATACTATAACATTATTGTATTTGGCTTATTGCCAAGATCCAGGCCCCTCTTTACAGCTATGTTTTATAAATTCATCAACGTCCTTCATATCCAATGCATCGGTTATTGCTCAATGAGTATTATTCAACCATTGAGTACGAAGAGGCACTAACTGGGACACCATTACGTTTGGATTATAGAAAGGCTAGTGATGCATGTATGCTGTACAACAGCAGCAACAGGAGAATGAAATTCAAGTACTCATGCTGAAAGGGAAGCTGATCAAATTTTATTTTGACGGTCTCATGCTTAGGGTATCGACTATCTGTCACCTTACTTAGACTGCGATGATTCACTACTGCATTTCTTAAAATATAACTGCTTGCAAATTGCTAATGTTCTGCACGTTTGCAGGGTTTGATACACTGGGCAAAATATTTTAAACCACAGGAATGTTTTTCAATCCTAGATCTCAAATAACCTTTGCATTCTATCCCAACTGAAAGCAAGGCAAGAAAGAGAATACATTGTTATGGCACAAAATGGTGAATAACATTGAGGAAAGGTTATCCAAATGTGTTTATATAGTGTGGGATGTCCAGGGGAAGAGTTGTCTATGCTTTGAAGATGTAATTTTTGTAGCAAATTGATGAGTCGAACATTATCCGGACCTATAAGTGGGCCATTCCCTTCACTAGAGTGTCCAACCACAACCCCTCAATGGGAAGTAGATGAATGGTATGTGTTATAGTATCTTTATTTCTTTATTTATTATTAATCGCTGATTATAAAGAAATTGGATAAAGCTGTTTGCACAGGGATTGCAGAATCCCATGCTTTATGAGGTCATAATAATGACACACAATTCTGAAATTATTAATTCTGGAAGTGCAGTTTCTCTGAGCAGGACACCTGTCCACAGTCAATTCTTGCATTTCCTGCTCCACAGCCATTCAGTCCTACCTTCTGGCTCGTCTCACAACGTTTTAGGGATTATGACTTCCATTAATGTTATTCAATGTGGAGTTGTGAGACAAGTGGATTATTAGTATCAGGTTCAGTTAGGATAAATAGAGCAAAAGGAACCACGGCACATCCAAATATTCAAAACAGTGTCCTTTATTCTTCAATTCAGTTTGTCCGGTGTGACATCAGCCAGAATGTTCAATTTGGCTGTCTTCACATTGAACATTCTGGCTGATGTCACACCGGACAAACTGAATTAAAGAATAAAGGACACTGTTTTGAATATTTGGATGTGCTGTGGTTCCTTTTGCTCTATTTATCCACTGTGGACCAGTTGGCTTACAGTTTACACACCCTGTGGCTGGGTGTGGAACTACCTTGGCACTCCTGAAATCTATATACTTCCAAGTTTCAACATGATTGACTGTTTCCTCATATTCATAATATAAGCAAAAGTCTTGGAAGTGCGCACCAGTGTTTTACACAGCCACAACCCGCTCTTGAAGGTTCAGTTAGGATATTTGAAATAAAACCTCAGTTTAGTCCTGGGTAGCTATGGCACAGAACTGTCAAGCTTAAGGTTAAGGCAACAAGTCTGAAGCATTTATCAGTAACAAAACAGTCAATTTGTAAGAAACATAATAAAATAAAAACTCCACTGCAATTTACAAAAATAGTATATATTTTTATCTTTAAATAGACACCAAAATGACAAAACAATTGATGAAGAGAACCATATTAGGGACTTTAGCATAGTTTTCAATGAATCACGTCAATTCACTCAAAAAGTTTGTAAACCAATGATATAGCCCTGGAAATGCAGGGGTCTGGACTAATGTCAAATTTTGAGGCTGACTGTGATTGAGAGCTGGTTCAATGTAGGCCCAGTTGGTGCCATTCAGGTTTTTACCTTCGCACTAAGAAACTTTTCTGGTTCTTTTTCTCATTGACGGGCTCATCGGCTGGGTCCTCTGCAGTTTGAGTCTGTTGTTGGGTTCGAGGAGCAGCCAAAGATTAGCAGTTTGGCGAAAGCCTTCATTCTCGATGGACATGCAAGGCTACGTATGAGCTGGCAAAGTAGCAGTAGTGTATGAGCCGTGTGTTCTCAGCCCAAACTGTTGTTGTTTAGTTTTAAGCTCACAAGTTGCAGTTCAGTTGGGGGAAAGAGTACATTCTAGCACCAACCAAGGATCCAGGACCTGGGAGGGCCCTCCTGGGGTCTAGGACTTGATCTCACGGACTGCACCAGAGGAGTCCAGAGCAAGTCCATTGATAACTTGTCAGTTAGGAACTTTGCAGGTGCAGTGTTTCTGTATCTTTTGTGTCCCTAAAGCTTAACAGAAGGCTAGCCAACTAGCCTTTGAAGTCCACTCACTGGTCCTTGGTATGAGTGGGCAGCAGGACCAGCTCTTGGGGTCTTCCTCTCCAGAAAGTCAACGGCAGGAGCATCCCTTCAGTTTATGAAGTCCTGCCTAGGTTCAGCAGATGTAGTCTTTCTTTCTTAGGTCCACAGGTTCAGCAGATGCAGCCCTTCTTCTGTTCTTTCTGAGTCCAGTGGTGTTCTGAGGCTGGTGCCAATTTCAGGTTTGTGGCTGAGGAGGACTCACTAACCAATAAGGGCAAACTATCCATGGGGCAGACACACCCACTTCCTGGGAGATTAGCACTAAACAACCCCACAGTGCATCTTACTGCCCAAATGCAAGATGCCAGAGCCTTTCCTCCCTTGATCAGAGCAATGAGCACAACCCTGGTGTATGTCCACTATAAGGAGCCACCCCTCCTAGAAAACTGGTTCAGCAACCGGTTTTCCACTCTGGAAGAGATGGCAGCCTGTCTGCTTATGCAATGGAAAGGGCAGGCTACAGTGTAACTTGCATCTGCCTATCATGGCCCAGATGCTGGCTCATATGTGCCCTTTGCATCTACCCATAGCATCTGGCCATCCTGTCCAAGAGAAGGTCACGCCTCATCCCACCATCAAGCCTTTCGGTCCCCGTTTCTGGAAGCACTTCACACCTCCTACCAGGAAGGTAGCAGGATGTTTCAGGTGTCAACTATTGTTGAAATGGCTACTAGAACTTTGGGTCAAGAAAGTGGTGACTTTATAAAGTCACCTTTAGATTAAAAGTTATTTAAATCTGACTTCAGCACTATGTTGGGTTTAATGTAACAATAAGTGTAATAATTCAAAATACTATATTTGGTGGTCCCAAATGGAAGTTATCACTAAGCAGTTGGGCTAACTCCTTGTTAATCAATGGGACTATTAGTCTCGCTATAGTGAAAATGACAATTTGGAGATTTTACTGCCAGGACATGTAAAACATAAACAAAACATGTCCTGTTTTTTAATAATTAGCACCCTGCTTTATGGACTTCTACGGCGTTCCCTAGAGGTGAATTATAAATATTAAAAAGAAGGGTTTTGGACTTGGCAAAAAGGGGTATTTTCCAACATAGAGTTGACAGTTTAAAAGCTGCTCGAGTAGGCTGCAGTGACATACCTATAGCCATGTTTCCACCTTGCCCCTGCAATGGTGAAACAATAGGAGCTGCAGTTCACTGGTGACATTTATATACATGCCCAGGGTATACTTTTAACCATATCTCAGAGACTTACAGGCAAGTTAAATATGCCCATTAGGTGTTAGCCAATTGCACATATATTTTGTGCGGCCAGAGCACTTGCACGTCCCTGTTCAGCACGGGCCAGTGTGCTTCAGAGTAAAAGAAACAGCAGCATTAGTCTAAAATGTGGGTGTCAGGGTGATCATGCAAAGAGTCTGTTCCTTACAGAGGTCTTGCTGATTTACTAGTAATTCTGATGGTTATTATGTCCACCTCTCACCTGGACAATGCTGAGTGATTCAAAAGATGGTTACACTGAAATCTGGTCAAGATACATTGGTCACATACTCTCCACATAATCAAATATGAGAAGGGCGCTGTGTAGGTTTCTAAAAGGGGATGGCCTATATGAAGACACCTGAAGTTTCCTGATGACAACTCCCTTCAGATCTGCATTCAAGTCAGCATCCCTCAGCCAACGTTCTTTCAAAACAGATTTCAAGTAGGCCAGCCCCTAGATTCTGTGGTGTTTTCACAGACCTTCGGCAGCTTTGGCTAACAATAGAATGTGCCCATCAGTTTTGACAACTGCAGCGTTCCCACAGACACAAACACAGAATCCCAGTCCAAATGTAGATACCCATAACACACAAAGTAAGAACGTGATTCACCTTTGCACACATCATTATACAAAGTTTATACACCCACCAAGTGCCATCCTATCACAGATATTCAACTTCTAGGGACAACAGATCATCACCCAGAAGACAGGCAAATCCTGTTTCCAAATATAAGCATGTTCATTCAGAATTTGCAAAAGCACTTTTCTTTATTCTGTTTTTATTCATTTCCAAGTTGTGTCCATAGCAATGTTTTTGCTGCCTTGCTATAGCCTTTTAGCAGTCTATTGTTGGATACCTGCTCTGTACAATAGAAATATTTTGAGTGGGCTTCGTTTCAGGCCATGGTTTATCATTTGTTGGCTTTCTTGTCAGTTTCGTTTGCTTGCTTCTTAATCCTTCCTCTTGTATTATTTGTCCTTCCAATGGTGCGTATTGAGGCGATGTGGTCTAGTGGCTAAAGCTGCTGACCACAGACCTTGTGGACTCAGGTTTGAATCCTGCTATCCCCACTTGACAAAGAGGGCCTATAAGATGGTTTCCCATTCCCCCACGTAATGCTCAGTACTCTGTTGCTTCCTCAATACGTTTGTGCTATATAAAGCCAACATAACAGCTTCTTTACCACGTTTTTGATTGGATGTCTTCTCTCCTATACCAGCTCACATCAAGGAACCACTTTTTTTTTCTTTGAGTGATTCAAATAAGTGCATGTGTTTTCTTGCTCTCTCCCCATCTGCTGCTTCCCCTCACATCCACACCACCCTGCCCTCTGAGTAGCTCTTCTCTTCTCTTAACTTGTCTATAAAGCACATAAACAACTATATTTTTTGTTGAGGTTTGACTGAAGAGCAGACTTTGCAGGGCTGGTTTTGTTTTATTTGGTTAGTTACACATGTTGTATAAAAGCAGAAGCACTCAATTGCAACATTTATGATTCTTGGGCAATGGTCTCCAAACATTTGAATGCCGCGCCCCCCCAGTTGAAAATAAAAAATCATTGGGCCCCCCTCAGAATTTTTCAGAATTCTTTTATAAAGAGGGTAATGTTTAAATATGTCTAGACATATTTAAACATTGCAATTAAGTACTGTTATCTTTTGAAAAATGCAATAACATGCTTCTCCTTAAAACAAATATATCTGTATAATGTTTCTTTTGGCCAGACTCTGGCGCCCCCCCGGGATCACTTGAGGCCCCCCTAGGGGGGCCACCCCTCAGTTTGAAGACCTCTGTTATAGGGGATGGAGAGGCTGCTGAGCTCAGAGCGTTTGAGGCAAAAGGAGTGTTTAGCTGTCGTGTGGAGCATTTGTTTATTCTGAGGTGACTGTTTCTAGCTTTTTCCTTTCATTTCTGATGCTTCTTCATTCACTGGCTCAGATAGCTCCTATGTTCTTCTAAGTGCCTGCCACTAATCTTCTCTGGTATACTCTAGCCTATTCAAAAGTAACAGGCTATTTAACTTCTGTTCAGAGCGTCCAGTGTGAAAAGTATTAAAAAAATAAAGCATACTCTTTATAAAGTTTTCAAATATTGAATTATATGTTCATTTGTGAGACACTTTAGGATATGTGTTTGCTTTCCCTCTAGTATTTTCATTTTTTTTCTACAGGCTGCAATGGCAGGCATGATACATGTTTAAGGGGGCTACTTTACTGGGTGGCACAATGCGTGCTGTAGCCCTTAAGTAGCATTTAATTTCCAGGCCCTTGGTACAGATAGATCAAAGTGCCAAGGACTTGTAAGTAAATTAAATGTAGCAATCACATATATGCCAATTTTGTCAAGTTTAAAAGGAAGCTCATGCATACCGTACCTCTGTTTAGCAAGGATAAAGTGCAGAGTCCTGTGGCCAACAAAAACGAAAGGTTTTCAGCAGCAGAAGGCAAAAATCTGGGGTGAGCCTGCAGATCGGCAAATTTGCAACATCAAGCCTCGGTGGGCAGAAGTGGATACTGATCTTAATGTCTTCATTGCCTCATGTGTGACGTTCTATATGAGGCATTCAGGGTCCCTCACAGGAGAATGTTGATGCAACCGCACGTGGATCTTGTGCTTACACTTGTGTATAGCGTTCGACACTCTCGGTCCTAGGATGTCCGTGCCTAGTTCCTGGGTGAGCAGCATGGATGAGCTTTGTTCATAGAACAGGGCAGGAGATTAATAATGCAGCTCAAGCCTCATTGCCACTAGCCTAATGGTGTCACACGCCTCAGACACTACAGCCACTGCTTAACTTGTGCCTGTGGTTTCCAGTGCTTAACACCGGCACTTATTTAGCAGAGCCGGGACTATTGAATTTTTCTCCCCTGTGCAATGGACCCAGTACTTATTAAAAATAAATGTACCTACCTGTCCTGTCCTCCTCCTTCGGTTCATATACCTGTTCTGCAACCCACAGACATTGTCTGCATTTCATGGTGTGGTGAGATCACTTTCAGTTTGCTGTGTCCCCCTTTGTCTGGCGGTGGATCAAAGCGGGCTGAGGTGGATTTAAGACCTTGCAGCGTGGTACTCGTGCGCCCGTGCCGCTGGTTTTTGAACAGCGCTTTGAGCACCAGCACTTATCAGTCTACAAATTAAGCACTGACTACAGCTGCTGAGAGGACTTGGCGCCTTTGAGAACATTATATCATTAATAAAGCAATGTTCCAGGTAACTTGTGCACCAAGAGGATCGAGGCTGAGACATAGAGGGGTAAAGTCGACTTCTGTGATTATTGGCATTGACATTGGAATTGGATTCATGAATGGCTTGTCATAAGGTTTACTGTGATGACTGTCAAAATTCCAAAGAGGAAATATTTGCGAGAGAGTCTAAATGTGTTTGAATGGTGTTTCAAGCACCATTTCAGGATGGATGTCTTCAAGGTTTTGGAAACTTAACCCAGTGCTGGCAGTCACCATAATCTTTGTTTTTTTGTTATTTCTTAGGTTTAACCTTCATAGTTATCCATAAAAAATTACGTGTTGTAAAATTGGTGCAATGTTTCTTCAAAATGTTTATTTTGGTTAGCTTTGATTGTGAATTGTGGGGGAAAAGTGTCTTGCAGTGGCTATCTTCAAAACAGTGTGAAATTAGTGAACTGCTATCATGCATTCTAAGGGCCTGATCACAAGGGTAAACATACACTTTTGTGTAAGTTTACTTTGTCTTGGTACTCGCAAACTATGATTTAATAGTAACTACACGGCTGCAGAAACAACACAGTCAAGGTGGAGAACTCAGCACATAAAAAGATAGGCCTGTCCTATCTTTTTATGTGCTGAGTTCTCCACCCGAATCGCTGAATCGCTTCTGTCATGGAGATCCTAGTAAATCGTAGTTATCATTTTATATACAGAGTCCTCCGCTCGAAAAGGACTGTCTACACTCGTAAACTTAGTATTAAAATGCAGTTTTGTGAATACTGAAAAAGCGTAAACTTATACAAACGTGTACGTTTTCCTGTGTGAATCAGGCCCTCAGTTGGTTAGCTATGTTTGTGTTAAACTGGAACGGGTGCACAAGTGTGTGTTTGCTCTGTCGATTCAGTGCCTAAAGGGGGTAGAATGTTCAAGTTAAGAATGATTGTGTTGACAGTATGTAATCACACTGTGTGTATTTCTGTGTGTGACCTAAAAAACCTACTGTACTCAATGGTACTAAGACGACATTGTGTTAAGTTGTGTCTGTACGTGCATGTATCTGTTGTTGTGGTGGAAGAGTAGTGACAACCCTGTCAGGCTTGATGGTTGCTAGTACCTGGATAGTAATCCATGGCATTTTAGGATATGTTCTTGGTGAAGTACACTGTGCGCTGCATCTTGCGTGTCTGGTAAAATCATCAAGAGCCGGAGGGCGCTTTGCGCCTGGCAAGGGAGTGCATCGTGCTAACTTGTGCCAGAGGCCACCGTATTTAAGAGCTAGAAGCCAAGGGGTTGTGAGTTCCCCTTTGTGTGATTCATCAACCCTGCCCATGCTGTAAATAGAAATACATCTGAGAATTTTATATATACCGCAGAGTCAGCCTCTCCCCATTGGGTCATCTCCCATCAATGCCAGAGTGTGAGCAGACGTTGCTAGTATACACGTTCATAACATTCATTGTTTTACTTCAAAGGTTTCGGCGAAAAAGTCGGAATATAAATGCACAATTTCAATATTGTATTGTATTGTATTGTATTGTAATTGTATTTATATAGCACTTACTACCCCTGACGAGGCGTCAAAGTGCTTTTCGACGAGTAGCACGCTACTCCAGAACCCCAAAGGATTAATGGTGGATTAGTATAGGGAAAAATGAGTAGTATTAGTATGAGTTAATTTGAGCAGAGGACATGTGAGTTTGTTACTTCGATTGAATAGGGTAATGGAGGGATAGAGGAGGGAAGAATCCAGAAATGTTATTTGGGAGTTTATAGTGGTAGGATGAGGCTTGGGATGAGTAAAGGAGAGATGGAGAAGGGAAGAGTCTGTAGAAAGGGGTTAGGGGGATCATAGTAGTAGACAGGGTTTTGGATGAGTCAAAGGTTAGATAAATGAGGGAGCATTTAATTGTGTTGTTTGGGAGATCATAGTAGTAGATTGAGATTTGGGGTGAGCCATATAGAGTGACATGCAATTTCTGAAAAATGTACAACAATTAAAAGTAACGAGGAGGGTGTTCCTTGCAGAACATGTGAATTGCAAGCCTTGCACTACGTATGGCTTTATGGCTTGTGAAGCTATAGCGTGTAGCGTGTGCAACTCTGCCCGAGAGATCATGGATGGAGAGCGAGTGTTAGAGGGAAGTTGTGTGTGCGCATGTCGGAGAGCATGCCTGTGTTTAATCTTGCAGTACATGCATGTATCACTTGGCTGGACTGAAAGTCTTTGAAAGACACGGGAAGGCCTCAGGGATGGGGTCAGCAGTTTGCGGAAAGCAGATGAGCGCACAGAACGTTTACTGTTTTTTTTTTTTTCACTCCTTGCAGTTGTTGAACTCGCTCTCCAAGGACCAGGACTCTGCCTGCAAGTATGGACTTTACTTCCGGGACGGCAAAAGGAAAGTGGACTACATTCTGGCCTACAATTTCAAGAAGTCCTCGGGCAGCAGGACCCCGAGCCGGCGCTTCCAGCATAATGACTCGCTGGCCGGGTCACGAAGTAACAAGCACGACCACCCGCTGCCCGGCAAGGCGGGGGACGCCGAGGTGGCCGACGCCGAGCACCATGTGGATTACTTCGAAGACGACAAGAGGTTCCGGAGGGAAGAGTTCGAGGGAAACCTGCTGGAGACTGGCCTGGAACTGGAAAAAGACGAGGAAGTATGTGTGTGTTTGGTTTTAAAATATAGTTATATGAATTACAAAGTTTTCAAATTTATTTTTAAGGGAGAATATGGTTTAACAAATTTTTATGAAATTATCAATATTAAATGACGAAAACAAAACGCTGCCGAGCAATTAACGCTCCCAATCATTTTTAAGATGTTATTTCTCCAAAACATAGATGCCAAGAGACCCGATTCAGAAGGGAGACCCCCATTTCTTTTTTAACCAAAATCGGCTTAATTATAGTCTCCGCCTAAAATTTTCTCTGTCTGCATCATTAGAAATACATGGGGAAAAATACATTCTTCGAATTATATTTTCAAAATCTCCCACTTTACAGGTTTAAGATCTTAGCATGTAGGCCGAAAGCACCTTCAGTGATGTCATTCTGACTGTGGCTCTCACACAGTGTTGATGGCGCACCTTACTTCAAAGAAATGTTTTTTAGTTTGCTGAAATTCAAAGTATGAAAACATTATCAGTACAAAGAGTGCACCTTCATAGTGGTATTTTTTTTTAGATCTGGCGTTAGCTAAGAATTTGATTCTTCTAGAATAATCTGTATAATGTATTTAATTGGGCTTACAGTCAGCCATCTTCTTCCATGGTTATTGAGTCATTCCCATTTACTCCCCCCCCCCCCCCCCAAGTACAGTATATAGCATAGGGCTTTGGGTCATCCCACCACAGTCATTGCTAACTTCGTTGTGGGTGACGGCATCCCATCATTTTACAAGGCCCACACCCATGCAAATTAGTTCTCTTCACTGTACGGACTACTCTGCCATTGTGTGCTTCTCGAGGTCAAAAATATGTTTGCTTGTAATCATTTTTTTTTAAGAGTAAGGGTCAAGCTGCTTCCCCAACAATAACGTTTTGCAAAAACCATGACTAAACAAACTAGGCATTCCCGAAGGCAAAAGGCTGACAACCGAAGCAAGAACTATTGTCTTTGCCAATGCTTGTTTAAATATTGTGCTGTGGGAAGCAGAAATGTGCACGCATTTTATTTTCCAATAATTGCCAATATTTAAAAGGTAGCCCGAACTTTGGAAAATCAAGAGGTAGTGTGCTTACTACAATTACTGAATAATTAAAATTTTTAGTAAATATTCGTTTATACTTACATAGAGCTGTATGCAGTGCCAGGGGTTACCTAGGTGCTGTGAATAACAGGGCTACTGCACCTCTTGAGATGTGTAAGTCCTGACAGAATTGTAATCTATTAGTTGCTTATACATAGATATCTACAGCAGGTGAATAACACTCCGAGCTGCCCGGGAAAGAAAGCCCCTTAAACTTAGGGGACACACATAACTGCTTAGTTTTTTTAGTAGTCCTGGGTGTACCACTTAAAATAGGGATGATCAATATGTGTCCAGGAACACTGAATCAATCCCAGATTTCAGGGGTATTCGCTTAAGATATCTCTACAAAATAATATTATGATTTTACATACATTAGTCCATATTGAGCTTCTTTTTCTGTTTCTAAGCACTGTAAATGAAAGATGAACAAACATAGTATGAATTTAACCAAAGCACATTCACGTAGCCAGTAGTTATCCTAGAAATCTAGCATGGATCCAGCTCTCCCTGCACTGGCCGAACAAGCAATAAACATGAGGTTTGTCGGTGAAAAGTGTGTGCTTGTCTCTTTTCTGCAAAAAAACAATCTTTGCATTCTCTGAGCTTCTGCTCAAAGCTGTAATGACATTTTCACACTTTGAATGTTTGATTCTGTTCACAGAGATCTTCCATTGGACTATGGCCCAGCTTAGCACGTGGCATATTCAGATGCCACGTGATGAGTGGTGTAACACAGGCCCCTGCAGCTCCAGCGGTGCAAGGGGGCCCCCAACCCTTTGGGGGCCCCACTGAGCCCAAGACCAATGAATGCCTGGACCCCTTATTATATTCCACGGGGTGGGGGGATCATTTGAGTTACACCACTGTATGCCCTTCCTAAGATGGGTGAGCATGCCAGTTGATGATTGCAAAACTTCACATCTCACAGCATGCAGTAGAAACCAAAGATGGCATTTTTGGGGTTTAATAAATAAGGGCCAGATGTAGGAAGGAAGCAATTTGCGAGTTGCAAATTGCGAGTCCTTCCGACTCGCAATTTGCAACTCGCAAATTGCTATGCAGTACGGTGTCTCAGACACCGACTGCAACTCGCTATGGGGTCGCAATGACCCACCTCATGAATATTCATGAGGTGGGTCGCAAATTGCTGCCCCATAGCGAGTATAGGCACTCGCTAACATGGAGGCCTGCTGTAGTCAGCAGGCCTCCATGTTAGCGACCTGCTTTTCAATTAAGCAGTTTTTTATTTTTTTTTAAATGTAGCCCGTTTTGCCTAAGGGAAAACGAGCTGCATTTCAAAAAATCCGAAACCTTTTGTTTCGGTTTTTTCAGGGCAGGGAGTGGTCCGTTTTTTACCACTCCCTGCCCTGAAAAAATATTTTGGGGTCCATTCACAAAGGGGAAGGGGTCCCATGGGGACCCCTTCCCGTTTGCGAATGGGTTACCATCCACTTCAAGTGGATGGTAACTGCGACTCCATTTGCGACCGCATAAGCGGTCACAAATGGAATTGCATACCATTGCGAATCGCAAATAGGAAGGGAACACCCCTTCCTATTTGCGATTCGGAAATGCATTTTGCGAGTCGGTAACGACTCGCAAAATGCATTTCTGCATAGGAAACACGCATTTGCGAGTCGCAAACGGCAAATTTTGCCGTTTGCGACTCGCAAAGTGCTTCCTACATCTGGCCCCAAGTGCCTTGTTTAAAGCCTCTGCTGAGCACAGTACATAAGCCCAGACGTGTACACTGAACGCGCCGTTGAACATAGTCAGTTGTTGAATATTTTTGTCAAATTTAGAATTCTCTTCCTCTACAACTACACTTTTTTTGGGTTATCCTTTTTACATTCTATACGCTGTAAACGTGTTACCTACTGGCCTCCCAGGGAGGAAGTTCCCATCTTTTCAAATGTGGAAAGGTGCAGTTTAAAAGGAAATTACCTACAGACAGGTAGGTTCATTTGTTGGTGGTCTTTATAACTTTTCTGGGCATTGCTGTCCTGAAACAGCCATATCTCGTTTATGAGTGAAGGTTTACTCATATGTGTGTGTGAGTATAAAACTACGGGCCAGATGTATCAAAGATCCGTTTTGCATTTCTTAAATAGAAAATTTATAAGAAATCGTTATTTAAGAAATAGAAAATGGAATGTATGAAATTTGCGATTCGGTAATAGCGATTTCTTAACATTCGCAATCGCTATTACAGAATCGTAATTAGAGTATGGGACTCCATTCATCCCTATGGGCCTCTCGGCCCAAAGGTGCAAATGGTTTTGCATTTCCCATTTTGCAAATTCCTGTTAGGAATTCGCAAATTAGGTAATGCAAACCCCAGGGTTCTGGGGGCCTAAGGCCCACCCTGAAGCACTCCCAAAAAATATTTGCAGACAAGTGAAACATGCGCTACATGTCATTTTTAAAAATGCACTTATAATGCATTTTTTAAAATTGCACATGCTTACCACCAAATTGGATTTGGTGATAATTGCATTTCCTAAATGTCCAATTCACATTTAGGAAATTCTTGATACATGTGCTTTGGAAATCGCAAATAGGAATTCCCTATTTGCGATTTCCTATTTAGAGAATCCCAATTTGCGATTCTCTAAATGGCCTCGCAATTTTTAGGAATCGCTATTTTAGCGATTCCTTAAAATAGCACAGTGAATGCCTTTCATACATCTTGAAAGGCATTTTTGCATTCGCAAATCGCCGAATTTTGCGATTCGCACCATTTGCGAATGCAAAATTGCTTGATACATCTGGCTCTACAGTCTGTGTATCACTTATAAAAATGATCCTTGGCACACCTAAGTTTGATCAACACATCACATGAATTTGTGAATGAACCTCTTGGTTCTAATCACTGCTTCAGTACTTAGATGGAAAATCATGTGTTTCTTGGTAAGTTCATCTCTTTACACCTTTGTCAGTGCAGTTAGAGTCTGCAGTTAAGGCCCCCACCACAAAAGGGCTGAGAGGTGTACCCCTTGATTAAGACCCAGCATCCTGTGGAGGCTGAACCCCTACTCATAGATAAAAGGTTAGATAAGGATTAACAGCCTGCAGTCTTCTGAAGACTTTTTGACTACTTCTTCATGCTGTGTTCCAAACAAATGGGTCCCACTGAATGGAAGGTGCCTGATAAGAGTTTTCTGTGAATTGTTTGCTTTCTGTGACCGCACCCAGATATGTCTCTTTTCTGCCACTGCAGGCCCAGAAGCAGCAACTGCTGCTGAATACATGTAGAAGGATATGTCAGCGAGGAATTTGACCAGTTGTTCCATTTGTAACAATCTGGGAGGGTAGGCTAACCCCTGGCACAACTACTATGCTAAGAATTGAAAATCACGAAGCATAGACCCGACTCTCTGTGGCCTATGTGGCGTAGCGCTGAGAGACAAACTGGCTGAAATCCTTTTAATTACACCCTCCACCTCCTTGTTAGCTGCTCCTGCTGCACAGCTTTCTGAGATGATCATTAGCTGGGTTGCCAGTACCTCCACAGGGGAATCTACCGTAACTACTGCAGGTATCTCCTCCTGGAAGTGAACAATTTGATGGTGATGAGTACAAATCTGGAGAAACTTCATTTCTCAATGTCTTTCCATTCTTCAATACTTTTCTGACAGCCTTATGGAAAGGCAGAGATTCTGGCTCCTTCCTCTATTGTAGAAAGAAATCCTCACCGTTTTCTGCATATGTTGATGGAAAATACAAATTTGTTCTTAAATGCTGGATAAAGTCTGTAGTATCTGCACAATCTACTGACTGCTCCACTTTCTCCTCTGAAGCATCAGTATCCTGCTAAGTAGAAATTCCTTGCCTTAGTCTTTTTGTAGGTGGAGCAACAGGTCTGGTTTGAAAGGCAGCTTTTCCTCCCTCTACGATATAGTCATGCAAGAGGTCAAAGGAGGGCATCTGCTCATGCCCAGAAGCATCCTCTCCAGAAGATGCAGCTTCTATATTGATGTGCTTAGAAGCACGCTAATTTGGCTTCATTGTTTACTTGCTTACTATTAGATTTGCTTTAAAACAGGAGATTGCTTCCCAGTTCTCACGTTTCATAGCAACCAAACAAATCTCGCAGGACCGCTGCCATGATCAGGACAGCCACAGTGGTTCTGCAGCGCTGGCCTGTCTTCACCGCTCCTCCTAGTTGCATAGCGGGGGACAGCAAGTGCAGCAAAGGTGGAAGATTAATTGCAGTGACGAAAATTCAGTTCAACACTGACCACACTCAGGTCCGGAGAAGAAGGTGTTGCATCAGGCTTCTGAATAGATGGAGTCATGAAATTGATGAGAACTTCAGGAATACTCCTTAAACAGTCCACGTAAACAACTTCAAAGACTTACCAGATAGTTTGCAGGCGATCTGTGATAGCATATGAAACAACAGAAGAAAAACAGGAAGAGGAATCATCATTTATGTCAATAGAATACGGAATAGTTAAGCAGGGTTCCCTGTCCTGTAAGTTTCATGTTGGATGGTCTCTGTTAATTGTATTAGTATGGGTCAATGCTGTACATGTTTGAGGCAGAGGATGGTGATGTGTACACACACACACACTTCCATAGCCGCTAGCCTGTAGAATGCTGAGTTGAACTCTGTGTGTAAGATATTGTAGTTATTCTCAACATTGTACATGTGAAAAATAGCATCACGAGAATTTATAGCTCCGTTCTTACATAAGTCAAGTGCCTGCTTGCAAATGAATCAGCACCCCTGACACATTGGCTCTGCAATAACATGCCAGCTGTTGTTTTGCAATCTATGGAAGGTTCCTACAATGTACTTTAGTGTGTTTACCAAGCCCTTATAGAAACACAATTTGCCCAGAAGCTAATTTACTCTCATCTTTTACCTTCAGATAGTGTGCAGTTGTCTGATCCCAGACATTAATCGAAGCAAAGAATTTTGTTTATAAGAAATTGGAAAGATTAAGTTCATCATTACATATAAAACACTGGCTAGGAAGAGGGGTATTTTTCTACCACAAGCAGAGGAATATAACACAAGTGTTTCTCTGTGATTCGGCCCATGGCTCTCAGTAACTGTCCCCCACAGTTGCGTTTGAGGGAAGGCTTCAGTGTTTCTACTCAAAACACTGCCCAGATCTATACTAAAGAAAGCCAGCCTAACTCTAGGTGGTTTCCCCCTGCATTGCTGCCTCCATAATACTAATTTATCTTTTTAAGTCAGTGTTGACAACAAGGTAGGCTGCATGTGCATGTGGCATGCCCTCAGGCTAATTAATACATGTCACCTGCCCAATGAAACTGAGCTGCTAGCTGGACCTGATGCTGAAACTTGTCAGCGGACAACACTTCTTAGCTTTAGTGCTGCATGTGTAATAGGCAGTAAGCTTAATCTAAGCACTAAATGTAATTACTACCGGATGAAATTCTGACTATGTACTAAAGGGCAAGTTGGAAGACATTGATGCAACCAAACAGAAAAAGACTTGTACATATTTGAGATTAATAGCACTTTTTAGCTATTTAGAAGACATTTTAACAACAAGCGAGGATGGGTAAAGTGTGACAGAAGACAGGCTGCTAAAGTACCAATTGTTTTTTACTGCAGAGTAGCAGGGTTAGTAGCAGTACTTGGAGTAAGCTCTCAGAGTGTTATTCTGTGTAACTTGAGTAAGAGGTCTCTCACTTTTGAGTAAAGGAAGACCAGATACGAGTGTGGATCTTTGAATGATTTTGTTTGGATTAGTATGTCTGTTTAAGTGTTGATTATAAACAAAGGACATTGAAAAAAGAGACACATATAGATAATTAAGGGCCATATGTACGAACACTTTTTCCCATAGACACAGAATGGGTAAAAACCTTTGCTACATCTGGCCCTAAGTCCTTAAATCCTTATTACCTTTTTGGAAACTAAAAAGGCTGAAACATGTTGTCTAGGAACTATGATGGTGGGATACTAATTTTCCTTTCCCATCTGTATATTTTTATTCTTGTCTATAAGAACAAAAAACAATAAAATATATACTTTTTTAAGACAGTCTTATTTCCAGTTACACAGTTACCATCCTATCCGTATCTATTCAAGTGGTTGAGCCCATCCCGACAGAACCAATGTCTGGATGTAGAACGTGACGATGAAGCATGCCCGGCACGCCCGGCCTCCCCACATCTTCGGGGACTACCACCTCCCCAGGGCTTCAAACAAATCAAGCGCGGGGGAGCCGCCCTCATCCCCGGGGACCACCAACTCCCTGGGGCTTCAAACTAATGTAACGTAGGGGGCCGCTCAGCCCCCCTCTCCACAGCCCTGGGGACTGCCACCTTCCTAGGGCTGTAAACAAATGAAATGCTGGGGGAGATGCCCGGCTCCTCTGCAGCCCTGTGGACCGCCACCTCCCTGGGGCTTCAAAACAATCAAATGCAGGGAGGCCACCTGCCCCCCCACATCCCCTGAGACCGCCACCTCCCGCTGTTTCAAATAATTAAAACACGGAGGGGCGCCCGGCCCCCTCTGCAGCCCTGGGGATGCCACCTCCGCAGGGCTTTAATAAAAGAATGAAGGGGCTTTGTTACTCCCCTCCCGGCCCTCGGGACCACCACCTCCCTGGGGATATTTCATGTTGGAGGGGGGCCACGCGGCCCCCCTCGAGGAGCCATTAATGGCCCTGGGGACCGCCACCCCCTAGGGCCGGCTCCTGCTATGCCCCGGGTTGCCCAACCACAGGACACAGCGGTTTGCTCTGAAGTAGTGGGAACTTTGATAGCTCCGGCCAAGTTAGAGCAAACACTCTGCTTGCAGTGCGGGGGGGGATCTCCTGTTCCCCCACAGACCTGGTCCGCCACCTCATTGGGATATTTGTGTAATTATTTGCGGGGGCTACCCCCGCCGCCCTCATCCCCGGGGACCACCAACTCCCTGGGGCTTCAAACTAATGTAACGTAGGGGGCCGCTCAGCCCCCCTCTCCACAGCCCTGGGGACTGCCACCTTCCTAGGGCTCTAAACTAATGAAATGCTGGGGGAGATGCCCGGCTCCTCTGCAGCCCTGTGGACCGCCACCTCCCTGGGGCTTCAAAACAATCAAATGCAGGGAGGCCGCCTGCCCCCCCCCACATCCCCTGAGACCGCCACCTCCCGCTGTTTCAAATAATTAAAACACGGAGGGGCGCCCAGCCCCCTCTGCAGCCCTGGGGATGCCCCCTCCGCGGGGCTTTAATAAAAGAATGAAGGGGCTTTGTTACTCCCCTCCCGGCCCTCGGGACCACCACCTCCCTGGGGATATTTCATGTTGGAGGGGGGCCACGTGGTCCCCCTCGAGGAGCCATTAATGGCCCTGGGGACCCCCACCCCCTAGGGCCGGCTCCTACTATGCCCCGGGTTGCCCAACCCCAGGACATAGCGGTTTGCTCTGACGTAGTGGGAACTTTGATAGCTCCCGCCAAGTTAGAGCAAACACTCTGCTTGCAGTGCGGGGGGGATCTCCTGTCCCCCACAGACCTGGTCCGCCACCTCATTGGGATATTTGTGTAATTATTTGCGGGGGCTGCACCCCCCCCCCCTGCAGCCCCAGGGACTACCACCTCCCCGGGGCATTGTCAAAATGGGGTGCGAGGGCGGCTGGATGGCCCCTCTCAGCCCTGGAGACCACTACCTCCCTGGGGCATTGTCAAAATTGAGTGCAGGGGCCAGGCAGCACCCCTCAGTTCCGGGGACCACCACCTCCCCGGGACATTGTTAAAATTGAGTGCGGAGGGGCTGGGCTGCCCCCCTCAACCCCAGGGACCACCACTTCCCCGGGGTATTGTGAAAATTGAGTGCAGGGGCTGAGCGACCACCCCCCCCCCTAAGCCCCGGGTACCCCCACCTCCCAAGGGCTGTTCATTGGGAGGGGGGCTGCACGGCCCCCCTCAAGGAGCCAATGATGGCCGTAAGGACCACCATCCCCCAGTGCCGGTTCCAGCTGTGTCCCGGGGTGCCCAACCCTGGGACATAGATGTTTGCTCTGCTTGGCGGCAGCTTTGACAGCTGAAATGTATGCCTGAGTAGGCATCCTAAACATTTTCAAGCTTATCTGTAGATTTCATAAAGCCTGAATATTAAATAACAAATTCAGGGTGAAGTCACAGAGGCTCAAAGACCATTAATGGGTCATAGTGCCATTTGACAAACATTTCAAAATCTCAAATGGTTTTGGTGTTAGTTTGTGGTTTTAGACAAAACAACAACCTACTGATATAATTCAGATAGGACAACCTCTGTTGGAAGGTGAACAGTATGTATTCCCTCTCTAAACACAAACAGCAGTGCCAATATAAATCTGCTCTGCACTGACAAAAAACATAGTTTCTCTGTGAGATAAATACATAGTATTAGAGTAATGAGCTGTCAGAAAGCACTAACACTGTATACAGTTGGTGGGGTGCACTTTTTCTTCTCTCATTGTCTCCACAAATTACTATATACATTAACAATATGAATTCCAGTAGTAGGAATGGGAAAACTGGGTACGATGAGAGAAAAAAGAGAGACTCTGGACTCCACCACTCTAACTGGTCACTTCTGCGGACCACTGATGTATGCAGGTCAATGCAAGTATCTAAAGGCAATAAGAGATACTTTAGTTAGATGCATTGAACCGTGGCAGTGAAAGGATATCCCTTATCTGAGCTGCATCTGTGTGCAACCAACTCTGTGTTCTGATATGAAACTAAAATATACAAGGCAGATGTATCTTAGATACATGTTTCTCAACACCTCACCCTAATAGATAGTGGCCTACTGGGGATAGCAGACCATCATGTCTGTGACTGCTTTTTAAATAAAGCAGTTTTTTAAGTGCACCTCTTTTTCCTTAAAGGAATACGGAATGCATTTAAAAAAAAAAAAAAAATTATTTTTTATTTTTTCAGAGTAGGCAGTGGTCCATGGAACCACTATCTGCTCTGAAAAAATATTTGCGCTTCCATTCACAAAGGGAAGGGGTCCCACAGGACCCCTGACCGTTTACGAATGGGTTAACACCAGTTTAAAATTGGTGTTACCTGCGATTGTTTTGCGACCGCATTCATGGTAGCAAAACAATCATACATACCATTCAGATTCAATATTAGGAAGGGATGCCCTGAACACACCCCTTCCTAATACAAATCACAAAACACAAATTGCGATTCAGTAACAATTCACAGAATCGCAATTTTGGGCTTTGTACATCCCAAAAAAACTCTTTCTATTCGCAAACGAGCTGATTCTGTGAATCAGCCCATTTGCGACTAGAAAAATGCTTTGTACATGTGGCCCATAGTATCAGTACTGCACCTCTTAAGTGCTAACAGAGAGGACCATGATTGATGAAAGACCATCTAGGATGAGAAGGTCACAGAACCAGCTATGCGGGTCTCTGAGGAACATCTGCCACCTTACCCTAACCCAATGAGGTAATTACTTGACATGTCAAAGTGAACATTATCTGCCTTAGGACATTTGTAAACTGATTGTTCTATGTACTAACTGTTGTAAAATGTTTGCTTGACAGTACAAGCTTGAACTGATAAACTTCTTGAGATTGTTCCTCTGGGTGGTCTATCTTTACAGCCTTGATCTTGCTTCACAGTCTTCCTTTGGAATGATGACACCTTCTCCATGTAATCTTTTCAGAAGAACATATGTCTGGCTGAAACATAAACCTCTGCTTAGTTTGCAATTGTTCTTGCCTCAGTAGATAGCATTAAATGAACTCTCTTTAATTTAAATGTGGTTTTGCAACGGAGTGTAGACTGGAATGGTGTGTGAAACCAGAATATTAGACGCAAACTATTTTCTACCAGAAATATTGTGTCCTAAATATTGTTGACAAAAATATCACCCCATTTGGAGTTAAACGTAGAACATCTGCACCCAGTGAAACAATATTTTTGTGAATAGTATTTAGGACACAATGTTTCTGTCAGATGATTTTTTTTTATAACGGTATTCTGGCATACAACCAAATGGAGTATCATGGATTGTCAAAGTTTTTTGGCTATAATAAATACTTTCTGACAGGGTATTTCACCCCGAGTATGAGACATACTGAAAAGTGTTTCTGACCCGTTTCTGGGAAAATAATCTCTTGACAGTTGGATGCTTTAATGTGTAATGTAATGTGTATGGTCTATCCTGAAGAACCTTTCCAAACAGTTGTTATTAAGGCTGAAACATGTCGACATAATTGGAAACTAGTATCTTGGAATAATATAAGGAAGGAATTAACATTGTCCAAAAGAAATTTAAGCAGAAAATGTATATGGACTACAGTTAAGACTTTTTAACCACCATCTTGTGATTTGATGTGGTGATTTGAAAAATTGCACAAGGATTCTTTCTAATTTTCCTAGTTGTGAAGCAACAATAGTTTTAATAATGTCAAATAGGAATAGGAAAAATAGGAATAGGAAAAAAAGGTTGATTGTGCATAAGCAAATGCTGTGTCCTGGATTCCTTAAATAACACAGCAATAGATTCACCACATACTAACATACTAACTCAGCTAACTTGAAAGAAAATCTGTTTGGACTTGGAAAAAGCTGTCTGTGAATTCATCTAGTATTCTGCTCAATCAATTACCCAGAGAGAACATTCATATTTGGCACAAAAATATACAGCACTGCATTTCGTCAAGTGGGGGAAATTGTGCAGCACCATATTTAATAAGAGTAACCCACCAATCATGTCATCGATTGCACTTGCCTATAATACCGCAATGCTTAACTGTAACGCCATGAAACAAAGGCACGCCGATAGTGTCTTGCATGTGATTTGTGCTCGAGACACACCCACCTATACAAATGTTGTTATGAAGACAGTCTTCCAAGGATAAGCTTTGTCAAATGTGTGATTTCTTAGAAACGGCACGTTATGTTTGGAAATACCACCTGATATTCATCTTGTCCATTGTTTGTTGCCAATTTTAGTTGGCACTAGAATTCCACACAGAAACAATTGTGTTGCATTACTTGACCCTTGGGACTACTGCCTGCTCTTAAAAAATATTTATTTTAACATTCGCTAAATGTTGACCCTTGCCATATGCAAATGGTTGCCACTTCCTTTGAGGTGTTGGTAAAATATAACCGTAATTCAGTCACAAAACATTCATCATAACACTGCAATTCTGTATTTGTAAGAGGAGTCCTTAAACATCTCCTTTGCAAATACACAATCGCTAAATACAAATTGCTATTTGGTGACATGTTACTGTATCGCAGTTTGCGCTTTGTACATATAAAGAAGCATTTTTGTGGTTGGAAACGTCCCAAATCTGTGAATTAAGCGATTTGGGACTGCAAAAACTCTTGCTACATACAATACAATAATATAGTACAATACAATGCAGTACAATGCACCAATAGAGCGCACAGCTGCTCCCGGCGCTAGCGGAATGAAATGCCTTCAGAGAGATCTGCCTAAAGGGAGCTTAAGTGATATCAAGGCAGGAGTCAAAGAGTAATGTTTTCAGGCCTTTTTGGAAAATGGCTTCATGTGGAGTACTTTTTTTAGTTCAAAAGGGAGAGCATTCCACAGCTTCAAAGCCGTAAACTCAAATAATCTCCCATCTCTTCTGGTCTTATGGATGCTTGGGATCTAGAGAAGTTTCAGATCATTGGATCCCAGCAATCTTGCCTGAGTGTAAGGTTTGAAGTGGCGCAGAAGATAAAGATGACTTTTGTGATTATAGACCCTAAATCAAAAAAATGAGTTTCTTAAACGGAATCCTATTTTTCACTGGAAGCCAGTGCAGAAGTCAAAGATGACCAGATACTACTGCCCGGATTGGAATCTTGATTATAAGACAGGCATCCGCTTTCTGAATGATTCGAAGACGCTGGATCAGGAAAGCGAGCAGCACCAGTTACAGACTGTTATCATAGTCCAGCCGAGAGGTGATCAAGGAATGGACAGTCGTTGTGCAGAATTCTAAAAGGATAATATGCAACATCGTCCTTAGTGATCTCAGGGTAAAGAAGCTGGCAGAGGACAATGCCTTGAGAAGGGGCTGAAAGGTCAGGCTAGAGTTGAATTTTACACCCAGATTTCGTTTTACTTCTGAGGCCGGGAAAGGAGGGGTACCCAGTTCAAATGGCCCTCAGAGGCAAAAATCTGGAAGAAATTTGATGCCAAAGAAAATAATTGCAGTGTAATCTGAGTTCAGTTTTAGGCAGCTAGAGTTCATCCAATCTACTCCTGCTTTGAGGCAAAGTTTAGAGGAGCATAAAAGTTGAGGGAGCGTTTTCCTGGAAAGCAAGAAGATATTGGGTGTCACCTGCATACAACACAACTCTCACTTCCCAGGCCTCAACCAGTTTTGACAGTGGCTCAAGATAGATATTGAAGAGTGGGGGGCTGAGGGCAGAGCCTTGAGGCACATCACACTCCATATGTTTAGGAGAAGAGGTAAAAGGAGTGAGAAAAACAGTCTGGAAACGACCACTGAAGCATGATTTCAGACATAGCACGGCTTCATCTCTAATGCCAATCTTTTCTAGTCTCTCAAGCAGAATAGTATGAGAGGCTTTGTCAAATGCAGAAGACAGGTACATATAGCCCTAAATGTGCTATTCCTTCCCCATAGCACTTACTTTGCATACATTTATACGTTTTCCACTCTACGCAACACAAGACACTTTGATCCTTAGGTTGTGTCAAGGAATATTATTGAGGGTGTTTAACTCTGCTGCTTGTACTATTTTTCCCAACACTAACATTTAGCAAATGTGTGCTTTTGTTGTGCAACGATCGCATGCTTGCGTGAATAAATCTTATAGGGTCTTATTGATTATAATTTAGTATTCGATCAGGACAAACTATTTGCTGCAGTGCATTGGTTGTCTCATTCTAATGATTTTTGTCTGACTTTTGTTTTGAGTGATTGTGAAAATTTGCTTTACTTAAAATGCTGTTAGTTACACTTATATGTTCTGCTTTTATCCGCTGTTCTTATTCGTCCTTGGGTAATGTAAGTGAAAATATGACTGTTTATCCAAACCAACTGATTTGGACTGAAATACAGAATGCAGTCCCTGGGTTAAGGGCTGCTCCTGCTGGCCACCAGTTTCCTCTCCTTCACAGCTCTGATCCATTTCACTAGATACCCTGAAGGCGCTGCGTCAGCGGGATTCCATGCCTTCCCCAGCTCCAGTAGACGGGTATCCGATCTCTGAGGCTGGAGCGTGGGGTGGCTACAGTAAGCTACATGACTCGTGCAGCCTGTGAAGCAACTGCTACCTCAGGCCTGCAGGCCCCCTTTTTTAGCACTATACTCCTACGTCTGGCTTTACATCTGCTCTGTGTATGCAGAGTATGTAGCTTTTCATGGGCTTGCATAAAGTTTCAGCAATAGTATCCTTGACAGGCTGTCCTATCCCATGGTTTACGATGGCTCTTTTAAACTGGCAGGCTGCCATAAATCTCCTGTTTAATGACTCATGGTATATTCTGTCCAGTAGCACAGCCCATTACTGATCATGTAATATATGCTTTTTAAAGTTCCCCTGGAATGGAGAATGGAGCTAAAGGCAGGCAGCCCTACAGCTTTCAAGATCCTGACAATGGAGCATTTAGTGAGTTGAGTTAAGCATGCTGATCAGATTTGAAATAGATGGTCATTAACATACTTAGGGCCACATGTACTGTCACGTAGGTTCTCATTATCCTAATGAGGCTACTGGATTTGTGCGGTAGGATCACATAGATTGTGGGGTACTAAGTACAATTCCACTCCATGTGACACCTGTCGGCCTAATCTGGGGTTTCCGTCTAACTAGCAGCGCCACATCTCTGTCCAAGAACAGGGATGATTGTAGCAACCGGGCGCATGACAAGAAAGACTCATCGGAGGAATCGTAGTCGATCAGAGCTCATCCCTTTCTCTCAGTTGCATTAGTCTTACGCAGGCAAAGACAGGCAGAATATAGTTCAATAAGGATTTATTGAAGTAACTGCACCTTAAATAGAATGGCATGTATTGCAATAACTAGGATGATAAAACACAATAAAAGCAAGATTGTGACAAGAAGAATGAAACACAGAAACAGTCCCACCATACTGTCACTAGGAGTGATATATAGTTCTCCTACCTAAGCTATGTTAGAGCATAGCATAATAAACCCTAATCTGCCCTTCAGGTTTCCCCCCTGGGAAGACATCATCCATCATACCTGAGTAAGGAAGCCTGTAGTCTAAAGAGACACCATCCCCATTAGGCCTGGGGTGCGGCAGTCTAAGCGAGCAGCTGTAGCGAAGGCAATCAGCAATCAGCATGCAGTCGTGGTCATCTGGCTGGAATCTCCTTCTAACATGTATGGGACAAAAGAGTGTTTTTATAATAGAACAGTTGACATTCTAAGAAAGGGTCCCCACTTAGGAATATGTGTGTTTCTATGAATGTTGGAGACACAGCGTACTACTTTTGCCGGCAACCCTATCTGACTGCAGCCTTGAGAAAAGCACAAAGTGAAATAAATGTCCTGCTAAGGACATAATGCCTTCCTAGGCAAAAGAACAAATAGATAAAGAAAACAAAACAACACCACAAATGTGGCTATTTCTAGAAAAATAAAGCAATGCTGAATAAAATGTAACTGGGCTAAAGTGCACAACGTCAGGCATAGTTTGCCTAAATAACGTGTCTAAAATATGGCTAAAATAGCTATACAACAGTACGAATGTCTGGAATTGTGATTTCATAGTTGCAAATCCATGTGAATCACAGGAAATAGCAGTTTTAAATGTACAAAACTCCATTGAGTTTCTTTTGCGATTCCCAGCCAGTTGCCAATAGACCTACATCATTATTAATGAAGTAGGTTGCATTTTGCGGCCCACTGGGAATAGCGAAAATCAGAGGGATGGTGGCCTGCTGGTGTCAGCAGACCACCATGTCTGTGATTGCTTTTAAATAAAGCAATCTTTTTTTTTCACGTAGCCCATTTTTTTTAAGAAGCAAAAAATTAAACGTTTCAGTTTAATTTTCCACTGCCTGCTCTTAAAAATTGTTTTCACATGCATTCACAAAGGGGAAGGGGTCCATTAGTCTTCTATTCTGTATAATGAAAGGCTTCCTCCCCCCAAAAATAATTTCTATTAATTAACTTCAGCATGTATAGGGGATGTCAACCCTGCTCCCTTTGTGGCATACAGTAGACCAGGCTCCTTCAGGTGGGTCTTATGAACTTCACAGCAATACCAGCCATATCAACAAATAAACAGCTACAAGCTCCAAAAGTGCACATTCATCCAGCACAGCACTGAGGCACCGCGTGATTTGACCTCACCAAGTTCCCACAGACCTTGCAGCATACACCTCTGCTTGTAAGGGGATCTCTGCAGATGAACTGGCTATTCATGAAGTATTTTAAACTCTCATAAGTCGATTTGTGTGGCTTCTTGGCAAGTCACACTCTCCTGACCGTCTTCCAAGATTTGCTCTTGTACATAACATTTCTGCTGGTGGAGACGACATCTGCCTGTGCAGTTATGGAAAAACATTTGCAGCATTCATGCCTATCTGCCTTAAAGAACTCCTTAGCAGGTGCCTCTCTGTACATGTTCCAGCTAGTGCAAAGGCCTGATTGCCTTTTAAATCAGAACTTACTGTTGATGTGAATTCACCTTGTTCCTTCCAGCACTCACAAGGGCAAACAACAGCAGTAGCAAAATGTCCCCCATAATGCTCTATTTTATTCAACCTCAATTTGGATCTTCAGGGACCACCTTTAGAGGGTAAATGGGTCATTTATATATCAGGTGTTCATCAGGCGCTAGAACCATTGGACGTTAAGGGACTTCTACACAAAGCGTTTGGCTCATAGTTGTCTTCTGACCACAATTATCACTACCATTGTTTGAGTCCAGGAGCCATCTTCCCTGCTTGTAATGTGGCTCATGTCAACCTTGATGTGCCACTTTTGCCCACTTTTTTTTACTTATTGTTAAGATTGTCAGCGTGGTCACCAGTTAGTAGTCACTGGGCTGGAGCTTTTTTTCATGAAGTCCAATCTCATCCGCCAGCTGCTGGTTTTAGACTGTCATCACTGAATGAAAATGAATGGCCTTTGGCGACTTCCAAACTGGTCCATCATCCTCCAGTGACAACGCGTCACCCATGTGACATACCGCTGTGCCACCGATCTTTATACAGTGCCACATGAGACCACAGTATAGATACATTGCAAAGGTCTACAAATGCTCATGAGTGTTCCTGTGGCATCATTCTCATGGAGCTGGTGTCCTAAGGGTAGTGCCATGCTCTAGTGCAGCTTTGTGGATCCTCTGTCAGCTTCCGATTGGTTCTAGTACATCATCAGGAACACTTCAATAAATGATGTTTGGGCCTTTTTGCAGCAGCCTCTTCTGCGCCAACTGCACTGCAGCAGTAGATTATGAGTGTCCTGCAGTGGGGTTTATAGGCCCATTGGAATACATGGAGTGTGTCCTCCACATGTCTTGGCCTACTGAAAGTAAGCAACATGCCTGTGTTAAAAAAAACTGCCAGCAATGAATAACTGCAGTAAAAAGATTCAGTATTCCCAAATCCTCACTGTGCTGTATTCTGGTCCAGAACATGTTTTTATCTATTCTGTTTTGAAATTGCTATTCTACCCATTGATTCTTGGATGAGTTTGTGGCTGCTCTCTACTTGAACTGTTCTGCTGTCCAGTAATCTCTGTACATGTTTATAGTTGCTTACTGCTCGAACAACTCTTCTACACAGTGATTCTTGTACACTGTTGTGGCTACTTAATGCTCCAGTACTTTCCAGTAATTCATTGACATAGTGGTTGCTGCAGTTAGTGTGCTGATCAGGGATGCCTGGACATTTGGTGGCTGCTTTCTTTTGGAACAGCTATACTCCTCAGTGGTTCCTGGACAGGGCTGTGGCTATTTACTGCTCTAATTATTGTACTGGGCAGTGATCCCTGGACATTGTTGTGGATGCTTTCTTCTTGGTGGAAATACTGTGTTCCTAGAGATTACTGGGCATTGTTATGTTCCTTTACTGCTGGAACAGCTGTACTGCACAGTGGCTCCTGGGTATTGTGGTGGCTGTTTACTATTGTAACTGATATACTGCCCAATTATTCCTGGATTCTGTTGCTGGTGCTTTCCTCTGGAGGAACTGCATTCAACAATGATTCCTAGGGACTGATGTGGCTATTTACTGCTGCAAGTACTGTGCTGCCCAGTAATTCTTGGGCATTGTTGTTGATGCTTTCTGCTGGAATTGTGGGACTCCACAGCGATTTCTAGATATTGTTGTGACTGCTGTCTGCAGCAAATACTTTACCACTCTCACTAATGTACTGCCCAACGATTGCTGGATTTTGTTGGTGCTGCTTTCCTCTGGAGCAACTGTGTTCCACAGTGATTCCTAGAAAATGGTGTGGCTCTGTACTGCTGTAATTACTGTATTACCCAAAGATTCCTGGACAATTATCCTACTGTTGTTACTACTGTACTAAACAGTGACTGTTGGGCATATGTGTTACTGCTCTCTGCTGCTAGTATATGTACTGCTCAGTGATTGTTGGGCATATGTGTTACAGCTCTCTGCTGCTAGTGCTTGTACTGCTCAGTGACTGTTCGGCATATGTGTTACTGCTCTCTGCTGCTAGTGCTTGTACTGCCCAGCGACTGTTGGGCGTATGTGTTACTGCTCTCTGCTGCTAATATTTCTACTGCCCAGCGGCTCTATGCTGCTAATGCTTGTACTGCTCAGTGATTATTGGACATTTGTTTCTGCTCTCTGCTGCTAGTACTTGTACTGCTCAATGATTATTGCTCTGTGACTGTTGGACATTTGTTACTGCTCACTGCTGCTAGTGCTTTGTACTGTTCAGCGACTGCTGGGCACATGTGTTACTGTCTCTGCTGCTAGTGCCTGTACTCCCCAGTGACTGTTGTGCATATGTGTTACTGCTCTCTGCTGCTAGTGCTTGTACTGCACAGTGAATGTTGGACATGTGTTACTGCTCTCTGCTGCTAGTGCCTGTACTCCCCAGTGGCTGTTGGGCATGTGTGTTACTGCTCTCCGCTGCTAGTGCTTCTACTGCTGTACTGCTCACTGACTGTTGGGCATATGTGTTACAGCTCTCTGCAGCTAGTGCTTGTACTGCTCAGTGACTGTTCGGCATATGTGTTACTGCTCTCTGCTGTTAGTGCTTGTACTGTCCAGCGACTGTTGGGCGTATGTGTTAATGCTCTCTGCTGCTAGTGCTTGTACTGCACAGCGACTGTTGGGCGTATGTGTTACTGCTCTCTGCTACTAATATTTGTACTGCCCAGCAGCTCTATGCTGCTAATGCTTGTACTGCTCAGTGATTATTGGACATTTGTTTCTGCTCTCTGCTGCTAGTACTTGTACTGCTCAATGATTATTGCTCTGTGACTGTTGGACATTTGTTACTGCTCACTGCTGCTAGTGCTTTGTACTGTTCAGCGACTGCTGGGCACATGTGTTACTGTCTCTGCTGCTAGTGCCTGTACTCCCCAGTGACTGTTGTGCATATGTGTTACTGCTCTCTGCTGCTAGTGCTTGTACTGCACAGTGAATGTTGGACATGTGTTACTGCTCTCTGCTGCTAGTGCCTGTACTCCTCGGTGGCTGTTGGGCATGTGTGTTACTGCTCTCTGCTGCTAGTGCTTCTACTGCTGTACTGCTCACTGATTTTTGAGCATATGTGTTACTGCTCTATGCTGCTAGTGATTGTACTGCTCAGCAACTGTTGGGCATATGTGTTTCTGCTCTCTGCTGCTAGTGCATGTACTGCTCAGCGACTGTTGGGCATATGTGTTACTGCTCTTTGCTGCTAGTGCTTGTACGGTTCAGTGACTGTTGGGCATATGTGTTACTGCGCTCTGCTGCTAGTGCTTCTACTGCTTTATTGCTCAGTGACTGTTGAGCATATGTGTTACTGCTCTCTGCTGCTAGTGCTTGTACTGCTAAGCAACTGTTGGGCATATGTGTTACTGCTCTTTGCTGCTAGTGTTGTACGGTTCAGTGACTGTTGGGCATATGTGTTACTGCGCTCTGCTGCTAGTGCTTCTACTGCTTTATTGCTCAGTGACTGTTGAGCATATGTGTTACTGCTCTCTGCTGCTAGTGCTGGAACTGCTAAGCAACTGTTGGGCATATGTGTTACTGCTCTTTGCTGCTAGTGCTTGTACTGCTCAGCAACTGTTGGGCATATGTGTTACTGCTCTCTTCTGCTAGAGCTTGTACTGTTCAGTGACTGTTGGACGTGTGTTACTGCTCTTTGCTACTAGTGCTTGTACTGTTCAGTGGCTGTTGGACGTGTGTCACTGCTCTCTGTTGCTAGTGCTTGTACTCCTAAGCAACTGTTTGGCATATGTGTTACTACTCTTTGCTGCTAGTGCTTGTACTGCTCAGCAACTGGCGGGCATATGTGTCACTACTCTCTGCTGCTAGTGCTTGCACTATTCAGTGACTGTTGGACATGTGCTACAGCTCTCTGCTGCTAGTGCTCGTTCTACCCAGTGACTCCTGGACATTGTTCTGGCTGCTTTTTACTGAAGTACTACCTTGCACAGTGATTCCTGGACATTTTTTTATCTGCTTTCTGCTGCTGTTACTGTACTGCACAGTGAGTCCTAGACATATGTTACTGCTCGGTGCTGGTACTACCGCACTTCCCAGTGTCTGCAGGACTTTCCTTCAGCAGCTAATAACAGGCCTACCTGTGCGGAAACGCCTGCATCCACTCCAAGGGATTGTTTGTCCCTGAGCCAAGGCAGAAGCCAGGGAATGCAGGCTTGCAGCCCCTGGCTCGTGCATGCTGTCGTGGGCCAGACGTTCTGCCTTGGCACAGTCTCCTTGCAGAGTTGCTTGCCAGAAATGCACCAGTTGCATCAAATTGTCCAGAAGTTGTTGTTCTGTAAGGTGGAATGGTGTTTTCTTGTCAGCTCTGCTGTGTTGGCGGTTGCTTTGATTAATGTCCCTTGAGTCGTGTATTTCAAGAAAGCAGGTGCAGTCCTGCACAGACTGAAAACAACAGCACATGCTGTGAGCTTGTCTTCGGAGAAAAAGCATTTTCGAAATGACAATTTCGTTGATGAAACTCGACTCGGCTGTAAGTTCACTGTGTGGTGAAAAACACCTTATTAGTGGCTGGAGGGCCACAGGTCCCCCGTGGGCGCAACTCGAACTTATTTAATATTTCTCCAGGGTGAGACTGTAATGGTTCTCCTGGGAAAAGCGACGGATATTGGAATGGCATAATTCTGTGAACTGTTGCAAATTTTCTTCAACTTTTGCAAAGGTTAATATCCTTTTTTTCGGTAGTCTCAGAATGTAAATGAATAATTGTTTTTTTTTAGAATTGTAAACTATATCAGCAGTTTGCACAAAGCTTTCACCAATGAACTTTGAACTGGTGAATTCAACAGTTTTCCAGGATATTGAAAATAGGTGCATCAATGACACTTCCCTTCTAAAATTTAGCTAAACACTGATGAGAGGTCAATGGAAGGTGGAAGGAATTGCTACTTCTTTGGGCAACTTCCTTAATGCTTTTCGAGACCTTTGTAAGTAAACTGGTAAATGTGCTTGTTCTTTGTAGGTTGGTACAGGTGGTGGGCAGTGCCTCGTGTCCGCTCAGATCACTGCTTGATTTGTGCTGGTGTTAGCCTTACTCGGCTCCGGCATTTATTTCTTAACACCATCACTTTTGTTGTGGCGCTGTTTGACTATTTTCTGAGGAACACATTAGCTTAGCAATTCAATATACACAAAAAAATAATCATTACAACACATTCAAGTCATGGTGCTAGCATTTAGCTGCCCTGGCAGGGCCAGTCGATTGGGGCATATGGAACCCCCCGCATAAGCATCTTAAGTGGGTACTGCCACTGGGTCCCGTGGGCTGGTGAAAGGGGTCACACTAAAGTTTAACGGCCTCATTAAGAGCCTGGCGGTCCTAGGACCGCCAGCCCCTCTGTGGCAGTCGGACCACTGCAGCTGTGGTGATCCAACCGTCACATTGCAAGATAAGCAGGCGGACCCGCTCACAGACCGCCGTCCCCGCAGGATCAAAGATCCTGATGGGCTGACGGCAGCCTTGGTTGTAGTCAGCCACGGCAGCCCTGAACTCAGCGCCACTGTGCTGATTACAACCTTGTTCTCCACCAGCCTTTTCTTGGAGGTTTCCCCACCATGAAAAGGCCGGCTGAGAACATTGCAGGCGTCCCCTGCTCTGCACCGTATGTGCAGCAGCACTGCCGCCAACTCTATTATGAGCTGGGAACAATTCTTACGCATCTTTCCCACTGGGCTGACGGGTGGGAAAGGTGCATCCTCACCAGTCCTATTACGACTTTCCCACCCATCAGCCTAGTGGGAAAGCCGTAATAGGCCTGGTGAGAAGACCTCCATGTCTGCAGCGGTCTTCTCACCATGAGGCTGGTGGGCCGACAGTCGATCCGTCAGCCCAGTGAGGAGGCCCTACGTAGTTGTTTATGGGTCTCTACTGTCTCCAGATCTGCCGACAAAGTGCTAAAAAAAATAGTGTTAGGTACTTAATGACTGAGGGATGTAGGAGGTGGGCAGACTTTCACAGCAAAGGAAATAAAAAAGGACACAAGACAAAGGTAAGAAAGAAAAAGTAATGATGAACGACAAAAGATGGGCAAATGGAAGAAGGAAAGAAAGAATGGGAAGAGAATGGATGGGTGAAAGGAAGGAGAGTTAAGAGGAAATAAAGAAGAAAAGATCAAAGGTACGATGGAAGGGTAAAAAGATTGATATCCGGAAGGGTGAGAGAATGGGTGAAAGGACAGAAGGATCAATAGTTTATAGAGTGAATTAGTGGAAGGATGAGGAATGTAAGGATTGGGAAAATTGAAGCAATAAATGGGTGAAAGTATGGCTGGATTGATATTTGGACATATTGATGGGTGAATGCCTAAAAGGGTGGATTTCTATATGGGTGGATGGATGGATGAATGGATATTTATCGGGTGAAGGTAACTCTCCAAAGGAGGGTAGGGTCTGCTTGGCTCATGTGCTCGATGTGAGTAGAGGTATGATTCTAGTGGGGGTGTTTTAATTTTCTGGTTGCTCCCTTGCAGTCGATGGTCCAAGCTGCAGTTGCATCCTAAGCAAAACCTTGGGCCCTAGCACTTGCGTTTAAAAAAAAATAGAAATTAAGCATTGCCTGATATTATCCAAGATGGCTCTGGCACTGACTGACACCAAGCTTGAGTCAAAAATCCCTCCAGTGAAGACCTATTGTCCCAGTTAATTTTCTGAAGGGCACCTTGGAGGCACCAAACCACTCCTTGACTTTCCACTGTCAATGTAGTTTTCAGTTTGCTACTTTGCTCATCAATTACTTAATGGTAAGCTTCTTAAGTTGGATACATTTCGTCTACATGCGCTAAAGAGACTGAAACATGCCACTGATATCATGGAGCAACATTCCGCGGTGCAAATAGCAAAACACCATTGATGTACTATCTTATTTTGTCCAGCCCACAGTTTTTAGCCCTGTGGCATTTTCTTGTGGATGCATTTGTGTATGTCTCTCAACAAGTTGTCAAATGGGCCTAAACCTCCAGCAAGGATTGTATAAAAATGTTAAAGGAAAGCTCTTCTAGAACCTTATTGCTGTGGCCAGGGCCCCAAGGTAGAAGACATATTTTTATACTAGATGTAATAGGCCACCTGGACTAGAGTCCAGGGGCAAATGGACATGATCATTTTACTATGTAGCTCAATGTTCATGGGGTCAAAGGCAGAATTGCTCCAAAGAAGCTCACAGCAATAAATCAACCAATAAAGGAGCAAACAAACACTAGCACTCGTTGTAGATGTATTGGCTTTGCAAATGCCTGTATTTTCCCCATGTGGCTGATGTGTGTGTGCACAATATCTGTGGCCAGTGTGGAATGACTTTTCTTAAAACAAAAGATAAATGATTTCAAGATGGTCACTGCATGTACAATGATGGTCTCCCCATTTCTGCATCTGTGCAGCACACAGATGACACCAGGATTAGGAACGGATATCATATAAGTTATAAGATACAACAGAAGGCGTAGTATAGGATGTACCAAGATATATTGCAGGTACAGCATAAATCATGAGATAACCCCAAGTCACAGCACAAGACAAAATACAGGACTCAAAGAAAATTACAACAAAAAACATAGGACAAAATATAGATCAAGACCTAGTGAACGATATGATGGGAGGCATAAATCAAGGTGTAATGTAATGCATACCCCAAAGTATAACACAGGACATGAAACAAGACATAACTAAAGAGGTGACACAAGGCGTAATATGAGGCAACATGTAAAACGAGGCTTTATGTAAGAAAGTACAAATATAGTTCAAAGCACAACATTAGCTGTCGCACAAGGTATAAGGCAAAAGGCAAGGCAAGCTCATTTTAGAGGCATAAAGCGTTACAAACCACAAAGCATAACAAAAGACATAATTAACACATCAGGTGCCCTGGGCAAGCTGGTCTTGCCCACGGCCACGGTTGCGTGAACAAGCGCTGACCTCATCAGAGGCCGCCCCCATCGATGGGGTGGGGGCGGGCAGAGAGCCATCAAAGGACATCAAGGGGGTTATTCCAACTTTGGAGGAGGTGTTAATCTGTCCCAAAAGTGACGGAAAAGTGACGGATTTACCACCAGCCGTATTACGAGTCCATTATATCCTATGGAACTCGTAATACGGCTGGTGGTATATCCGTCACTTTACCGTCACTTTTGGGACGGATTAACACCTCCTCCAAAGTTGGAATAATCCCCCAAGTCCTTTAAACTGAGTTCCTTTATAAACTAGTACTAAACAAGTTTTTTGGTTAATTGCTTCATATGTTGCCGTTTGTCTGATTTTAGAATCAAGCAATTGGCTTCATACTTGAGTGACTACATGCATACCCTAGGGAAGTGCAACACAGTGTTCACTATCGCTTGATCTGAATCAGTGCATTTTAAAAAAACATTTCAGCCTGCACCATCCTCCCAAAGTAAAGAAGCCCTTGAGAGGTTAACTCATAAATGCATAAGGAAAGGCACTAGGCAAAAACTGGCAGACAGCTTAATGCAAGACATATGAAAACTCAACACGCCGGGCCATGGAAGGCATAACACTTGACGTAATGCTGGGTATAGTGTAAGGCGTATTGTGCAGTAAAATGCAAAACATAGCTTACGCCATAACATGAGACGTAATGGAAAGCACAACACGAGGCATAGCATATTAAATAATGCAGACATAACACATGCATGATGTCATTCATTTTGTATGGAAGATATAATGCAAAACATAATCCAAGACAAATATTACAACATATAATGGAATCCATTTCACAAGACATCACACAAGGCATTATAAAAACACAAAGCTCAACACTATGTAAGGCATCGTGAAAAGGATTGCACAAAGCATTGCACTAGCCGTGATACATAACACGACACAAGACAAAAGGCATTACACAGTAATATCAAAACACACAAGACAGAGTAAAGCAAGACATACTGTAAAACAGAGCATAGCACACACATAACAACAGCCATCGTGTAAGACACAAGTCCAGTGCTTAATTTGTAAATAAAAACGTGCCGGTGCCCAAAGCCCTCCTCTTAAACATACGGCTGCTTCAATTAAATGTAGGAGCACTGAATACTGAGGAGGCATAATCCTGAAGCCATCTCGGGTATCTTCCATCCATTTACAGCTACTCCCTGCCCTTTCAGCTCACTCTGGCAGCTTTCTACTTTCTCCCTTTGTGAAGCTTTTTCATTTTTCCAGTACTCTGGCTTTCCCATATGTGTCTTTTTCTCACAGCAAATGCTTGAGGCAGAGGAATAAGTGTCGGTCCTCAAAAATAGGTGCCGGTGCTCAGCACCGGAAACAACAAGCACAAATTAAGCACTGCACAAGGCATAGCATAAGACATGAAACAGGACATAAACTAAAGATATACTCCTTGGCAAAATGGAAGACCGAATGGAAGACATCATACTAAGTACACACAACAACAATGTACCAACGTGCAGAACAAATAAAATAACAAGGGAGGTGTGAACTACTACTTGGATGTGCCATTCATGTGTAAACCACCAATATGCTTGTATCCCCAGGACAATTCAAGAGTGGCTGAAGTGTTGGTAGCACAGACTCTGCATTTAGTGGTGTAAACGTAGATCAATATATCTAGGATTTGGGTCTACTAGAGAGCCCCTGATTTGACTTTGAGTCAGTCTGACTGGCAGTTGTTACATGTCCCTGGACATTTGATGGGTCAACTAGCTCAGGCGGAATAAGACTTCAAAAGAAGAGCCGGAGCTATAGGGATGCCAGAAGCTGATAGGAGGCCAAGAGCTGCAGTGGCAGGATAGGGCGCTTGTGGCCTACACCTTGGGGGGCAACTAGGGCCTGAACAGAGGCCAGGGATGGCAGAGGTAGGCCAGATAAGTGGGGCCCAGGAGATGTGAGATACCTGATGCTAAAGTGACATGGTACAAAGTATGTGCCTAGAAGGTGCAGTGAGATCAAGAGCTGCAGTGGCAGGCAGGAGTTATAGGATGGCCAGGATCTGAAGTGGCAGAATAGGTGAGACAGGAACTCACGACTGCCCAAGACCCACAATGAGTCCAGCAGCTACAGTGAGACCAAACCGCTGTAGGTAGATCAAAGGCTGAAAAGCCAGGAGTGGCAGGGGTAGAGATGAACTGAAGAAAAGGAAGGTTTAAGATCAATGTCAGTAAGGATGTTGTAGGCTCCAGCACAGAAGGTGCTGGGATGCCAGGACGTGAAGGGAGCCCTCAGCTCATGAACGGTGGAGAAAGAAAGGTCTCTTGGAAACCTGTGGGCGAGAAATGCTGAGACAGCAGAGGCTAAAGGAACTCTAATGCTAAAGAGGCAGAGATACAAGAACTTAAGGGAGGCCCCACAACAGGAGCTACAGGGAAGTGAGGAGATAAATGGAGCCCTCAGTCTCATATTTGTTTGGTATTTTTTGGTATTTATAAAGCATGGCGATCACCCCAGGTGCATCTTGGTACTAATCACCCCTCCAAGAAAATAAAGTAAACTGGGAATAATAATGTCCATAGTGTATGAAGTGATTGAGGAGACAGAATTGTTTTCAGGGATTTTCTGTCTGTGAGGTCACACTCAATTTAAGGTAGTTGCACTATTAGGTTAGGAGGTTAGGAGTAAAGCTCTGAGGGCACATTATGTGTGCTTGGTCCAAGGAACATATAAAACAATAAGAACCTGTGAACGTAAAGGTCGAGACACATTGTGTGGGAAGAATGTTCCTTTGCCGAACAGGGAGCAAATGCAGTAGGTAGTTTGTGAGTCTCTGTTGTGTAACTGAATTTGTGCAACCATGCAACTGTCTGGACAGCAAAGTTGTGAACCTGTGACAATTTGGCAATGGCAACATTGGGAAGGTTGAGATAAAGACTGTTACAGTATCGAACTCGGGGAGGACACGAGGCTACAGACCTAGCGTGGTACAATACAGGGAGAAAAGGTGAGTTTTTTTTCAACAACCATCAAAGATGGAAACACGTTGCAAACAGTGCAGGTTTTTTGAGGCCTTCAAATTAGAAATCAGCTGCTGTTCATCCAAATTTGCTCCCATAGATTTAACTCTCTGAGTTCTCGCCCATAGTGGAGAAATGCAGGTAATCATTCCAACATAGTTTGTTTTTGCCACTAAGTAAAGGCTCTGTTTTGTTTGCATTGAGTTTAAGTAAGTTGTGGCTCATCCCCTTCTCAGAGGTCTACAGAAATCATTCAGATTGGAAGTGGCCTTGGGGCCTGTTTTCCAGCTGGATTACTAACTGAAAATCATCCACATAACATAACTCAAAGGAGAGCATGAGCTGCAGTCTCAGTATTGGAGGATAAAGCCAGGAGATACAATGAGATCAACGCTGTAGGGAGACCAAGACCTAAAAAGAGACAGAACACAAGAGATCAGAGCAAATGAAATGTGGTCCAGGAAGTGCAAGAAAGACACGAGCTCCAGCGAGCCCTCAGCCCTGGACCTGCAGTGGGCACCAGAAGCAGAACCAATACCCCAAGGATTGAAGGGAGGCCAGGATCTGCAATGAGGCAGGGAGCAGCATGGGATGGACAAATGAGAAGAGGCCCCAGGAGCTGCAGGGAGGCTCATCACTGGAGCAAAGGATGCTCAATCCTTGCCTTCATGGTCAGTGTAGCCATGTCAAACAGGTGCATACTTGTACTATGTCTCATAAGACTGGACAGCTTTGTTCTTGTGTTTATTAGTACCTTGAAAGCGTCATTGGCTTGTGGTTTTTCCATTTGTGACAATATGTAATGCTTTTAATGGCATGACTCTCAAAATCTGTCAGCATGCTCAGCACAATGTGACCTAATTACTGCATGGTAGCCTGTACAGATCGTCTGGCATCATATTTCATCGCTGACGTGCCTAATTAAGCCCTCCATAGTACAACTAACTGACCCTCCTGATGTGAAATCTCAGAGCTGGGCCTAGTTCCTACCCAGAAGGTGTGTATAATATTTTTAAAACTCCATGCTGTTACTTTATCAGAGTCAAGCAGAACTGCAAATAATAGCCTCACCAAAAGGGCAGATTCAGGTCACTGACTTGGCACATCGAGGCTGACCTAAAAGTGACCAGACAAGCTGGGCCACATGATCTTTGTCCAGGAAGGAGGGAGTGAATTGCAGGTTGACTAATGATTATGAAATGTATTCCATAATTAGAGCGTGAGATGTTTGGTTTCATGGGGAAGAGGGTTCTAATCATAAAATGGCCAGGGTGGCTTATATTGTTATATTGTGGAATGCTCCTATGAAAAGTGAAAAGCTGGCCGGGGCCCCAGGACACCCCTTAACGCCAGCCTCTTCCTGGCGGTGCAAACCGCCAGAAACAGGCTGGCGGTAGGGGTGTCATAATCCCCAGGGCAGCGCTGCTTGCAGCGCTGCCCTGGTGGATTATCACCGCCGGGGCTAAAACGGCGGGAAACCGCCGGCCCCGGCGGTGCGACCGCGGCGCTACCGCCGCGGTCGTAATATGCCAGGAAGCACCGCCAGTCTGTTGGCGGTGCTTCCGTCGAAACAGTTGTAATGACCCCCATTGTCTTGAAATGTTTGGATGCATTTTTAAATAGACCTTCTCATCTTCCTATATACAGTTTCCTTTTGATTTGCAGCTCTACATTGAAGATTCAATGACTATAGATTAAGTAACAATTTACCTCCATGCATCATTGAAACCCTATCTACGTTCAAAATCTAGATACCTTTTCTTAATCAAATCCTAAATTCAACATGGGCTGTCTTATTTGTTACTTACGCTGAGATTTACAACTCCAAACCTGAAACATAAATGGCGCAGGAATACTCCAGACAAAGGGCCAGATGTATCAAACAATTTTGCATTTGCAAACTGTGAGAATCGCAAAATTCGACCGTTTGCGAATGCAAAAATGGCTTTCAAGATTTATGAAAGGCATTTGCAGTGCAATTTCAAGGAATCACTAAAATTGCGATTCCCTGAAATTGAGACTCCATTTGGGGAATCGCAAATTGCGATTCTCTAAATAGGAAATCGCAAATAGGGAATTCCTATTTGCGATTTCAAAGCACATGTATCATGCATTTCCTAAATGCCAATTGGGCATTTAGGAAATGCAATGACCACCAAATCCAATTTGGTGGTAAGCATGTGCAATTTTTTAAAATGCACTATAAATGCATTTTTTTAAATGACATGTAGCGCACACATGCCCCTAGGGCATGTGTGTGCTTCACATGTCCACAAATATTTTTTGGGGGTGCATCAAAGGCGGCCATAGGCCCCCAGCACCCTGGGGTTTGCATTACCTAATTTGCGAATTCCTGTTAGGGAGACAAGTCCCTTAAAGAAAAACAAGATGCATTTCAAAAACAAAAAATTAAAAGTTTTTTTTTCATTTTTTCAGAGCAGGCAGTGGTCCATAGGGACCCCTTCCCGTTTGCGAATGGGTTAGCACCAAACTGTTGCTAACTATGATTGTTTTGTGACCGCATTTGCGGTCACAAAACAATCATACATGGGACTGCGACTCACAATTAGGAAGAGAACACCCCTTGCTAAATGCGGTTGGCAAACCCTTTTTGCAATTCGGTAAATAGATTACCAAATTGCAAAAATGGGTCTGTACATCCCAATATGCATTTTGCACGTTGCAAACGGCCCAGTTCGCCGTTTGCAATGTGCAAAATGCTTTGTACATGTGGCCCTTAATCCCCTTTTACAACAACTGTGCATTGTGGAAAATTACTGTGTTGTTGATTAGGATATTCATGAAATGTCACAAATATCAATTTTTCTTTTTATCTTCACCTGAAAATCATGATACCATTTGGGGGTTTCTCTTACCCTTTTCCCACTTAAAAGTGTGCACCTTCCTGTGCTTCTAATACTATGCCTGCATGAGACAGGTGTACGTGATTCTGTGAGTGTGGGGAAGTAGTTCTGGTTGGCATAGTAACTGAAATTGTGTGATGTTAAATGTGTGTGTGTGTGTTTGCGTGTCTGTGTGTTTATTTTAAGTGACTTTTCATGTAATTTCTTGCCTTACACCACATATGAAAATGGAAATCACGCTTACTGCAAAAAAGATGGAACGAAGTTTGTTAAAGTTGTAGAGGGATTGGTCCTGTGTACGTCTGTGAGAACGAACAAAAGCTTTAGATTCCCCTCACACATACATTGTATAAAAACATTTCCTAGGAGAACCTGGGTCAGTCATGGCCCTTCTGGAGCTAATGTGTCTTTTCTTTACACTCTGTGGAAGTGAGGGAATGATAACACAGTGCGTTTTTAACCTTTGCCTGAAATATATATATATATTTTTTTAATAAAATTTGCTTTTGTACATGAGCAAACTTAAGTCTTAAAACATATTCAATAATTCTCAAACAACTGAGTGTATTAAATAGTGCTACGAAAATCTTTAATTTTAATCAAAAACAAAATATGTGGCATACAAGTGATTATGAAAAGTTATGCGACAAAAATAGCAAGGTTGTTCATAGCCACTGTTAAAATGCATGCACTTTTGGACCAGAAAGCTTGTAAGAGTACAGGTGGCCATTTTTACGGGCACATTTCTCTGGACTGGATTTTGAGGTCAGTTATTTACACAAAGAGAATCCCAACAGAGGGCGAAAAGAACTCTGTCCACAGTATTGTAATATATATGTTTTTACAGGTGTAGTCTTTTCCAGTGTGTTTTAGCAGCTAAGCAGTCCTGCCTTTGATTCACATGGTGCATTGTGGCTCTGGCGACTGCCCATAGGCCTTCGTCAGGATGGTCACTTGTGGCAATTTACTCAGGTTGACCAGGTGGATTCTAGTGGAAACTGTTAAGCTCTTAAAAACTTGATTGGCATCTTTGGTCACGTGTTGGCTTCTCTCTGAATGGAAGCAGAGGAACCATCTTGTCTGGCAGCAATGGGTTTATTTCCTTGCCACTTACTTGTCAATCACTGCTGGATTTTTAAATGTTGGCTAGCTTTGTTCTTACCAAATAATTCCAGTGGACAAAGCACTGGCTGTTGGCAACCAAACATTGGTGGGTTTTGAAGCATTAGTCAGATTCTTTTATTTGGAATGACTGAGGAGGTGCAGTTTCAGCTTACATTTCTTGTTACTTAAGCAAAATAGCTTTTCTACAGTGTGAGGCACCGAAGCTTTTTTAATACACATACTACTTATAAACTTGATGAAATAGTTAAAAGTCTGCAGCACAACTAATGCCTGTGGTTGTTCACATTTGCATTGGCCATCACCTGACCCTCATTTTGGAACACCCATTTTGAGGAATTCCTGCCCAGCCAGGGTACATTTTGCAGTAGCAAGTGACCACACCTACTTCATCTCTTACACCTGGGTCATCTGGGAATGAATGTAGAAGTGCAGAGATGTGGATGTACGCTGCACAAAATAGTGTCTCAGAGGCTGATTTCTTTTTTTTTGAGAACCACATTTTAAATATTTTTGGTAATTTGAAAACAGTGCACTCACAACAAGCTCTGACAACGCATAGGACACAGGCCATTGCTGGAGTCGGAGGCTGATTTTATGAAACAGAATGTGAATGTTTCATGCGTAGTGATGTGGGTTAATTTTAACGCTTTTCTTGGACACACTTATTTTAGCTTAGGCCTGCGGCTGTTGTCCTTTTACCTAGGTACATTATTCATTTCATTTATTCATTTTAACTCATTTTAACACAGCTTGCTTTTAGCTGGGATGTTTTATTCTTCTAATCAGCTGCTATTCTGTGAAAGAGTTGGTATTACTTTCCTTGCACAACGTTTCACCAGGTACCTCTGCTCAAGGCTGTAGATGATAATAATTATAGTACTGCCACCACAACAGTACACAGCCAAACTCGACACTTAGGCACAGCACCACATCAGGCCTGTTTCTCGGAACACAACATGTTTTGTTATAAAAACATCACACAGGCCAAAGAAGGTAAGAGAGGGCATTCGAGCCAAAGGAGCCATCCTATGCTGTGTCTCACTTCATTGCCATTGCAGACCCCTGTTTTTCGGTTATGGGGGGCAGGTGTTCCTTCCATGACTAGTACGGGCAGAGAAGGCTATCACTGCTATGCCCTTGGATAGATGCTATAAGTATAGACAGGGATTTGTAGGCATTTGTCTATTCCAATATGCTGGGATTGGTTATTTGTTTCACACTTATGGCCACAATTCTAACAGTGATGTGTTTAATCTTCCTAATAATCGCAGCTCATATATTTTATCATAGATTGCAGTCCTTTCAATAAAAGCATTGAAAACCGTCCTGCATCTTTTGTCTGCCTATGTGTGTTTGTAAATGAGACAAAGGGGTAGGATATACCAACCACCACTTCCTTGAGGAGTCGGAGTGTCATGCTTCAGGCTGCAACAAATCACTTTTACTTTTCAGGTTGGGTGAGGTGCTGCTAGCTACCCAAAAAGGTTAGGTCGACAGCTACCACGCAGTGTGGGATTGACTCAGTCACCTGCCCGCGGTGGTGCTGACACCCGAAACCAACAGTCTCACCTCCATGGTAAGAGTTCTACGATAGTAGAAGCCGCTCTTTGTTAGGAGTCGTAAAACAGTAGAAGGTGCTCTTTCTGCTCATAGGTGGCACCTAAAGGGAAAAACCTTTTTTAAACAAGCATGTGATGTTTTGTCAGATATTGTTATTTACTAAAGTTTACTTTATATTGTTAAATATATCTCAACTTACTGTAAAGTAGTGGAATTACTGGTGGACGTTTTTGTTTTGAATAAATTGCTCTGAAATGGCTACACTGATTTCATCGCTAAATAAAGTGTAGGAGATGGAAGAGCATGTAGCGTTCATGCAAAGGAATCAGCTGGAATACAGAGTTTATTTAGTATCTGCTTTGCTACTTAGCAGGCGAGTCACCAAGAAGTAGCCCATTGTCTCCTTTGCCACTGGCGTGCCTCCACCATCTTCTAGCACTTTCTCCATGAGTCCTTTGAAATTTGCCATAAACTGGAGGCAGTCTATGATGAAGAGCAAGCTGTAAACGACATTCAAGAGGCCACTGTTATCCATTGAACCAAAGTCACTAAGATGTTTAAATATTTTGGAGCAGAAGTTGTGAATGTTATTTGTAAAATTGAAGCAGCGATCACCTAGGCCGGTGGGCAGCACAGGGGGATATCATGCCTCCTGTCCTATTGGGCTTCCATGATGTTCCCCAAATCTCCCCCCCTAAATCATCAGCCCACCACGCCCCCATCCTAAACACTCCTTGCCTTGCACCAAGGGTGGACGGGCCTCTGCCATTCCGTTGTGTCACCAAAGTCCTGGACATGATATTGGCAAAGATGTTTGACATGTAGAAGGGCATACCCGAAGTACCAGGCCACTATGGGAGATTTGAAAAGGACTTTTCTTACCATGAACCTATTTTTTGGGTCTTCTGCACTTCCCTGGATTTTCTGCCCTCCCAGGATCCAATCTCTCTGCCAGGACTGTGTCAAATAATAATTGTGGTCTTTACTATCCATTCCACCACACTCATCAAAGTACCTCAACAGTTGACCACAGCCTTTCCCTTGCTTTCATCCATGTCCTTTCTATATCCTCAAGTTTTAGTGTTTGCTATTAGCCTCAGAGGGATTAACTAAAATGCCATACAGTCAGTGACAATGCTAATGGTTCCATGCGTACATTGAGTAGCAGAATATGTCCTTAGGGTACTGTAGATGTGCACTGTTGCCAGGACATAAACAGAGTTCTTTTTTCAGAAATAAAATGCTCAGCTAAAAATGGAGTGAAGTAGTTCAATATTGTGCCTCAGAATTAAAGCTGGTTATATTTGGTTTTCACTATCTTAATAAGAATCTAACCTTTTACTTTCATCTGATGATGAATTTTGTCAAAACTGCTGATTATTCCAGGATAATTTGTATAGCTGTATCCAGCATCTGTAGTTGTGTCATCAACCCCAAGAAAAGTAGCAGCAGTCAACGCTAAGCCCTGTTTGCTATGAAGTTGTTTGGTCAATGTCTAATACATAGTAAACAGAGCTTGAGATGTGTGATATTTGTTGAGTTCTCTGAGTTTTGAAGTTGTTTTTTGTGATATCCATGTAATGCCCTAGGTGAATGGAAAATAAGTTATTAAAGAGATAATTTCACAATTCCAAGCCAGGCAATAACAAACGAAGCTTTCATAATGTCAGTTCAGAAGAAAAGATCCAATTGATCTTATAAATCAAGGTATAATTAATTAGTTATTGGCTCAAAATCTTCCCACAGTTTTATGATCTTAGGTAATAGTAACAATGATCAGGTTGAGCTGAAAATGACTTGAAGTATTCACACAGGTGAGGTTGAGTTTATTCATTTGCATTCTTTATGGAGCATTTCTTTCCCATAAAGTATTCAGGATAAGTATCGATTTCTCATAGTTTTGCATTCTTTCAAATGGTTAAGTGTAACAGGTGGGGATTATTGTCTGTCAAAGTCTTAGATTTTGAAATGTCATTTCCTGTCATCTTATCAGATGTCTCTTTCTGTTATGTTGGTGACATCCAGGCTACGTACAAGTTGTGATATATGTGGTATTTCTATAGAGTGAGCTTAGCCAAAAGTCAGCAGAGTGCTGCACAGGGTCAAAGGCAAGCATGAGGTCAAAAAGAGATAGGATAGATATCTGGTCTGTGCACAGTTAAAGCATTGTGATGTAGTGTTATTTAAAGAGGTACTCCTTCAACTCTTTCCTAAATTGGAGCAACGTTGACGTTTTAATGATGGATCCGGGGATGTTGCTCCAGATCCTGGGTTTATAGATGGAAAAAAATCCTGCTGTCTTGTGCTTTTTTTACAATTCTTAGTCTACAATCTGATGGTGTGCCTGCTGTGGGTGTGCTGAGAACCACCCGAGATGATGAGCTACTATAAATGAAAAGAGGAGATGCTGGCCAAGATGGCTTTGTGAATGATGCAGCTGGTATTGAAGATGGTGTGGACTGTTAACCCCTTCCCCCTCCAAGGACGTAATGGTTACGTCCGGTGGCCCAGCGCTCAGGCACCACGACGTAACCATTACGTCCTGGAACCGGCCTTCCAGGGAAGCTCTAGCGCCCCCCCTAGGGCCTCCCACCCTCCTCCCCTGGGCAGGGATGGAATCGCTTCCCCTTCCACTCCGGCCCGCTCCACCCTCCCCCAGTGACGTCTGATGATGTCAGAGCATGATCGTGCGCTGACCTCATCTGAGGTCGCTCCCATCGTGCTGGAAGCTCAGCTTCCAGCACGATCGGAAGAGAAATGCAAGCATTTCTCTTTCGATCAGGGGGTGGGGGACGGGAGAAAGGCATCAAAGGAAAGAAAAGGCTTTTTCTTTCCTTCGATGTCTTTCTGTGCATTTGTGCAGCCCAATTGGGCTGCAGAAATGCCCACTAGACAACAGGGATTTTTTTTTTTTTTTACATAAACAATAAAGGGGATTGACCCCTTGAGCAAGGGTCGCTCCCCTGGCGGGAGGAGGGGGCAGGGGCATTTGTTTTAAGGCCTTTTCTGCACCCCGGGCCGATTGGCCTATTTTTATTAGGTCGATCTGCCCCCATGTGGCATAAACCACTTGGCTCCAGGGATTTTTTTTGTTTTTTACATATGGGGAGCAACCCCTTAGACAAGGGTTGCTCCCCTCTGGGGCAAATTTATTTTAGGCCATTTCTACCCCCCTTGGGGGCAGATCAACCTATTTCTATTAGGCCGATCTGCCCCCAGGAGGGGGGCAGAAACCACTTAGGCACCAGGGATTGGTGTGTGTGTTTTGTTTGGGGGGACATCCCCTTGGGCAAGGGTCACTCCCCATGGGGGCACATTACTGTTGGCTATTTTTGCCACCCTTGGGGGTAGATCGACCTATATTTGTAAGACACTGGTGGGCAGATGGGGTCAATTACCCCCGATCCACTCCCCAGGACAGAACGCCTACTAGACACCAGGGAATTAAAAAAAATAAAAAATAGTGGGGTGGTGGCTAGCAACCAGTATGAACATGGTTATGCCCCCACCCCAACTGAAGGGGGTAACAGTCTTTCAGTTCTCCCCCGTACACCAAAGGATCCTATCCCAAGGGCAAGCAAGAGGACATTTGATTATTTTGATTATTTTGGGTTTTGGTTTTACATTTGGGCCATGAGAGCTGGTCTAGCTCTCAAATCGTGCCACTTGGAATGGTGAGGGCTGCACTTTTTGGACTTTGGGATGCTGCCATGTAGAAAAATCTATGAGACCTAGGCACATCTCAAAACTAAACATATGGGTGAGTCCCGGGTGGTGTAGTTTAAATGCACACCGCACCATTTGTTATCCACAATGCCCTGCAAACCTCCAACTTTGCTTGAAATCACACTTTTCACCCACATTTTTGTGATGGAACCTTCTGGAATCTGCAGAAATCCACAAAATTCCTACCACCCAGCATTTTCGCATCTATACAGATAAAAATTCTGCCCTCTTGACAGCCTAAAAACTTTTTTTTCCAAACTGCCCTTTTGAACCCGCTTTGTTCCCCCTCAATTTTGACATGTTTTGGCTCCTCCCTGTCACAGGCACTTGGCCCACCTACACAAGTGACATATCTTTTTATCTGGAGACAGAGGGGAATGTTGTTCGGTGGTAGGAAATTTGTGCTGGTGCGGTGATCCCACATATAAATGTGGGGGAAATGGGAGGTTTGCTGAGGATTCTGGGTAAGAAAACACCTGGGGATCCATGCAAGTCATACCTCCCTAGACTCCCTCATGTGTCTAGTTTTCAGAAATGTCTGAGTTTGGTAGGTGTCCCTAGATGGCTGCTGAGCCCAGGACCAAAAACGCAGGTGCACCCTGCAAAAACAGGTCATTTTGTATTTGATCATTTTGATGTGTCCACGTAGTGTTTTGGGGCATTTCCTGTTGTGAGCACTAGGCCTACTCACACAAGTGAGGTATCATTTTTATCAGGAGATGTGGGGGAACGCTGGGTAGAAGGAAGTTTGTGGCACCCTACAGATTCCAGAAAAAGTGTTTTTTTTGCCAAATTTTGAGGTTTGCTAAGGATTCTGGGTAACAGAACCTAGTGAGAGTACCACAAGTTACCCCATTCTGGGTTCCCCTAGTTGTCTAGTTTTCAGAAATCTCCAGGTTTGCTAGGTTATCCTAGGTGCCGGATGAGCTAGTGGCCAAAATCGACAGCTAGTCACTGTGCAAAAAATAGGTCATATTTGTTTGGGAGAATGTGATGTGTCCATGTTGTGTTTTGGGGCATTTCCTGTTGCGGGCACTAGGCCTACCCACACAAGCGAGGTACCATTTTTATTGGGAGATTAGGGGAATGCTGGGTGGAAGGAAATTTGTGGCTCCTCTCAGATTCCTGAACTTTCTATCACTGAAATGTGGGGGGAAAGTATTTTTTGCCACATTCTGAGGTTTGGAAAGGATTCTGAGTAACAGAACCTCGTGAGAGCCCCACAAGTCATCCTGGATTCCCTTAGATGTTAGGTTTAAAAAATGTACATGTCTGGTAGGTTTCCTTAGCTGCCGACTGAGCTAGAGGCCAAAATCCACAGCTAGGCACTTTAAAAAAAAACACGTCAGATTTCCCAGTAAAAATGGGAGGTGTTCATGTTGCATTTCCTGCTCGCGCATTAGGCCTACCCACACAAGTGAGGTACCATTTTTATCGGCAGACTTGGAGGAGCACAGAATAGAAGAACAAGTGTTAGTGCCCCTTGTCTTTCTCCACATTTTTTCCTTCCAAATGTAAGACAGTGTGTAAAAAAGACGTCTATTTGAGAAATGCCCTGTAATTCACATGCTAGTATGGGAACCCCGGAATTCAGAGATGTGCAAATAACCACTGCTTCTCAATACCTTATCTTGTGCCCATTTTAGAAATACTAAGGTTTTCTTGATATCTATTTTTCACTCTTTATATTTCACCAAATGAATTGCTGTATACCTGGCATACAATGAAATCCTATTGCAAGGTGCAGCTCCTTTATTGGCTCTGGGTACCTAGGGGTCTTGATGAACCTACAAGCCCTATATATCCCACCAACCAGAAGAGTCCAGCAGATGTAAGGGTATATTGCTTTAAAAAATCTGCCATAGCTGGAAAAAGTTATAGCAGAAAACGTGGACGGACATGGGTCTTTTTTCACTTCAATTTCAATATTTTTGTATTTTTATTTTAGCTGTTACTTTCTGTAGGAAAACCTTTAAGGATCTACATAAATGACCCCTTGCTGAATTCAGAATTTTTTCTACTTTTCCGAAATGTTTAGCTGTCCGGGATCTAGTATTGAATTCACACCCATTTCTGTCACTAGCTGGAAGGAGGCTGAAAGCACAAAAAATAGAAAAAATGGGATATGTCCCAGTAAAATGCCAAAATTGTGTTGAAAGATGTGGTTTTCTGATTCTAGAGTACCTGTTCCTGAAACCTGGGAAGATTGTTATTTTAGCACTGTAAACCATTTGTTGATGCCATTTTTAGGAAAAAACACAACTTTTCTTCTGCAGCCCCTTTTTCCCATTGTTTTAAAAAAAAACGAAATTTTAGCTGTATTTTGGCTAATTGCATGGTCTCCTCCTGGGGAACCCACAAACTCTGGGTACTTCTAGAATCCATAGGATGTTGGGAAAGAAGGACACAAATTTGGAGTGGTTATCTTATGTGGACAAAACAAAAAGTTATGAAGGCCTTAGCGCGGACTACCCCAAATAGCCAAAAAAAAGGCTTGGGGCAGGAGGGGGGAAAGGCCTGGCAGTGAAGGGGTTAAGTGAGCCAGTGGCGCTCCACCAGGATGGAGTTATGTGATCATTTTTTTTCAGGCCCAGTATGAGAGGTGCTGAGGATAGCCAATGTGGAGTCTGAGACGTCATGTGCAAGGGCTTAAACATCATTCTTAAGTCACTTTCTGGAAGAAACAGCTTCAGATTGTTTAGAAGAGACAGCCGGTACCAGGACTTGATTTTTTAAAAAATGTTTTCCTTGAGGATGAGGTTGGTGTCCTAGCTGAATCCAAGTGACTTGGCATTCGGTGCAAGATGGGATTCAAAGCCTTCAAGGTACATGTCATTGAGCCAGTTTTGTACTCTTTCTTGTTTGTTGTTCTTGGCAAATAAGAGGGATTCTGTCTTGGTTGGGGTGAGCTACAGGTGGGTGCTAGACATCCAGGTCTAGATGATGCACAAGCAGTGTTTGAGGCATTGGACGTCTGAAGCAGAGAAGATTTTCAAGTAGAGTTATGTATTATCATCATATTGGTGAATCTTGATGCTTTCATCTGTGAATAGAGCATCGAGTGACTCAATGCAGAAATAGAGGACAGTATGGAACTTATGGAACACTAGGGGACTCCACAGATAGCAAGGACCTTTTGGGAATGGAATTGTCCATGTGAACAAATGGGTGGTGGTTGGAAAGGTGACAAACTGGTAGTAGTTGGAAAAGTAGGAGGAGAACCAGTGAAGGACATTGCTGAATGGGTACAAGGGTGGGATGATTGACTTTGTCAAAGATAGCAGAAAGCAATATTGTGGTGTTCCTATAATGTTGTCATTATTGCAATTCATGGGACTTTTCCTCAACTGTCAATTCTTATGCTTGTTAATATATTTCTCTATTTTATAACAACCTGCATGGTGCCCTTCAGTTACCGGAAGACAGCCATAGAGTGCATAGACAAGGGGGAAATGTGTAGAGCACACAAGACCAAATGGATTTGGAAGTTGTGTGAGGCTGCTCAGAAAGGTCTTAATAGACTTTGGTGGTTTGTTAAAGAAGTGATATTAACCAGAGTGAGTGATCCACGGAGAGTGATAATATTCCACAACCTTAAAAGTGTTCATTTGAGAACAGGATGATAAACAGCATTCCATGTGCCCATTTGCATATCACCCCAGAGGGTACTAGGGTAAGTCAGCCTTAGTACCAGGTATTGGTTGCCTTGACATAGGCTAAAGTATGATAAAGGAATGGTGTAATTGCTCATCAAGGTCTTGGCGTCACTTGACCTCTGGCATCACATTAGGACTTCTGCTATCGAGAGGCTGATCAGTAGTTGGAGGTTGGATATACCCTGCGCCACTGGTGACATGCATTAGTTTGACTGATGCAAGTTATCCCTGCATAGAACAAGTGACAACCCAGTAGGCCACATATTTCATCAGATTCTCACACCACCGTGGCACAAATATTAAAACAGACTAATGGATTTTACATTACTGTGTACACACCTATGTTACTGACACACCTGACAACATAGGAATATGTAAACAAATCTAATAGGTTTTGCAATAGAGGGAGCAGCGTCAAATGTTTAGAAAATGTTGATTCAGTATAAGCTCCCCGGCTCTTTCTACTTGCCGCCTAACACATCGGTCATCTCTATATTTACCACCCAGTCGCACTGCCCTTCTTGCGTCAGTCTTGTCAAGTTGGGCATAGGTATGCTAAATATGGACCAGGAAGCCAGTTGTTTGGGTTTCCATCCAGTGAATAGTATTGTGAAAGTCCACGCTGCTGAGCAGTGACTGAGTTGTGACATTATTTTATACCATGATGCTTTGTATAAGTGTTTGATATTGATGGCAAGACCAGCCACAGGAAGCAGACCTTCACCCACTGGTGGTGACATTGGAGCAATGAAAATAAAATTAGTTCATAATCTCAATGCACAATTTAAAATGGTCTGCTCACAAGCAGCCCTCCAGGAACACACATACACCCTGTAGTGCGGTTGTGCTCGGCTCATTGTGATGAATATGGTTGCATCCTGTTCAATCTGTTGGTAACTGTGTGCTGTAACCGTGTTGCATCTGTTGACTCACACTGTTGCTATTTAACCTACAGTTCACACATTCAGAATACTGTGAAAATATAATCTCACTAGTTGATAAGATTAGAGTGTTTGAGATAGCTCAACGCCTCAGAGAAAAAATAATAGCCTGTACATGAGAATTGTTGGCTGAGCTTATTTGGAGTTAAGTAATATGTGGTTGCACTAGCAGTCAGTCATTTTTTACACTGCTCTATTTAATTCACTTCCTTCAAAAAGAGGAACGGTCTATAGCCATAATCTGATTCTTGTACTGCCATAACCAGTGCCTAGGCAAAGACTCCTTAGTTGCAGGTGTTAGAGGTAGAGATCAGTGAGTGATGATCAAGGCGTTGGTCCTAGACGTAAGTGGACTTGAGATAACATGTCAAACATTCCTCTACTGCCTACCTGCTTGGCTCATTGTAGGTGAGATTCAGTAGCTCTGAGTCCTGGGAAAGACTTTTCAGAGCACAAGCACTTGCTGAACTGGTTTGGGTACTGTGCCTCAAAGTCACGGGGAACCTTGTGCATGGTTCACGCTCAATAAATTATGTACCTCGGCATCACAGGAAGGACTGATCAGAGCATAAGTACACACTCACATGGTTATGATTCCATTCTCCTAAGTGGTATGAAAGGTTGAAAAGAGTACAGTCTCGTGCTGACCTGACTTACGCACTGTATCTCTGAGTCATGGGAGGGCCTGTTCAGAGAATCAAAGCATGCTGGCCTTGATAATAATCTGCACCCCCAGTCAGGAGAAGACCTTTTTATATCACAACATAAACTCTTTTATTCCATAAGAAGGGTTGCTTGCAGTACAGTCTAGTATTGACCTACGTTATGTTCTGTCCAATTGAGTCATGGGATCACCTGTTTAGAGAGTACACTGAATTTGGAATTTGGAAATGTGGCAAAAAATGCTTCCACGATTCCTAACAGCGATGGCTTAATCCAACGCTAATCTGTAAATAAAAGAAATGTTATATTCCACGTTCTCAGATTCCAACTTTTCAACTTCACCTCAGAAATATTTCAATTGAAGGTTTACTTTCTAGTCAATGAATAGTGCAGAAAGTCCTCTCCTCATGATCTTCTGAATGACCTGGGACAAGTACCTCCCTTTAGGAGGGGCAGTGCCCTGGAGAGGGCAAGGCTAAAACTTCTTAAAAGAAGTTGGCAATTGAGTCATCTTCAGTTGCTTCTGACGTGGAGACTTCTTTGCCGGGTTTTGGAGGTTGACTTATCACACAAACCTCCCCTCTGATTTGCAACGGTAGTACAAAATGTCTTCTATCTCAAGCCTGCAACTCCAGAACGTTTAAAGAAAACACTCACCAAAGTCTTCTACTCATGTTTTTGATCTGTCGAAGTTAGTATAAATTATTTTGGCTGCACTGAAACTTTCCAACGTGTCATCATAATAAACGTTGGAAAGGTTCTCATGCTCTGTGGAAGTCATCATGTGTTTGCTCAGGCTAGGTCCTGGGGTCTGATTCCAAAGGTATATTTCAAAACTGCCACACGTACTGTGATTACCACTTTCTTGGCATCGGTATCAACATGGACAATGGTTCTGTGGATGAAGTTATCTTAAGCCACATCCTCCAATGAATGAGGGAATGGACAAGGTGTATCTATCTGCCCTCTCATTCCTTGCACGTATTTTCTCCTTCCCTACGTCTTTGAGTTCTGCCCCCCCAACTTACCTTTCCTCTGTTTGTGCATTCACTACTGCTCCATCAGTTAGTTTTGCAACAAGGGTCCATTCACAGGGTCCACTCACGTCTCACATCTTCCCCCGTTCCCTCCTTGGTGTTCCCCTGCTCACTCTTTTACCACCTCTCCTGCCTCCCACGTTGCTTTGAGATGTCCCCTAGACTGCAGAACTAAATTAACAAAGCACCCCATAACCTGAACAGCGAATAATGAATACATGAAACATACACTTTTGAGAAATAGCATGTACAAATATTTACATTACATCCGAAAACGCTGGTTTGTATCTTGTACCTTATAGCGACGGATTGACAGTGTGTGATGCTCCCTGTCCACGTCTTGAAGAGAATGTGTGACCTGTTCTGAATATAGATAGTTTAGCAAACTGATGCTTGGGCATTTCTCCTACATGCCTAAGTCACATTGTGCTGCAAATACCAACATGCTTTCTTTTTTTTCCAGCATGTAGCTTTCTTCTTGGGGCTGACTGCAGCAAATACAAACGTTATATAACTTACCTCCCACTTTTGTGCAACTTATGTTCATTGGAATGGCTCTTTAACTTCTGATAACGCTATTCAATTGTTGTTAACTTTCCCCAGGCAGGGAAACATTTGTACACGTTGTCTTCTGTAGTAGATGTAGTAATCTTTATTGCTTGATGAATAAAAACCTTTCCAATGTGGTACACAATAAAACACCCATACTAGGGAGATAAGACCAACATCATAGTTCATAAGAAAATAACTTTGAACCCATTTAAAACTATAGGTACGAGAATTGAATCAGGAAGAAATAAAAACCTAAGTGCAGTGCGACCAGTAATACTGGTTTAAGTTGCGAAAACATTGCTCATTCGCATCCTAAAATAGAACAATAAAAGTCATTTAAAATGCAGGAGACAATTTTTAAAATCTTTTAAAATCTATCTTCTATCATCCCTTGGTTGTTCTCTACTACTTTTTCCTTTCTTCCCTCTTCCTCTGCCACCCCAGCGGAGCACCATTCCTGCCCTCCTGCCTCCCAGTTGACTGCTCCCCCTGCCCCCTTCCCTTTCTTAATGGCGGCCACAGCGCTGTGAGAGGGCAACTGCATTGAACTCCTGGTCAGCGTCTGCTGCCCTCCCCAGCTCCTCTGGCTGCTGCTCCCTCTGCTTCTTGCCTGGGATGAACTGAAGGTCTCCTGACTCTCAGTTCGAGGCCCTCCTCCACCCGCAGGCTCGTCCCTGCGCCTCATCCCTGGTGGTCTAGTGGCCATCACAAGTAAGTATTTTCCTTTTCTTTTCTTCTCTCTGTCGCTCTTTCACTCTTACATTTTCTGTCTTTTTCTTCTATCACCCCTCGTTTTTCCCTAGAGGCTTTTCCTTTCTCACCTCTTACTGTGCCCATCCCTCCCCGCGAAGCACCTTTCCCGCTATCCTGCCTCCCAGCTGACTTCTCCCCAATCCCCCTCCCCTTCTTAACAGAGCGGCCGCGCAGCGGCCGTGATGCTGATGCGCCAAAAGCAAGCCTGAATGCACCTGTTTGCGCCTGGACCGCACCCAGTGCCAGGAACCCTGGATCTCTGTTAAACCAACCCCTGGACTGCCTCCGTTACGACTCCAAGACCCTCCTGCGCCTCAACACCGGACATCGCAACAACTGCTGCACCATCTCCCCCAAGGACACCCACGGGCCTTTCACCTGCAGGAACTGCAACTTCAGCGCCAACCTCAACAAACTGAAGGTACTCTCTGCACACAAAGATACCAACAACCTCCACAACTCCACCAACTGCCTGCTCCTGAACATCCGCTCCCTCCACAAACACGCCACTGAACTCTGGGACCTCTTCGACACCACCCGACCAGACATCGCCTTCCTCACCCCACCTCGGATCCAGACATTGCCATCGCCATTCCTGACGGTTACAGCATCCTAAGGAGGGACCAGCCCTCCCGTCTAGGTGGAGGACTCGCCATTGTCAACGCATAACTATGGAATTTCATCGAGGTCAGCAACTCTGTGGACAGCTCCCAGTCCGGTCTCCGCAGCAATGACAGCACAGAGACAATACTCCTGGCAGCCTCCGACGAAATCCGATTACTCCTGGACTGCGGCCACACTGCAGCACTCATACTCCTCGACCTCCCAGCAGATTTCAACACAGTCTCCCACAGCACCCTCTGCACCAGACTCCATGACATAGGAATCCGCAGAAAAGCCCTGCAATGGATCTACTCCTTCCTCTCCAGGAGGACGCAGAGGGTCAGACTCCCGCCCTACACCTCCAGACCCACAGGAGTCAATAGCGGAGTCCTCCAAGGATCCTCACTGAGTTCCACACTGTTCAACGTATACATGGCCCCTCTTGCTGCCATCATCACAAACCATGGTATGAACATCGTGTCATATGCCGATGACACGCAACTCATCATTTCCCTCACCGAAGACCCAAACACAGCTAAAAGGAACTTTCACGCAGGAAGGGAAGCCGTCGCCACCTGGATGAGAGAAAGCTGCCTCAAGCTCAACTCCAACAAGATGGAGCTCATCATCTTCGGAAATGCCACCTCAGTTTGTGATGACTCCTCATGGCCCACATCCCTTAGCACCCCCCCCTGCACCGACCGAGCATGCTGGCAACTTAGGAATCATCCTTGACAATGCCCTGTACGCCAGCACCTCAACTAAGAACATCAAAAAACTTCAGCTCATCCAGAACGCCGCCGCCAGTCTCATTCTGGACCTCCCTCGCCGAGAACACATCTCCCAACACCTGAGGACCCTCCACTGGCTGCTATTAGAGAAGTGAATCACCTTCAAGCTTCTCACCCACACGTACAAGGCCATACACAATGCAGGACGAGCCTACCTGAACCACTGCGTCTCCTTCCACACTCCCGCCAGATCCCTCCGCTCTGCCCAGATGGTCCCTCGCATCCGCAAAACCACCGCCGGAGGACGATCTTTTACCTTAACTGCAGCGAAGAGCTGGAACAACCTTCCTCTGCACTTCAGACAAAGCCAGTCACTCACCTTCTTCGGGAAGAACCTCAAGACATGGCTCTTTGGATGAGGCCCCTCCTCTCCCCCCCAGCGATTTGAGACCCTCACGGGTGAGTAGCCGCACTTTACAAATACTGATTGATTGATAGTAAAAGATGCCAAGCGGTTGCTTTTGATAATATCTTGACCATGTGGTCATTAGAAAGGCTGAAGTAGTAGAAACTAAAATTAAGTGTTCGAGAATTTGGGGCCTAGACATGACTGCATGTGATTGAGGAATCTGCAGAGGTTTTAAGGATGGAGATACACATACCATAATAATAAAGGCACCAGAATATAGAAGACAATAAGTACTTAAAGTCATTTGCTGCATCAGTCGTGACAAGTGTCAAGTGCAAGTGCACGAGGGCGGAACCTAGGCCTATTAATCTGGGGATGCAGAGAAAAGGTACTAGAGTCAGTGTCCATCTGAGAACCGCTACTTCCTGGTTACTCCTTTTCAGTCAATTACCCCAACTCAGCCTTAGCCATCTCCTTATAAAACAGATTTACATACTTTACTCCCCTGCAGCAGAATGGAATTGACTTGCCATTTAACCTACTAATTACTGCCTGTCTACAGGAGTGAACATTTTGGTGTAAAAAGTAATGTTTTAACAACTTTCTTCTTTCTACGCCCAAAGCCGGACAAGTACAGAAAACTTGCAATAGGGATTCTCGGTTATAACGACATAATTAACAGTTTTGATGAGTAAACTGTTTTTTCCAAGGGGGGCATGCATCTTTTCTATCGAAAAACCCCAAACAGCATAGTGTGAACTGATGTTTTACATGAGCCAAGAAATGTACTGATAGGTATCCTTGGGGGACAGTGTCAAGTATGACCCAAGTGCAGCCCAGGCATGCCACCATTTAGTCCTGGAGTCCCTATCTGTTATGAGTGAAATGTTTACAGATTTATTGAAAACAGCCTTTCCCAAACTGGTTTTCCAGGCAACTTCCAGGACTTGGATTACCTGATTTAGGTAGTTTCCCCAGGTACCATTTCTATTATTTATTTGTTGAGCCTTCATTTTTTTGCCAGCAGGACTTATTTATGGAAGTGTTCTCTGCAGCTCGTAGCCTCCAAGAAACTGTGAGAAACGCTCCCTTGCACTGGAAAACCTGTTTTTTTAGGCCAACCTTAAGCCTGACCTGGGGGCATGCACTTTTCAGAATGTTAAAAACGGCCCTTATGTACTTTAATTTGGCTTTTGTTTAATGGAGAAACTTCCCAGCCCGCAAGACTTCTGTGTCATAAGATACGATGGGGAGCAACTGAGCTGACATGACTTTGAGAAGGTGGGACAAATTGGGACAGTTCAATTTCTGCTTGAGCAGTTTGAAGCTATACGTTAGTAAGAGCACTTTTGCCTGGATTGCGAGCAGCTGACACTTCCATATTAATCGGGGCTCCAAATATACTCCAAATTTTTTGTATGACTGCACCACTTCCACTCTTTTTCTTCCCAGAAACCAAGCAAAGGATTTATGTTTAAGGCCTACCAGCCTCACTCATTTTGTTTTGGACAGGTTTATTTCTAGGCTTTGCTGATCCAGAAAACTTTTTAGGGCTGTCATACTCTGTTGTAGGCCCATTGGTGTCGCACTCAACAGCAAGATGTCATCATCTAGACACCAGACTTTCTCTGATCCTAAAACTGGAGGGTGGCTATTCACCTGCGAGGCTATTCAAATGGGCTGCAGATTGGTCTGGCTTCGCTTCACCTTCCGGTGGTCCATACAATTTGCAGATGTAGCTCCTTGTCTTGTGTGCCCACTAGGCTTTTTCTTGCCTCCAAGGGCCCCGCCTTATAATACATCTCGTCCATCACGGCCACTATTCCCTGCTGATGCCATTTTATTCTTTTAAGATTGAACATGAATGGGAGTGTAATTAAGCAATTCGCAGTTTGCAGCTGCTCAAATCTGCATGCTAGTTTCCTAGTTTGATGGAAATGGTCACACTCTGCCCTGCACTTAATTTGGAAGTTACGCACCAGGGGACTCGCGGAGTTGTTTATCAACATGCAATCGATGATTGAGCAAGTTCTGCCACTCACGAATGTTATAGAGGCTGGATTATTCTCCTTGCCTTTCCCATTTAGCACACATAGGCCTAAGTTTTTATGATACTTCCTGTGTTTACTTGCGGCCTGGTTCTTTGTGTTTCGCCCTCTGATGGTCACCAAATTAAGATTGAAATCACCTGAAATTATGAATATGGCCTCGTTGTACTGTCGTTGTAAGGCCTTTATTATTGCGCCCAACATTTTCACTTTGCCCCTTTTGCATGCTTTTTTTGGATGAATATAAACATTTATGAGCATTATATCTTTTTGACTGCTGCTGTTCCCGTCGGGAGTAAGCTTGGTTGCCTGGATCCGACTATGTCTTTAGTCCCTTTAAGTGCCGTGGATAGCAAAGTAGTCAGGCCCCCCTTTAAATGGCGTATTTAGAGGATCTCTTTGCTGAAATTTACAGTTCCACATAACCGGCCACCGATATCGACCCTGAGCTCCAAGTTTCCTGTAGCAGGATAATATCATATTCCTGGAGGAAGGACCGTGCATCTGAGTCCTGCAATAATGACTCTATTCCATGATCATTCCATTAGCAGATGTTAACAGAATTAATCTCTGAATTCCAGCTCCCAAACTTTTTGGAATTGTCAGGAGTGATTGTTGTCTACTGCTCCCCCCCCACCCCAAATCCTTGATGTTTTTGTATTCTTGAGGACTGCCGCTCTTTATAATCCCAATAAATGTAATCGGAACCAAACTCACTTATGTGCTTCACAACTGCTAGATTCTCTACCTCCACCGGATTTGTGTCAGCTCCTGTTGCCCCTCTTCGCACTGATTTCTTTTTTGGCCGTGACAGCCCGGAGCGGACCTGGGTAGTGGGGCAATCTACCTTTTGTAGCTCAGTGCTCCAAGAGTCGGAGGTGTCAGAATGGGTGAATAGTTGGTGAACGAATCCTGACATGGCCCACATTGTTACTTTGGCTTCTTGGTCGATCCTCTGGGTTTGAATTCTACTTAGAAAAGATCTGCAGATGACACGTGGGAAAGTCCTCTTATTTCCCCTATCAATTTTAGAACATTGCCTCTGTTGAGGATATCGAATCCTCCCTCTGACTTGTAATGTGGAATGAAGAGAAGCTTGTGTGCTTCTGAAGGCTTGGCTGCCAGGAAACCATCTGTTTTCTTTTCCCTTCTGGGGCTCTGTTGGAAATCCTTGTGACCTGTTTCCTGCCCTTGTTGGAACGATTGATTTGACCATGAATTGATGCTAGATATGCTTCTCTCCTTCCCTCTTTGGGGCCAGTCTGAGGTCACCCACCCAGACTTCATATTGTTAAAGATTTTATTTCATATTGAATTGCGAGACTCGTTGCTCGCTGAAATGCGCACTGATACCTTGCTTCATCTTTTCCCGGTTTGTTTTTGGTAGCTCTGGACTGCATGGATCATCCATCTCCGAGATTGTGTTTGTGCTCTTGGCTTTTTCTCCTATGTTAAGATCTCCTCGCTGCAGAAGATTTAGTATACTACTGGGTTCCGGAAGCACTCTTTTTCGTTGTGATGCTGATGTCGGTGGCCCCCTTGGAGAAATTTTATTACTCTCTGTGTCGCGATTTAAATCAGCATTTAGGGTGGATATTTCTTCCAGTTCTAGGAGCCAAACCCTTTCTTCGGTTTCAAGGCGTGGCCCTTACTTCCAGGAGTATCTTGTTGAGAATGGAGGAGATGGCCTGGGGCTTTTCCCCAGCTTTGGCACAATGGCATACAACTTGCAGGGTATAATGATGCTTTTGGCCTCTCTGAATCAGGTCGTTGAGGGCTTGTAACTTCGAGTCTATGCCCACAATATGTTCAGCCCTGATGTTAAGTAGATCCACTTGGATATCTTGTTTGTCAGCCTGATATTTTATTGCTGCTGACATGACGTCTAGCGTCGATAAAAGTGCTCCCCATGTGTTAGCTGGTGCCTCAATTTCTGACAGAGGGTTTTGCATACATTCCTGAAAAGGGCTTAAACTGATTTTGGTAATGGTCATTTTCTCCCTGTTCCCTGTCCCTTCGATAATGTCCAAGAAGAGGAGCCGATACACTCTTTTCCTGTATGATGCTGACCTCAACAGTGAGAGAGTCTGAGTTTAAAGCTTGATTAAAGGCAGTTCCTCTACAGTGGCAGGGACTGGCCGCCCTGACTGATTCCTTGGTCGTGGGCTTGAGGATAGATCCTCCCAATTACTAAAGTTCAGGGAAAAAAAAATACTCCAGAAGCTCAACACTATCATCTTTCGCCTTCCTTTCTCCTGGTGTGAGGGGTGATTTTTGTTTGTACCTGAGGTCTGATTGCTCTGCTGGTTTTTGCGGCTCTTGCGAATTAATATGCTGGAGCTGTGGGGATACTTCTTTGGTGAGGGCTTGTTCAAGTATTGCCCCTCGGGAGGCATCCTTTTCTTCCTTTTACCTTTGGTGTTGGGTCACTAGTAAGTCTGTTATTTTGTACATCTTTTTCTTTGCAGGTGCAAAGTTAGTATTTTTTCTCAGCTGCAATGCAAGATGTTTTTCTTTGTTAATTTAGTCATCTAGGCATACCATAGATGAATTCACTAGGGAGCTTTGGTAACCTTTTTCTTCCCCCATGCGGGGTCCCGCGGGGCATTCCAGATCGCATAGTTCTCTCCTGCTGAATTCTGTAACTGTACAGTTCGCGGAGGATTGCCGCTTGAGAAGCCACTGGACTGGGGGTCCTGCTGTGTACTGTGTGTAATATCTGATACTGCGCCTGGTGATGCCAGATGCTGCCTGATGCAGAGAGCCGAATGCTTGCTCGTAGTTGCAAGCCTCAGGTGAGAGGTGAAGGGTGCCAAACTACGCAGTGGATTCCTTAGCTTTGCACTGACCACACCGACCGTCCAGCTACTAAACTCCACTACTCTGGCTCTGCACTAGACACTGTCCCAGGCACCCCCAGGTTGCGCTGGTCATGCTGCTTCCTCAGTGCCAAGGTTCTACTGATGGTGCTGTTGGTGCTCCTTTACAAGAGCGGGAGAAAGGGCAGTTTGGAGACTCTATGAGGCTTCTAAGCCACTCCTGAGCCTTCTGAGCCGCCCCTCTAGTCCTGTCCCATTCCACTATGACATTGCAAGCCTGTTAACACTAGGCCTCGGGTTGCGGGTCGTCCTCAAAGTGCTAATGCTGCTGTCAAGGGGGTGGAGGGGTATGCAGCTTCTACCGCTCTTTTGCCATGCAGCTTCTATCCCAAGTGGCTTCCTAAGGTCCTGCCGGGCGGACAGGTGGATGGGGCAGAGTCCCATTGGTTTCCTACCGCTCCTGTGCTGCACGGCACCTGTGCTCCTCTGCTGCACGGCTGCATGAAGTCCTGACGACTCTGCGCTCCATGCCTGCTAGGATAGGCCGGGTCCAACTGGGCCGCTGAGCTGCGAAAGACGCAAGAGGGCGTGAGTACGGACAGCTGTGAGTGCTGCAATCAGCAATCCTCTCTCATGATGTCTTTTGTTTAACTTTTACTTGTTTGGAGCAAGAAATACTGCAGTTTAGTTGAAGCAAGTGCTGTAATGAAAGTCTGAAGACAGCAATGCAAGTATTTCTCAACTGATCAAGCCACTGTGAGAGCAAAATGTTCCTTGGCAGGACAAACACGCTCTGACAATCCTTAACTTATGAACATTGCAATAGATCTAAGTAGCACAATATTAGCATCTGTGTCATTTGACAGTACAATGACTCCATTGGAACCATTTCGAACAGCCTGCTCAACGTGGCACAACACAAAGGTCAGCTTCCTCCAATTTGCTGTTAGGTTCTTGAACAAAAGGCCCATACCTTTTGAATTTATCTTTGCAGGCATCAACTCCTCATTGACAATCATTCCACTTGCAATAATTGGAAATTCAGTGTTCACTGAAGCATCAGCAATGTTTCTGTGGTTCACATCTCCAAGTTCATCTTGTTCGATATTGATGACCGGAATTTATTAAGTTGCCCAGGCATAGGTGTTGAATTTTTGATACAGGCAATTACATTTGATCCACTTGAAGATTTGTCTGATTCTCTCACTTTTTTGGACAGATCGTTCAAGATAACTGCAAAGACAATGTGCAGCTCTTGCAAGGTGCACGCTGACTTTGATATCTTTAGAACAGTCTGAACGACCTCTCAGACGTTTTGCACGGATGAAATCTTGACCATTCACAATTCTGACAAATAGTCTACAACAACACCAGTTTTCAAAGAGGACACCGTTTCGAATTAAAACTCTTAAGGTGAAAGTTTTTTTTTAGCTCCTGTACAAGTTTGTGCTTCACTGGTTTGGTTGCAGCATCTCCATCAAATAGTGTGTTTGTTGGAAGAAGATCATGCAGCAGAACCTCCTTGATAATTTCACCCCTTTCTTTTGCTACATCATCTCTCTATGTGCTTGCAAATGTTTTCTTGTAACCTGTTTTATAGTGGCTGGAAACACTTACTATGTCAATTTAACTATGCAAGTTTAGCTTTAGTGATTATGTCAAACAGCTTTTTCTCTTTCAATACAAATCTCTCTTGCTTCAGTTCTGCTTATAGTTTCGATCCATTATCCAGGGCATGTAGTAGACGTTTGGTTACAAATTTGTGTAAACACACAGGCTCAGTCATTTCAAAGGGGTTTCCTTGCTGCAGCATGAAAATGAAGGGCCCCCATGCACAGCCCCATCGCACATTTCACTGCCTGATTTACGGGCAGTGAAATGCGCGACGGGTGCCGCTGCACCTGCCGCACTGCTACATTGTCGTCGTCTCCATGTGGAGCCAGCGTTAATGTTCAGGCCCTGCATTCAGCTGGGCCGGCTGGCGGAAGCACCATTTCCGCCCACCGGCCCAGCTGAATGTACATTATGTGGCCGCCAGGGGGTTTTGCGTGCTGGCGGTCTATTGTTGACCGCTAGCGCCGCACTCGGTGGGTTTTCCTACCGAGTTCATAATGACCACCTAAATCTTTCAGGACATTTCTTAAAATGGTTCCTGTTGATTTTCATGCATCCTGTGATCTTATTTTGGCAGCAAGAACTTCAGGAGTCAAAGCTGAGAACAGCGTAAGTGGCTCATTCCTTCTGATAGACTGAAAAACGAAACTGCCATTGCACATTCTCACCAGAAAATTATTAATTTCATTATGATGGATCAATACAGTTTCATCACCTCATTGAATCTACGCCGCTTCTTCAGAGTTATAACGTATGCCCGCCGTTCCTGGCCTCGTGCAGGATGTCTGGTCTTAGCCCTTTGAAAGGCCTTTGATTCACTGGAATGGGAGTATCACTTCACTGTACTGTCCCGCTACGGAACTGGACATCACTGTCCGCGACTGATAAGGTTACTGTACACCGACCCCTTAGTAAGGGTCAAGATGGGACCCTTCATCTCAAATGCAATCCCTGTACACAGGTGAATGAGACAAGGGTGTCCACTGTCGCCTTTATTGTTCTCCCTTGCAATAGCACCACTGGCATTAAACATGCACAACCACTATATAACATGGGGTAGTCCACTAGGAGATGGAACACATGTGATTTCGCTATATACAGATGACATGCTTTTATACGTTAGAGATATCCACAGGATACATGACTGAATCCCACTATTGTTGACCTGATTTGTGAGCATTTCTGGACTCGGGATAAACTGGGCCAAATAGTGCCTATTTCCTTTTCTACCTATTGTTCCTGACCCCAAATTCATTATTGAGGGAGCACCACTGACTTGGAGCAAAACACATTTTGTTACCTGGGTGTGCGTGTGTATCACTCCCTCACTGACCTTTTTGATGGCAATGTCATACACACAATAACTTCAACAAGGGCTCAAATAGCATTCTGGCGTACCTTGCCACTGTCGGTGGCTTGGAGGGTGGCATTATTGAAAATTGTGGTTTTAACCAGACTGCTATATTTCTTCACCAATCTGCCTAATTATATCCTGGCTGCATTCTTCCGGTCATTTGACCAACAGATTTGTGAATTTATCTGGCATAAATTGAGATGCAGAGTGGCACTGGCAAAACTTTGCTTTCCTGTAGATGTAGGGGGACCGGCTGTTCCACACTTTGAACGCTGTTACTTAGCTGCCCAAATCCAGTGGTTTGCAAAATGGTTGGCAGGCCTGCTACTGTCAGACACGGCCACATTGTCACCTAGCTGGAGTCTATCGGCCCTCGTGCATCTGTTTCATCCATGTACACGCATGTGAGCTCTTAAGTGATTACTCCTACAGATAGCCTACTGATGCTACAGTTATTGTGGTAGTATCACTAAACAGGTGCTGCCCAATGCGTCAGGGTTGGCCCTGCTCAGAACACCCAGGCCCGAAGGTCCCACTTTAGTAACAGAACTTAGCACATGGCACTCCACGGGGCTGAAGATGGCTTACCTCAGACCAATTTCTATTATACAATTCCTTACTTACCACACTAGGGAGGAACTGGGGTGACCTATCTATTGAACCTCCAACATACCTCACAGTTCAATATTTTCGTGGTTCCAGGAAGTTGGAGATGTCTCATAAGCTGGTTTGCTGATTCCCTTTGTATCGAGACTGCCCCCCCCACTCCTACATTTGCAGCAACTCTCGGAAGCAGACTTAACACACCCTTGTACGGACCAACAATAGGCAGCCCTATTAGAGGGACCAAAGCACATACCACGTAATGCCCAGTTTACGCTTATCCAGGTCTATATTGTACACAGTGCGTATCTAACTCATGCTAATGTAAATTGTTTTTTATCACAGAACCGATGCGGCTTGTCCGCAATGCAACCTGGTAGATACCAACTTGCAGCATATGTTATGGGCGTGTCCCAACCAACACACTTACTGGCTGAACATCACCTCTAGCTCATCAACCTGCACAGAGCACTCAAATCTTCAACAGTGGGAATCATGCTTATTGGCGCTGTATCATAGAAATAAGGAACATAGGGTGACTTCCTGTTTTCTTAACTTGGGATTCATAGTGGCCAAACGGATCATTACATTAAGATGGAAGTCATAAGAACCCCCCACGTATATTGCCTGGAAACGCTCAATGCTCAACTGGGCACAGACCGAAAGTTTGGCTTTGCACAGAGAAGACACATTAGAGCTTCGTAAATATCCCATTGCTACTTACTGGGACAACATACTTGCAGAATTGCAGACTAACCGAACACATGAATCCAATGACAATAATAGTACTGTGGCTCAATCACCAAATACATAACGGAAACTGTTGTATGACATTATAAGCACTAAATAATGCAATGTCCTTCATATGTACATTACTTTTTGAAATCCTAACTATTGGGTTGACTTGTGTCAATTTTCAAGACAATTCCTGTCAGGTGAGGTGGCAGCTGACTGGATTAGATGGTCTAACGAGTTGTTTGTTTTATAATGTTTATTATAACACTGTTATTATATGTGCGGATCTGTCTGCTCGAACATAGGCAACAACCCTATCACATAAATTTTACTTTTACTGTCACTGTATGTTTAGTTATCTGATAAATGTTTAGACATTGATATCTTATAACATGGTTTATGTTGCGTCAACTATAGATGACGCTATTGCTGTACTACCAAATGTGACGATTTAAATACAAAATCAATAAACAGATTCAAACAAAAATAGATCAATACAGTTTCATTGATGTTGACCATTATTTCTCTGATCTCATTGGGTGTGAGTCCATAGCCAGCAACCAAGAGTTGCTTTAAAACTTCATTTGCTTTTTCAAAGAGTGCAGACGTAACTCAAAGCAGGCGGTTACAATGCTGCTGGGAGCTCATTGTACATTTATATTTTCAAAAGTTTGAATGCATGCAGTTCGGATGGGCATAAAAATCTGCCACAAATACATTCACCTTGCTGAAAAGATTAGCTACTCGGCTGAAAACTTAATCTTGGAAAAAAACATGTTGGCCCTTTTGAGACTCTTATACTCTGTTCTTTGTTCTTTTGTCAAACCCTTTGGCCCTTGTTCTGGCTAAATACCAGATAACATGTTGAAGATCCTCTGCTTTCTGATCATTTGTTGGAGGTGCACAAGGGGTAGCCATCGATCTTCCAAGTGAAAGGGCATTGGGTTTGGCTCTTGTCGTTTTCTCAGAAGACTCTGATTCTTGTTGTGATTCACTGGTTTCTGCTATTGTTTGACAACCTTTTTCCAGCCTTTTTACCATTGTATACAACTTGTAGCACTTGTTGTTACAATGGTAAAGTATTTGAGCCTCTTCACCCATCAGTTTCAATCTTTTGTGAAGTTTGTATTGCTGTATTTCTGCAGTATTTCTCTTCTGTCTAGCCACAGTTGATATTAGCTTTTCTTTTTGATTAGTTTGGCATATGATAAAACATTTTTTTTGAAGGAGTCCTGAGATTTTGTAGTTGGCAGTGCTCTGTCAGGAGGTAAAGAGCCTCTGCTACCACCTGCTTTGCTCATGTTAACAAATTTAAATAAACGGACACCTGAAACAAAAACCATCTTAAAATAAATTACCAATATCATGTTCAAAACTCTTTATTAAATAGCCGCCATTTTGGAAAATGGCAGAAGGGTTGCTCTGAGGAGTAATTTTCTCTCTTTATAAGACTACTTGACCCCAAAACCTATGGTTTGACACCAAAATGAAGTACATAGGTCTCGTGGGTCCTGAAATATTACATCATCACTGAAACACATCCACTATTTGTAAAATGTTATCCAGGGGTGTGGAATTTATTAAAATATCCACTTGTCCATGGGACAGGTTGCTTCATGAATCTTCTTGCAGTGTAAAAATGTCTACTTGTCCTTTTAGTGCCATGTAGCGTGGAGACAAATTATGGCACCAATCTCCTTACTGACAATAGCATGTCAGATGATACCAGGGCTAATACTATAGTAGGGCTTTAATACTAGCAATTTCCTTATTTTGCCACCTTTCCGCAGATATACATACTGGGGCTGGAGGTAGCGGTAAGCAGTAGTTCAAAGATTGGAATGCCCTTTTGAGTCTGTGCAAACCTACTAACTTGCATGTTTGGCAATTTACTCCTGACAAGGACAGAAGTAAAGCTATGTCCATGGTTGGGAAAAAAGTGGTTGGAGGTAAAGTGAACTTGTACACGCTAAACAGATTTTAACATGAGTAAATCTACACATGCATATTTGCTTATGCTAAAATACAGTTCACAAATACTTTCTAGTTGTACAATTTTCTGGTCTACTTTTGTAAATTCCTATGAGTTCCTATGAGTGCTGATTAGTGTTAATCAGCACTAATGCAAAGGCATATATCATGGCTACACTTCTGTGACTTTCTTTAAGAACTGGACCCCTAGTTAGGTCTGGCGTTAACCAAGTCCTTTTATTTTTATTAAAATTCTCTCTCTCTTTCTCTCTCACTATCCATCTATTGGCTGGTTTCACTGTGAGTGATAGCAATCTGTTCATTCACAAAGAGATTATCAACACACAAAGTAATTTTGTTCAGTGCCAGGAACTACTGTGGTAATGTGTATTTATTAAAGGAAAACATTTTTTTTGCTTTTTGACAATGTTTTTTACAATGGTGAGGGCTCGGCAGCTCCCACAACAATAATGATTTACAAAAGCCATGGGAAAACAAGACACACACCGACAAAAAAAAAAAAAAAACTGACCACCAATGTCGGATGTATTGGACTTGCCAATGCTTGTTTATTTTCATGTTTCTCATAATCTTGTTGAAAATGGGTACACTGATTTTCCATTGTGAATATTTTTTTGAAAAACTAGCATGTATCAATACATTTTACTAAATGATGCTGCAAAGAAATGGTACCTAAAATTTCTCAGTAGCTTAGCAAAGCATTTTTTCCTAGTTAAATTTTTTTGTGAACATTTTATTTTGAAAACAGAATCATCAATCTTGCTTTCAAGCTTCTGCAAATATTTGCATTCAATCAGAGAGCATTCTGGGAGTTTTATATGGAGCCTCCTATTGTTAAACGTTGCAAATGTGTACACTTTTTTTACAGGCACCACAGTCAGTAGTGCAGTCCAAGCCTATAACAGTTATTTACTGTGCTCATCCTTTTATTAAAGGCTTTGCATTAATGAACCATAAATACAAGTTCGAACAGCTTAACCACATGAATACAAATATTACCTCAACTGCAGCCAATTCCCTTCCATGCTCCATAATGTGGTAGCAGAAAGCTGCCAGCCAAAGGATTTGTGCTGCAGGTGGTTGGACAAAGTAACGTGAAATCTTCTTGTCCTTCACGTCAAACAATAAGGCCCTCATTACGAGACTGGTGGTCAATAAACCACAGACTCGTGGATGGCAGAGTACCATATTTCAACCCTGGTGGTCGGGCCATGAGGGGTTGCATCATCCCCACCAGGGATCCTGGCAGTAGGTGGCAGTCCTAATCTGCCAGGGCAGCACTGCAAGTAGGCGGTAGCACTGCCATGAAACGGCTGGCGGAGAACGGGTGCAGGAGGGCCCCTGCACTGCCTCTGCTCTTGGCATGGGCAGTGCAGGGGGCCCCTTGGCCAGCACCCTCACAATGTACCCTGTGCTCTTCAGCCTTGCCACCGGCTTGATTATGAGCCGGAGACAAGGCTGTAGGCTATTTTCCGCTAGGCCAGCGGGCAGAAACTCAGGTTTCTGCCTGCTGACCTAGCGGGAAACTCTTAATGGGCCTGGCGGTGAGGTGGCCAATATGGCGCCAATCTCGCTGTTGGAAGTTGTCCTCCAAACTCATAATCGGGCTCTAAGTCTACCCAAGCTAAATTACTTCTCTAATAATACCAAATCAAAAATGAAAATCTCTGGGCAGCAATCTTTTTTATGGAGGTTTATCAATGGGCCAGGACCATTAGTGCCATATGGACAAGCTGTCGTGCAGCCAGTAATAGGAACATTTTTAGTGGAAAAAGGACACTATATTATGAGGACTGTGTTGCTGTGCTAGTTTATGTGTTGTGTACACAGGCATATCTATTGCCTGACAATTTCCCCACCAAAAAAGTTGAAAGTGAAATGATCAAGCATCTAACAGCAAGAAATGGGGGCTGATGTAGAAGTGGCCGGCGGCTGTCAATCAGATGTTTTGAGATTGCAGTGATTAGTCTGCTATTGACAGATCCTCTGCAGTGGAGACTCTCTTGGTGGAATAATCTCTGCTATTATCTGTATGACTAAAGTATGCAAAAAGTGATGGACGAAATGCTTGAATTAACCTCATTCTCAAGCAATTACTCTGGGCTGCATTCCAGTCCACATTTATTTTGCACACCATGCAACCTCAGTTTGGAACCAGCCATATGCAAATCACTCTTGACCCTGATCCAATAGGAACAGTCCAGCCTGAACTGCCAGGCCCTCCCTGAACAGGAACACAAGCAACCCAGGACCAGGTTCACCCTAGTTAGCACTTATCATTCAGGTATAGATCAGTTCCACTGTGGACAGGACCCACATCTGGGCATTTCCATCCCACAGAGGAGACACACTAAAGTGGGCAAAATGTAATGGCAGAATGTTTGAATTAATGTCAGCCACTGAAATGATGAAGATAGCTGTGGTACGAGGCATTACCAGTGACTGAGATTAATTCAAGCATTTCATCCATCAGTTTTCTGTGTGCTTTATTAACTGTTTGACAGCAGTAATTCTGCATGCTCTGTCCGCCCAGTGTTTGACTTACCACTTTTGCAGCAAATCATCAGGTTTACAGTCGCCTCGCCATCACCATCAACAATATCAAGCTCTTTGGAACCAAAAAACTGGACATTTTCTTAAGCACCTACAACCCTGCTGATTATCCATCCTACTTCATTAGGTTGGTCCATTGCTCTACCTCTCTTCTCTTACACTCAGAATAAATGAATGAGAAGCTTATTGAGTGCGCTACAATCCCAAGGTATATTAGCACCAGGAATATATGAACAATATTGTATATGAGAAGTGTGTAGGCTTCTGACACTATGCTAAAGGACAAGTGATCAGAGATACTATGGAGTGATGGTTGGAGTTCATGTAATAATTTCCTGGGTGTAACTGCAAAGGCTCTGCCCCTGGGCCTGCACATCTATAACCACTGGACTATGGCTGTGGGATAGGAAGACAATCAAAGCGAATTGTATGTGAGTGCCTTGATAGTTTAGTTTGGATCATTTGGGTACCAGTGCCGTGAAGAGCCAGATGCACCAAGCAAAGGGACTTAAATGCAATTCACTGCTCCACAGTCTGTACCTATTCTTCTTTACTTACAAATGACTAACTTTGTTCTCTCTCAACAGTGCAAAAAAATAGTTATGAGTGCACTCAGAGGGACTACTATGACGGCTTATCTGTGAAATGGCTTGAAATAGATTCTTGGGATTTCCATCCTGCAGTCTGAGACATCCAGCTATGGCTGTAACAGGAAGCAGATAACGGTGGGAACTGAATGTGGCTACAAAGGAGTGATTTACAGGAATATGAATGTTTTAATCCCTGTAATTTGGAAGCAGGCTAAAATTAGCACGATTTGTTTTAGGCCAAGGGTTCTATTATCAGGAAGTCTTTGACCTCAATGTCATTTAAAGAGGTCTTCCATAACACAGTCCGTTCCCGACTGGAAATGACGCTACTTGAAAAAGCAACCGCAATGTTTGTTTTATGATTCCTAATTCAGAGAAAAGATGAAGGCATTTTGTTCAAAACTGAAAATTACGTGTCCTTTTGATTTGGAAGGATGCCTTGTAAATTAATTTTTCTAAGAACAATATGGTTATCTTTATTATTTAAAAAAATGCAAGAATACCAAACATTCCTGAGTCTTCAACAAAGTTAATAGTTTCTTGAATTGTCATATTACCAGGATTAGGATTGATGGACCAGGTTTGGACAGTTTGGTGAACCTGTTTTTTTTAACTATAATACACTTTTAATAAGAGCCAAGTAACATGATTTTGGGCGATTCATAGTCTGTTGAGAAAAGTTCTGAGCTTGTCCACATTTACGGAATTGCAACAGGCAATGAAGAGTGTCATCGTGGCTCAAATAAGAAGTCGACTTCATTGGTTAATTGGGCGTTCATAAAGCCCAATTGTTACCCAAACAGGGTGTCCTAGTGCTGACTTGTTACTTATTAAGGCATGAGTGAGGAATCTGGCCAATTTGAATTGGAACTGGGCTTAATTGACAATGGCCTTGATACTTTAGGCCAAGGATAGCTTTTTGTCAAAGATGAACTCAAGCATTATTTAAGAGGGCAGGAGGTGTTCCTAGAGTTTGTGGCCATTCAGAACACAAGACATTAGTGTGTAGACAATCATGGATGAAAGGCTTGCTTTGATCACAATTGAGTACAAAGCAAATGGATGTTAGGGTTTGTCATTGGGGTTGTGGCGGTGACTTTAAAAGGCCCTCTTATTTTTTCCAAGTGGGAACTGATTGACCAGTGTCTCGGATGAGAGATGAGGAATGGTTCTGGCATATTTAGTTTTTAATGTGTTGAAAGGATTTCATTGGAAATAAATATTAAGCAAGTTTCCATACAAAGGCACATGGGAAGCCAAGGAGGGAATATTTTAATGATTGAAGTTTGCACTTGCTGGAGGAGTAGGTGGCCCAGAACTCCAATGTCATGGCCACAGAGAAGATTGAAATGGACTTGCAGTTACATTAAACAGAAGGGTCCAGATTACGTATTTTCAGGTATAGGAATGAATGGTGAATTTCATCACCCTGGCTGCTGTAGGCTTCCCAGTCAGAAGAGAAAGTGATCATCTTGGATGCACTGTGATGTTCACGATGATGAAGGCACGGAGAAACATTTGAGTTTGGGGTTCAGAGGAGAGTGTCTCGCTTACCTAGCAACTAGCGTGTTCATTGCTCCAGGAACACATCTGCAAGAGAGGGTGCTGCCTAAATGAAGAATTCTAAAGAGTCATACCAAGAGAGTGGGGAGCTATCCTTGTAGGTATGTGCTAGATAGGATTTAAATCTGTGGACATCCCAGATTGTTTTCCATTTTAGTTCATGAGTAAGGCCCTTTTATTTGAAGGATGTTCATTGGTTGACCATTTGTTAAAACTGTGTTTATGGTTACTTAGATTAGTTTGAGGAGAGATGTACAGAAGACTTGGGAAATGCTGTAAAACTGTGGTAGAGTCAAGGTGAATATTGCAAGTAGGGAATCACTCTTCAAGAAGGCTAGTAAGTATTTATTTGAACTGCACTCAGAGTGAATTTTAAATTATGGGGGGCTTGATATGCTGAACTTGGAACTTGGCTTGCCCGGGACGTGAGACATGAAAGATACATTCCTTCATGGTAGTCGGCCTACGTGTGTAATATATTTGTGTCGTTAAGGACTGCGAAGTCCCGTGAGAGGATAATCTCTAGTGCATGTTCACTATTATGTGTTGGTCTTTGAGTGAACAGGAGGAGGCAAAAACATTCAATCATATTTGGAAAGTAGGGGATTAGTAGGAGTTTTTCAAGTTTGTAATTATCAAAAAAAAATGTATGAAGTTCAGGATTGTGGTGGTGGCATCAGCCTGTACCCTTACAAAGGTGTGGTAGGTGGAGGTAGGCAATTCATCCGAGCGACTGAGTCAGATTGGATTAGAGTCACGCCACCGTTTGTTTTGCATAACAATATTTAATCATGTGTCAGGTCTGATCATCACATCTTGCCCTGTGTGTTGACTCACTGTAATCTAAAGACCTAGCTGGGGTGTTTTCTAATGTGTTACTTACCCCATGGTTCCAGGCTACTAAGATAGGCTTTAAAGTGTCTAGGGTGTGTGGCAGTGTCTTATGTGTCTGTTAAAGGGCAAGCGGATGGCAAATAGTTTAATAAGCATTGCTGCCATGTGAACTCGTTTTAGTGTGTGAGTTTGTCAGGGAGTTATGAATTTGCAGCTAAAAGCACATTGCATAGTGACACTTGTAGTTTTTTTCCATTAGTTGCATAATTTTTACTCGTCAAGTCTATCTGCATAATTAAGGCTTAAAAGACAGAATTGGCTACTGCTACTAACTTTTGTTATTTTAACATTTCAGCTTGCCTTGCACTCAAACTCAAGTATACTTAAACTTAAGTGAAAAATGAATGATTATACACTAAAGAAGAAAGATGTAGGGAGGTGTCAGTGAAAAACCTTTTACAAATCTCTTACAAATGAACAGTTTCTATTACGTCAATGAGTATTGTGAGCCCAATTATAGATAAATAGCATTTTGTCTCCCAAAGAGTAACTACCTAAGAAAAATAGTTCTATAATGGGAGTATCAAACTCCTGAGCCTGTGTGGATGATCTGTTTTTAGCTCCTCTAAAATCCTGTTAGTAGAGGAGTTCCAAACCTGTTTGGTCAATGGAGTAAGGTGCAGGATATCATTCCAATACAAAATTCTGCAGCTGATAGGAACCTCTAGCCAATCATATTCAGTGCTATCAGTGGCCAGTATCAGATGTGACACCTTCAGCCAGGACTGGCACATGTGCCAGCAAAGGTGTGCATTCTGGGATATGTACCTTTGTCTTACCTATTATTATATAAAAATAAAAAGACCAATATGACTTTGACTATAGACATGCCAACATTTCAAGTATTGACTGACACTGTAAAACATGGCATCAGGTCACAATGTTATTCTGTCCATATTAACGCCTATGCTTGATAGAAAGACCCTACTTTGTCATACGTTTTATCTTTGTTTACTTGTTATTACTACAGGCCTGTGTTGCTGCAAGGCCTATTTAGGTCTTGCTTACAGACAGCTTTAGCTTTCTGATGTTGGCGAGCTACTGTCTACAATACCGTTATGCACAGAATCTCAGTTTGATGCTCCAGAATCATTGGCTTTGTTTCCTATTCCTGTTTTTGTCTCTTACCTAGACCTTTGCTACTTTACCATAATTTATTGGATGAGTGGTATCCACTGCTGCCATCTGGGACAGAGATTTTCATGTCTTTTAGCATTCCTGGGCGTGCATAGCTTTTACTGTCCACCTTCTCTGTCATCTCACCACCATCCCACAACCTCCCACCCCCAATTTTAAGACTTTTTCATAACTTTTAATTTTTTCTTTTAAATAATTGTGTGGGCACCTGGCAGCTGCATACTACTACTGAGCAACTAGCTTTCCCACTCATGTGTTGCTTCCTGTCCTTCCACTTCCCGCCCATGTTTAATTGTTTACATTTTTTCCAAGAAAATAATTTTGTGACAGCCTGATACAAGTATTATCATGTGTGATTCTCTTAGTTTTAGTTTGCTGCCCTAAAATGGTCACTGGTTATCTCAGACTGGTAAATTAAAATTTTAAAAATCCAAAATGGTCACAGTGCATCACAATGCATACACACAAAGTTGTGGCCACATTGGCATTCATAGTCTTTATTAATCAGATAGTAGCAGAACACACAAGCTGGTAACACAAAAGTATAGTCACATGAAGGAAATTGTCTGTTAATATCAGTTGAAATGTGTTAGGGGATACAATATCTCCCCTACCGCCTCACGTCAGCACACAGCAGATGTCCCATTTCAAGTGCCATATAAAGAAATACATTTTTCCATTTTGTACAGATAGCCATCTTCTGAATCTGGATTGCGGGAACTAGCATCTGCTTAAATAAGTTTCTTTAAGGGAAGAGCACTGCCTTAGTAGTAGTAATAGTTGTAAAATTCTATTTATTTAAATACCAGTCTATAAAATCTAAGGAAAAAAATTAAAACACAATAAAAATCATACATTTATCATATAAAACTAGTTACAGTATACATTATTGCATAACATCATCACATCTCAATGCATAATTCTTTTGTGTAGCCATTAAAACTGCACTAGGGCTGTTGCATCATCCACACATCTCATTTCAGCCAATAATATTATGACTTAATGGTGAGTCAAACTAACATATGTGATAAAAATATGTTTTAAGAAGCGATGACAGCAGGAGATAAAAAGAAAACAATCTAGTTACACATATTTCCAAGTGTATTTCGACTGAAGTGCACACCAGTATAAACAACCTGAAATGTTCAATTTAGGAAGAGACTTTTTAAAGCATGGGCAAAGTGGGCTCTGGCAGAGGGCCCCGCCTTTAAGGGGGCCTCTGATAGAGCCATCTCTGTTCTGCAGAGTCTTGCCTTGATGACCTTAAATAATTCTTAAACTGATTGTTTTAATTATCATGTTCGTATAATTTGTTTTAATGCAGGTGATGTGTGAGAGCCTGTTATTGAGATTTGGCAGATAAATGTTGTTTCATGAAACATCCATAAAAAAGTCACTTGTACATCATAAAGGATCTTACAGATGAGAAATGGGAGGGTGTCACAGAGAATATTTGCATCAGTATTAGTGAGTAGCTGATGTGTTACAATATTGAAAACATTCCTGAATAATAGATGTAAACAAATTAGAAGTTGGACCAGTGTGCCTGTGCATTGTCAGTGACCTGGCCAAAGAGGGCATGAAATTCAGAGTTGTTGCCAACAGGGGCCCCCAAATTACGTCTGGCCCAGGGCCCCCAAAATCCTTTAGATGTTCCTCATTCAGGCACAGCCCAGAGAGGCACACAAAGGGGATTTCGTCTAAATCAAAACTTGAATATTTGATAATGCATCATCTGAATCAGGAGAGATGAAACATAATTAAACAAAATATCTGTTAATTGTGAGTGTTTTTCCATGAGGTAATCTATCGATCTCTGTTGAATCCTTTAAAACTATCTTGCGCCTTAGATAAACAACTCCTTTGTGATGGAGGTACTTTATTGCCACTATTAATCTTCCTTGATTAGAACAAATCTTTTTCTGGTTTCCTTAGCCCATTCTGATAGACAACGTACTATGAAGCACTCTCCTAGTGGGTGCATTAGGAGATTTAGGATATTGTCAATGTATGTGTCATTGTCATCTGAGAAGCTTTAGAAGAGCTGAGGTGGTCAGTGAGCCTTGGTACTGCTGCAAATATCACATGATACTTGGGTACAATGTCCTCTGTAACCCACAGTTGACCAATTTATCTAGTATCTCTTTTACTTTGACAATTAGCCTTTTTCCTAGAGATCCACTTCAAAGTGTATGCTTCTTGTGATTAAATGCCTGCTGAGAAAAACACATCACCCTTATTGCAGCTAATCCCATGTTTATTTTTTTTTTACTTTAGACCAAATTGCATGGCGTGGGGTTTGTGAAAATACATGCACCGTGGAATGTCCTGTGCAGAGAAGCGGAGTTTATGAAACTTAAGATGCCCACCAAAAAGGTAGGTGCTACATTACAGAGCTTCATCTGGTGGAGTGGGACAGGATTGGTTGTATGCTTTTGGACACAGTACACATTAAGAGTAGGCTGGTTGTCATGTTGGCGACACACTACAACTGGTGTGAAAGAAGATTTTTGGTCCTTTTGGGGTCATCCTATTAGCAAAGCGGAAGGAGTCTCATTGGACAGTCAAGGACATGATACAGTTCCATCAAGCTTAATTGGTTTGGACTGATTGTGCTGTTGGGAACATGGAGGGGCAAGATAGCTGTCTACCTTTGGAGAATATCCTAGAATAAAAATGTAGAGCACTGGTAGTTCGACGTGGAGAGGTATATTACAAGACCTCTGAGCATTCTGTTCTTTGTGCTGCAACACATAGCTCCATCAAGTGATGCTCAGTCTGGAGTCTGACTTTCTAAGTAAAATGCTGCATGGGAAAAGGCATGTTAAAGTGTGTATGCTTTCCTCTCGTTACAGTAATTTTGTGGAATTGTGAATTCATTGTTTCTGATATTGAAATCGTTAGTTGTGTGACTTTCTGAATGAAGAATTTGACATTATTTTATCAAAGCCTTATGAAATGGTTTCTTTTTAACTTATATGTTTTAGAATTCACTGATCATGTTGAACAAATATTGTATCCATTAAAGACATTTTTCGCTGGCGAAGAAAGGATCATTGAGAATTGGTGCTACATGTGAAAGAAGACCACTTGTTTGTGTATGTGGTCCTCCTATTAATTTTAGACAAACACTTATATCTTGAGCATCCGTTTCCTAACACAAATTCACTGATGAAATGATCCTAAGTGATAGGTTCTGTGGTACAGTAGTCCTGTCAAAATTTCTGTCCATTTTGACAAACGATTGTCAGCAGTGACCTTTTGTCCCATTTTGGAAGGTCTGCCTTGGGCTGCTTAAACCTGGCCTCTGAGCCCTCATTCTGTGGAAGGAGTCTAAGGCTCTAATTATCAGCCAGGAGAAGTTGAATTGCCACATGGAATTCTGCTCTATCTGCTTCTGAGAGAATTGGTGTTCCCACACCAGTTTTTCCAGTTGTTGGACCATCAGACATAAGTGTACCGGGTGTTAATTTCACATAGAAAAATCTTATGAGGCTTTGGGTGCAGCAACAGCCGGGGGGAGCATACACTGCTCCTCCTGCCGGAACCTGGCTTCCCCTTCCCTTCCCTGTTCCCCACATCTCCTTCCTCCAGAGGCTGCAGCATACATTTACCACATGCTCAGAGCTGATGCTAAATGAGTTAAACTCCACTGAACTGGGACAGATTTTATGACAATACATGTGATGCCACAGAGTAATTCCCCTTTGCATCATGCTTAATTGTACGCCAGTGGGGTCGTTTTATTTTCACATGCAGATTTATGACCCACCAATACCGTGCAACTCACAATCACCCCCCAACTCATTTCTTATTTTGAACGTTTAAAAAATATTCTCTTACCCATAGTCAACTGCTCTTGTGTTGGCCTATGCCCATTGCATCAATGTAGTCGCACCTTCTTTAAAAACGTCTAACTTTATTTCTGCATACTGTTCATGCTATAAGCCCTGTAATAGCCAACATCTGCCATTATCCAGCTTAAGCACTTTTCCTACCATGTCCTTGGCAGCTACTGCTCTGCTTCAGCAGGCCTTTTGTTGCTCCTACTCCGCTTTCAATTGCTGTCCACACTGTAACAACACTCTTTTTATATGAACACATATTCCTTTGGCCAGCACTGCACTGGTTATTTACTCCATCAGGCATTTCTCCAGAGGGCTGGGGCCACTGGAGACAAGTTTTTAGAGGGCTGAGGCCACCTCTGGTGCTTTCCTGATCCCCAGGCTTTATTCCAGGTGGCATAGCAGAGGCATAATCGATGGGCGGCAGGAGGGAAACAAAGAAGGAGGTATGGGAAGGAAAGCTGAATGAAAGAGAGTAAATGGAGAGATGTCAAAGAGACTGAGAGGGGAAAAAGAATGACTAGGAAAATGGCTGCATAGAGAGAGAGAGAGAGCAGGGAGGCAGGCAACAGGGCTGGTTTGAACATTTTTGTCGGGGCTGTTTTTGGTTCCTGGTCCAGCCCGGTATCTGCATCTGAGTCCATATTCTTGGCAGGTCCTGCACTGCTTCTAACTTTACCCTGTTTCCAGCATGCTTCACAATGCACTTTTTTTTAACCCTTATGTATGTTTCTAGAGCGTGGAACTCACCTGTTCAGTCATCTTGGTGCGGAAGCAGAAGCTGTATGGGTCACGCCAGGGTTGGTGCTAGGTGAAGAGTCAGATCTTCAGTTTCTTGCAGACTTCAAGAATTGAGGAGGCAGCTCTGAAGTGCAGGGGCAGGTTGTTGAGCTCGGTGAGAGAAGGCAAGACCACCGATTCTATTTTGGTAAATGCAGGGGATGTGTGCTAGTAGGAGCCTGGCTGGGAAGAGGTGTCTGGTTGTTGAAGTGCGTGATGTCAATGTTGTGTAAGAGTTTGTATGTTTGTGTTCGAGTTCGAAGAGTTCTCCTTTGTGGATTGGGAGCCAGTGGAGTCCTTGAGATGTGGGATGATCTGAGTGTGTGGTGGAAGATTGAGGATGAGGTTATCCACTGAGTTTTGTATATTCTGGAGCCTTCTAGTCAGTTGAGCATTGATTCCAGCATGAAGTTCTTAGCAGTAATCCATCTTCCT